>NC_080760.1:49216893-49528726 GCF_020826845.1 Diceros bicornis minor
CTGAAGAACTCAGCAGCCAGTGTAGGCCGTGAATGTAAAAGGCATTCAATAAATAGATGAATGAAAATTATTTTGAAGTAATGAGTAAAGGTTGGTGGTTGTTCTGTTTTTTGAATATAGTAAGTACACCCTGTTAATCATCTATCATGTAGTCATCTAAAATATATTGAGCATTTACCCTGAGATGTGGAGGATACAGAAGTAAGAAAGACATTAAACTTCCCTTTGGGCCCACAGCCTGGAGTGGGAGAAGACATGCAGAGATAACTGTGGTAAGTGCTGTCAGCACAGTGTACCCTCGTGTACCTGTTTTCCTCTGTCCTGGACAGTGCTGGACATTATCATTTGAAAGAATCCTCATTAGTGTAAATTTGGGTTAGATCTAGTTCAGAGTGTTTCTGTTCATTGTGCTTATTACTCTTAGCATTGGCTTGCTTTTCATATTTCTCTTACCTTACAACCACGGGTCAGTTTTGGTGCTTATTCTTGTGGGCAGGCACCTGACTGTGCAGATAAAAGAGGTGGAAGATAGCAAAGAGCGTAGGAGATTCCAGTTGTGGTTGGGGAGGGTAGATATTTTCAGTGTCCTTTTTTTGCCAGGGTGAGGGGGGCATCGCTCAGTGATGCGTAAGTGAAGTATAATGTTAATAGGTAATGTAAAGTGTCTACTGGCTGTCAGGCATTATTTGTATTTGTTTTCTGTTTGAGTTGCTTACAACAGGACTGCATATTAGGCGTCGTTATCTATGTTTTGCCAATAAAAAAATAAAGTGTCAGAGATTAAGTAATTTGACCAAAGTTATGCAGCTTCTAAGTGTTGGAGGTGTAATTTAGATTTAAATCTACTTCTGTGTACTTTAAATCAGTCTTTCTACTAATCCATCCTGATGCTGTAAAAACTCTGGATGTACTTGGCTATGTGTGTATGTCCCTTTATACAAAATGAAAATTGCAACTCTTATCTGTAACTTTGTCTTTCATTATAATTTCCTCCTTTTGAAGATATAAAATCTTAGATACAAGATATAGCCAGCAGATATGGCACACTATTGACACATCTTAGTTTTTACTTTCATTGCATTTTTTTTTAATTATTAATTTTTACTCTAGAAACACATCAGAGCGTCTTAAACCTATTTATCTTACTTTCTCTTCCTGAGTTTTTAACCTTGCCTGGAGGGAGGAGACTTACTTTGGGTTTTTATTTGGTCAAAGAGACTTTTTATATTATGTGGCAATGAAAAAATATTTTTAAACAGTTTCCTTCTATTTGGTGTCATCCCATGCTAGAGTTCTTATCCTCCTTATGCTGCCGCAGAGTTACAGTGAAATAGAAAATATGTGTTACATGTAAAGTTTACCTTTGTTCTGTGATAGAGTTAAAACTATTATGTAATGGCTGCAGTTACTTTCAGAATTTTTTAATAGGAAATCATATTCTCATATTTAAATCACGTTCTCACATAATAAAATCATGCAACTCTTTACTTAATTGAAGGGAGTGTATCACTGATCCCAGAATATCACTGCAGCTGCTAAGGAAGGTCAGACTTGGCCCTAAAAACACGGACAAAAGTATTTCAAGAGGAGGTGAAAGTTTAGTCAAAAGTAGTACAATAGCTGGTGAGAGAAATGCAGCACACTGTGAGGTATTATTAGCCAATCTGGTAGTAATTTGGTTTGGTTATAATCTTTTTTTTTTTTTTTTTAAATAAAGGGGTTAGGTGAAAAGAAGTAATATTGGAGCACTTACTATGTGGAGGACTTTGTCCCACACTCCCGGTCCTTTGTTTCCAGAGAATAGAAACTGACCTTGACTAACCAACAAAATGTGAATTTGTCAGAAGGATTTGAGGAGCTCATGGAGTTGATGGAAGATTATAGAAGTAGGTTTTGTGATGGTCAGGAAGAAAGGCCACTGGGAAGAAGAATTGTCTGGAAAGGAAGAAGTCCCCCACCCTCTTCTCAGAAGGCAGTTAGTTCCCAGTTACAGGCCTGGGCTGATCTAGGGTGCGGAGAGGTAGAGAGCTCGGAAGATATTTCCTAGAAGAAATGGAGAGTAAAACTCAGAAAACCTATAGTTTGCTCAAGGTCATTTAACTAGTTCATGGCAAAAACCAACAGGGAACTCCAATCTTATGATTAAGACTCTAATTTTATGTGTTCATTTATTCATTCAATACTTGTTACACACAAGGCACTATCCTGAGTGCTGGAATTTAGCCATGGTTAAGACAGATGTAAACAATTATGGTAAATGCTATGAAGTAGCATGGGGTGAAGGCTTTCAAAAGATGAGTAAAATGAATGAACCAGGAATTAGTGGAACCTTATATTAAGTATATCACACTTGGATTAAATATTCTCACTGAAGAATGTAATACTATTGCTGTAGCTAAAAACATGACCTTTAATCAGATGTGGGTTTGTACCTATTACTTCCACTTTTTAGCCTGATAGGCAAGAAAAGACCCTCCTGTATTTGTCTACCTCCCTCGAAGATTAATTCAGACAACATATTTAAAAGTGCCTGAAATAACATGTGTCTGCTTTTAGTAGGCTCTCAATAAATGCTGACTCCCATCTCCTTCTCTCCTTCAACTATACCCAGTATAGTTTATAGCTGAACAGACATTTAACTTATAAAATGAACAAAAACAAAAACAGCACTGGCTGAATTCTGAGCCCTTTTCCCTTTATTTTGTAATGTTTTCTTTCTTAGAATTTAGGACCTCTGAACATCTATGATTGGTGACTCGTGAGCATACATAAAGGTATGATGCCTTGGCATTCAGACTTTTGGAAGTCCACGTAAAATATCCATCATGACGTGGTTCTTGTTTCTGGCGAAGTTTTTTCTTTTAGCGTGTTCTCTCTCTGAGTTGTAAAAATCATTTCCAAAATAATCAAATGTAGCTATTGAGCAAGAAACTTAAAGGTATCAAAGAATTTTTAAGAGATCTGAATGCATTTGAAGGAAATAGGAATAAATTCAACAGGTTTGAGATGAAAGTAGATTAGAAGAAAAAAATATGAAATCATATATTTTTACGCATCCTTCAGTAAGATTTGTATCTCTTTTGCCAGTTGTCCAAAAATGTAGCTTATCAATCCCCTTCTTCCTTTCTTATAGAAAAGTTGTAGTATAGGGATTTTTTTTGTTGTTCTTTCATAGATACCGTATAGCAGAAATTTTTTTGATGTCTTATTTTTAGTCTCAGAGCAAAATCACCTTGTATTCACAAGAAGACATTCTGGGGTGCTATTGTATAGTAATTCTCACTTTTTGCAGTCTTCAGCCTCTGGCCGTAGATTTCACCTATAATGTGTGAGTTTTTTCATTGAAATTCATACCAGCACATCTTGCACTTTTTGCACGAGTTATTGACGTTTTTTAATTTACTTCACTCTTCTGATGTGGGTAGTTTCAAGGGCCTGTAGAGGGTCTCAGAAACCACTTTTTTTTTATCGTATTTTTTTATTCCTGTACAGCCTTTTTGTGGCATCTTTGCTCGTTAAAGTGGTTTAACCTTGACACAAATAGCGGTGGACACTGAATCCTCAGCCATTGGGCATTGCTGTACAATGCTGTTTGTCTTTCTGAACCTTGAGTCTCCTCCTACTACTGCCCTATACAAATGCCTCCCTAGGCCTTGCATCCTTTCATAAAGGAGCGACTTGGCATAGCATTACAGGGCCTTCCCAGTCTGTCTCCGGTCTGTCTACCTTTTCAGCTCTGTCACCAGATTCCCCCCTTTGTACCTTATGCATTTGTCACTCTGTTGCTCTGTATTCTTTGCGTGTGTTACCGTGGATATGTCTACAGAGATTTGCTCATGCTGCTCCCCATGCATAGGAGGCCCCTTGACATTCCAAGTCCACGCATTTAGGCTCAGCTAAAATATCACTCATTCTGAAGTTCCCTGTGGTCTTTCGATCTAGAAGTGTTTATTGCCTCCTTTAAACTTCATAATATTTCATTTGTACTTAATGTGCTTAAAATTTGTTCTTTGTGTTGTGAGTCTCCACATGTAGTCTTTCCTAAAGTATATATTTCTTGAGAATAGGGTCAATATCATTATATTATACAGTAACATAACCACCGCTTGGAGCCCAGGGCTGCCTGACTCCAGAATCCCTGTGTGTGTCCATCCCATCAAGCTGCTGCTCTGAGTCATTAGGTGTTTGTTAGGGAGCAGAGATAGTATGTTGTGGGCTCACAGTTAGTTGTTGTTGAAGGAAAAAATAAATGTTTGAACTTTATGACGTCTCTTTCTGCTGGTCACATGCCTTTTTACTTCCTTTTTAGTTTTTGGCTGTATTCTAGATCTGTATTCTGGTGGCTTCTAGTCACTTGTAGCTATTTAAATTTAAATTAATTAATTAAAATGAAATAAAACTAAAAATTCAGTTCTTCAGGCACATTAGCCACATTTCAAGTGCTCAGTAGCCATATGTGGCTAGTGCCTATTGTATTGGACTGCACAGATATGCATTTCCATCATCACAGAAAGTTCTTTAGTACAGTACTGGACTAGGTGGTTTTGACTGCCTTCTAGATAATCCCTGAGTGCATGTGGTATGACTGACGTACTTCTAGGACAGGAATAACATAGTAAGTAGACAAACAGTGTCATATGGAAATATACGTGTATATACTGTAATAGTACATTTTCCAATTTGGTATTGTTAGATCCTCCCAGAAGCCAGTTTCCTGTAGGTATCGTGCATATGCACGGTTCTACTAACTGTTCTAGGGGAACTTTCCTTTGTCCAGCATATCCCCTTCACTGCTCCTTGGAGGGAAGCAGACGTGTTTTTCCCCAGAAGCTCTGAGCTTAGAGAGCTAGCCAAGCCATAAAAAGCAAAAGTGAGGCCTAACCTAGTAGCCTTCTTTTAACTACAGTTGGAGAGGTTTCTGTAATGACCTGTGGTTCTGTGACTTATTCGTGTTGCTTAGGTGTGGCCTTGTGGTTAGGAATTGTTTGCAGCCAGTGTATGGCCCCACTGATATTTGAGTAGCTCTTTCAGGCTGTGCATGGTTTCCTTTACATGGGCTCATTTAGCTTCCACGTCAACTGAGTGAGGTAGAGACAATCCCCATTTTATAGGTAATGAAACTGAGTTTCAGAGAAGATAAGAATTCACCCAAATAAACCATTAGCAAGAAGTGAGTTAGGACAGAGAGTTCCAGAGCCTCCAGCTTCACGTGCAGAGTTCTCCTCCTTTTACCATGCCCAAGTCCCTCCCAGTGGTGGCCGTACCACAGCTGATCGGTTTTCTGACTACGAGAGAATTGGGAGTTACTATCACTCTAATCTTTTTTAGTGATCTTTATCTTTAAGTATATTAATATTTAAAATTTTCATTAAATGTTTATTAGCCTTCTCTTTATATATGCCTCTGCTTGCATAACAAGCCATCTTTTTTTTTCTTTTTTTGAGGCAGATTGGCACAGAGCTAACATCTGTTGCCAATCTTCCTCTTTTTTTTCTTTTTTTCTCCCCAAAGCCCCAGTAGATAGCTATATGTCATAGTTGTATGTCCTTCTAGTTGCTCTATGTAGGATGCCACCTCAGCATGGCTTGATGAGCGGTGCATAGGTCCATGCCCAGGATCCGAACCAGTGAACCCCGGGCCGCTGAAGCGGAGCACGGGAACTTACCCGCCACACCACTGGGCCAGCCCTGCTCTGCTTGCATTAATAGGCAGAAACATGGAGTGTGCAGGAGTTAGAATTTGTTATGCATGGTGTCGAGGCAGGGTGCTTGAGGTACATCATGAATCCTCACAGCTCTAGGAGTACGTCTCAATACTCCTAAGTGACAGTTGACGGGGCTGAGAGCCCTCTGACTTGCTTTTTTTCCCCCTGTTGTCATTCTGTAAGTAAGTGCTAGTCTGTGATTTGAACCCATGTTTTTATTAGTTTTTATTACTTCAAGTCTCACTAAATTAAGCTCTTCTTTTCACATTATCATTAATTTATACTCTCTTATTGCAGGTGTCAAAACGCTAGACAGTTGTGCTTGTCTGGAGGCTATAGGTTAATTTGCTGTTCTGGGAGTGCCATAAGCAAAAACAGGTGACAAAATAACTCAATTAAGCATTCACTTAGGGCTATTTTTGAATTTTCCTCTAAGCAACTTAATTTTACATTCATTTTATGCTCATGTTTTGAGTTTCATTTGTTCCCAAGCTTGAGATCATGGAATTTAAAGGACTTGGCTGATTGCAGCATTTGTATGTAATACCTGTAATACCGTTGCTTTGTCAGAGGCATAATTAACAATATGATTTGTACATCTACTGCCTTCTGGTATTCACAACACAGTTTGTAAACTTAATTAGTTCTTGGAATAGCAAACGTTTTGAAGATGATAAACACTTTCCCCCTGAATAATGTGTTGAATGGTTATATATTCATAGAAATTTACTCTGTGCTACTCAAATTAGGATGCTGATAGGTATGCTTCTTAAGGTAAACATCACCTGCAGTTGCATACTCCCAGATTAGATTGTCTTCCTGTGCTTTTTCACAGGGGAAATCAGAAATTTAGCTCAGGTAATTCAGCCTCCAGGATATTCATTATGGTTCCATTGTGTAGAGAACATCTATGCTAATGTCATTACATAGATACTGTTTTTCCAAACTCTGATGGTGATCATTATGATGTGTACTGGAGGTGGAGTGGGAGTAAACGGGCCTACCACCACAGCGATCCTTCAGTCACCTCTGCCCTCAACTCCGCACGCTGTAGTTGAGACCGCTGAAGTAAGGAAGAAGGTGCTCTCAGCAGGTAGAAGAGGTGCTGCAGGAGTATGCTGTCGCCCAGGAAAGCTTGTCTGGCCTTTCCTTTAGAGCCTTATTACCATTAATAAATCACTGGTCTAAAAAAGTTTAATTATTAAGTTTCCAAGAAATATTGAAGTAGAAGAATCAAATTTTAGAAGGGGCTTGATGCCATTAGATTAGTGACTCTCAGCCCCAAGGGTCGGGGATGAGTCACACAAGCCTGGATTTACCCCCAGTTTTATACATGAAGAAATGAGGGCTCAGCGAGGCTAAGTGACTTGCTGAAGGTTCTCTAGAGGTCAAACTGAAGCTGCCCCTCCAACACCTGTCCTCCCTTCCACTTTACTGCCCCGTTTGGCGTCAGCTGGGACCCCTGAGGGCCATCCTTAAGGCCTAGCATGGTACCTGGCACACAGTACTTAAGAATTCCAGCCCGTTGATTCCTGGGTACTTTCTGCTACACTTCCAGGAATTGACCAAAGTGCCGTATCAGCCAGGGTTTAGTCAGGTAAACAGAAATCACACCGGGCCTTTTAACAGAGGGTTTACTATAAAGAACTGGTTAGACAGGTGCTGGATGACTGAAAAAGCAAGTGGGGAATACTGAAGTAACGCAGAAGTAGTAACACAGGCACCGTGGTAAGCCATCACCCTCAGGGCTGCAGTAATGAAGGGAAGAACCATGGAGGACCTGGGACCAAGGCCCACTCAGGGCCGTTACTCAGGAGCCTGAAGAGGGAGCTCACAGGGCTGGGACACAGGCCTCTGAGGAGAGGGTCCTGGCTTGCTGAGGAGGTGTAATAAATAAGATTCTGGGAAGGGTCGGTCGGGGGGGGGATCACTGTCACTGCCAAAATTTGAGAACGCTGTTCTGGTATGCTGCCAGGAACTGGAAAGAAAATCGAAGGAACAGGTTCCATCAGTCTCCCCCAGCCTGGCACTCCCCATGCAGAACCTATTAGGGAACTGCTGGCAGAGGAGAAAATATACTTCCAGAGTTCCTGCCCAGCATTCTAGAACCGGGAGTGGATGGGTATGGAGGGAGCTGGGAGACACTAGCTTAGTAACTGGCATAGATGGTTTGTTTATGGAAATTCAAA
The DNA here is from genome assembly GCF_020826845.1 of Diceros bicornis minor. NCBI lineage: Eukaryota > Metazoa > Chordata > Mammalia > Perissodactyla > Rhinocerotidae > Diceros > Diceros bicornis. Next base: position 49,224,787 of record NC_080760.1, read on the forward strand.
GATAAGTCACTTCCATTTTGGTTAATTCAAACATTGAGTCTTCTTAAAAGTTCCTCGGGTCTTACTGTGCCTTTCCATGAAGAATATCATCATTCACTCAACAGATATTCTTTGAATGCATGTTATATTCATGGTGCAGATCTAGGTGCTGGGGATATGAGGATGAATAACAGTTTTATGTGTATAAGAGTGAGACCAATGATAAGGACATGTGTAAGTCTCAGGGCTGAAAGGAACCTTCAAGTTCAGTTTGCTGTCAGATGATTGAATCCTCTCTGTAACGTTCCTGCCAGGTGAGGCCGGCCTGTGCTGGACAGGACTCTAGATGAACTTCAAGTCTCTTTAAGTAGCTAGCTCCATCTTTGGAAAATGCTATTATTAGAATCTTCATGTCTCTAATTTGAGTGGTCACTCCTTTCTCTATGATTTCTACCTTTTAGTCCTAATTCTACCATTGGTCTTCTTACTGACCAAATCTAGTCCCTCTTTCATATGACAGACAAAAATATTTGTATATAAGTGCTGTTCTCTCCTGAATCATTTATCTTGTAGGATAAGCATTTTCAGTTTTTTCAACTGGTTTTCTTAGACAGTGCTTTTCAACTTTTTTCCATTATTTCCTCCCTTACAGAGCCTTTTTAGACATTTTTCCCCCCTAGTCATCCTGCCCCGCCCGCCCCCCTGCCATGAAATAGTGGTACTTCAGATATACTGTGTATTTTTTTTATGTATTGTGGCCCTTTGGTGGGCCAGCAACCATTGTTGATTTAAAAATTGGTAAATCCTTGAAACTGGTCTAAGGAAACACTTCTCTGCATTCCTGGCTATGTTATTAGTCTTAGTCTTAGTCATAGCCTAACATAATAAGGCTATGTTATTAGTCTTCTCATCTTGTTTGTTGCTCATTCATAGAATATATCAACAAATTATCCTACCTCCTATGTTTAAGACAAGAATAGAAGACAGACATCAACTTAAGATATTTATTGTTAGTTTTAGTCAAAGTAAACCTCTGTATTTATCCTTTGATTCCAGCTCATTTGCCCAGACAGGCCATGTGGTACAATTCTGTAAAGTAACAAGTAATCTGTATATTCAAGTCTTAAAATAGATGAGTCAGTTGTCAGTAGATTTGACAAGTGGAACCCACTAGAGTGCATAATTGCTTAACTCAATACTTCATGGTTGAAGGACAAAGTGAAAACAAGCGAATGCTACTGGCTGGCCTCCCCACAGTTATTTTTATATAAGACTCCAAATGGTTTTAGTGTACAGCTTAGTCTAGAATGTGAAGATCTATACCTAACTTGACGAGTCCCTTTAAGAAAACTCCCAGTGGGAATGTCCACTGTGAGGAGATAGCATCTGACTCATAAGGAGAAGCAATATATAAAATGTGACTGGAGGATGACCTAGTATGGGTACCTCTTCCTGGCTTTAACTTGGCATGGGAAGATTGTCCTCATTTTCAATAATTGTATGTGTCTATGTTGAGATAGTTCCTGTCCTCAGAGGCTGTGACTATTAAAATATATGCAGATTGATTTTTTATCAGTGTCTTAACTTTTTACGATCATTAAATCTGAGTGACAAAATACATGTTTCTGCTGTAATTGTGTTTTGTTTTTAAAAAATGTTTTATGTCTGTTTGGCAGTTTTCAGGTAGTTTAGAAGAGGATTGAGTTATGAGGGAAATAATAGTACAAAACATACAAAATGCCTAAAAATACTAATATTAATCTGGGTTTTTTGGGTTTTTTTTAGCCACGTTCATTATTCTTTTATGGTTTTGTTGATATGCCTTTTAAATAGAATCAAAGTAGATGTTTTCTTTGGGATCCAGTTGCAATCCTTGATCATGCTCTTTATTTTTAGCATTCTTTTTATAAAAGTGACCCTGTAGGTAATCATCATGTGAAAAATATGATTTAATGTTTTAAGGATTATTTTCCCCCAGTTACTCTGACTCTTTGCTATATAAATAGAGACTGATGATGATTATGAAACTGACCTAAAAATGTATAGCTGTAGCATGGTTGTATCCTACTTTGAATTTATTTTGTATAGGTCTTTCACACTCATAGAGTCTGTGATATTGTATATCTAACTAATAGGAAATATTCATTGGTGATCTTATTAGATATGAAAGTAGTAGAGAGCAAAATACTTGCATTCTATGGTTGTTATAGAATATCATTAGTACAGTCATATTTCTATCTCAAAGTGTGATAATGCCAGCGGGATAAATGAGAAAGACATTGAATCTTCACACAAAGGAAATGGGTTTTATAATGAGTGCAGTCTGAACAGAACTAATCTCTTTCTTGGATCATTACTTCACCTAATCATAAAACCTTTTTTAATTCAAATCCTTGCAGGGTTCTAATTGGTGACCTCTGGAGCCTGATAATTGTTTAAGATAGCTTGTCTTTTGCAGTATACTTAATGATGTCTGCAATTAAAAGTGAGAAATGTGGTTTAACTCTTTGGCAGGTATAACTAAAAAGTAGATTTTTCCTTTTTCAGTCTTTAGTAGGTATTCCCATCCTTCCTCTCCGTAGTTACTGACTTGTCATTATCAACTTGAATTAACATAATGCATTGTTTTCTTCATTTAGTCTGTGGGTTTACCGGATCTTTATTTGACAGATGCTTTTATATTAAGAATAATCCTGAGTCATTTGGAATAGCCAAGGGATAGATCTGTTTGGAAAGGCAAGAACTGCTAGTCTCTTTTTCTCTGTCATCTAGGTCCATCTTCCTGCCTGTCTTTTTTGGGTGATTTAAGTAGAAGCTGAGCCATTCTATGGTGACCAGTTTCTATAAATATTTAGTTCAGAGCTTTCCTTACTACCAGATGAAAATGGGTTAATAGAAGAGAAATTTGCCAATATTTAATTAGGACTGGGAAACTGTAGGTGACCCTGAGCTCTGACCACTTGTTATCCTCACTGCTGTGTATAACAGCATGCACTGTTGTACGTTTGTTACGTTTTTAGCTTCCTCTGCTGCTTCTGTTGTATTTCTCAGTAAACCACCAGCATTCAGTGAATGCAGTTGACAGACTCTTGCTATAAAATTCTCTTGATTTATTGGAGGTGGAATTTATTATGTTTACCTGTTGGTTTGGAAGGTTTTGTTTTGAAGCCAGTTGTGTGGTATCTTGGAAAAGAAGCGAAACTTTTGAGAGTCAGACAGTCCTGCAGTTACACTTTAGCTCTGTCACTTATTACATATAAGAAAAAAGGGGGTGATAATTCTTGTCCCAACACTCTGAGAAGTTATGAGGATTAAATGTATGTAGAGCCTCTAGGATAGTGTCTAGAATATAGTAATTATTCAACTTGTTAGTTTCCTTCTACCAGTTTTAGAGAATATCTCATCTCTGATTTCCATTCTTTGATCTTTATTGTTTTAAAATTTTAAAAAACCTTTTGTAATTAGAAATTTATTTTGAAAATTGCTAGAATTTAGTACCAAAATCCAGTACCCTACTTATTTCTGAAGGCCTTTGAGTCTTTCCTCTTGTTTAGATGATAAATTTACATTTCATTGAAGCACTGAATGACCATGTCTTATCTTTGTATTTCTCTTTTTATGCCATGGTACCTTTGTTTGGTGAATGACTGTGTATATTGAAGGGGAAATTAAGGTGCCAGTACACTGGAAGCATTTTTTTTTTTCTTAAAAAGAATTTGACAAAAATTTTATAATATTTCTGAGTAGTGCTCAAAATTTTTTAGTTATCTGGATTTGATTCTCCAGAATCATATTGCATTCACAAATTCTTCTTGAAATCCATTCTGCAATGAGAGATAAATCATCATGTAGATAAATCATCACAAATTAGGCATTGTATTAAGTGAACAATACTAACCCATATTTGCATTATGTTATAGTTTTCAAAGCACTGTAATAAACATTATTCCTTTGGATACTTGGTGAGTTTCACCGAAAATGAAATAATACTCCAAAGCACTTTTTTCTCAATTCAGACCAGGATCCCTTTGCTATAGTAACACCAAGAAACTGGAGGGAGCATGGATTTAGGAATCAGATAAACTGGGATTGGAATCCTGGATCTGGGTTGGCTGTGGGACCTCAGCTAAGTCACTGGGTGACTTAGAACAAGTAGCTGTTTCTTTTCTGTACAATGAAGATGATATATCTGCTTTGCTGCAGTGTTACAAGGATTAAATACCTGGAAGATAGTAAATAAATTCCAGCTACCAATATTATTGTTATATTTTTGTTAATTTTCCATGATGGGGAGAATTAATTCTTCCTTCCTCCCTCCCTATCAACCATTCTTCCTTCCTGGAGGAATTTGGCTGTCATTTCCTTGTGTGTATGTTTTAATCTTATGTGTTGTGTATATATTTAAGGATATTGTGTGTACAACTATTTGTTCTGTCTTTATAAAAATAGTTTACTGTCAGGCATTCTTAATATTTAGAGTATTGACTGTTTCCTGCTCTCTGGATGGTATATTTATGCGTATTTATGATGAGCCTATTCGTCCTATTAGACAGTGATATGCATCTCTATTCTGCTGTGCCGTTTATTTCTGTTTATGGAAGATTATTTGCAAGATCATGAGCTGTATGAATCAATCTAGTCTGGGCAGGCTTTAGTATATTCAACTCTGGTTTGAATCTAATAGGTGTTCAGTTAGGTTTGGATTGCTTAAATAAAATAATTCCTTAGTGAAAAAATTTGTCATGTTGGAGGTTAAAAAACTTCTTTTCAGACCAGCAGCCACAGTAACATTTTAGTAATTTTTCAAATAGAATTTACAATGGCTGTGAACACTATTTACATAGCTTTTAAGATCACTTTAAATCCTCCCACTGGCCTGTTGTATTATTTTGAAATAGGTTTGTGGATGTTGAGCGTGTAGTATCATCACTCGTGGCTTCTCCTTTTATTACAGGTCCAGGCTAAGCCCTGGCCTTTAATGAGTTCGTCAGAGTTAAGGTGCTTGGACAAGGCAGGCTCTGTTGACTGCATCACTATCCACACTACCACTTTGTTGTGCAGGCTGATTTGCTTATTCAGTTATACTTTTCTGACCCTTTTGTGAATTTCTGTTAAATAGCTGTTAAATACCTAATAAGGTGGGCTTTGACATAAGATGTACCTTAATGGGAATCCTGACTTGGCTACTTAGTAACTGTCTAACCTTTGGCAAGCTTTTTAACCATTTGAATCCTCAGGGTCTTAGTCTGTAAAGTGGCGGTGCTAGATCATACATTTCTTAGAATAGAGAGAGACTTTAAGTCAAACACATAGCCCTATACTTGGTGAATCATTGTCAACAAAGTAATAATAATTACTTAAGTAGTACTGGTATAATAAGTGATCTCTGAAGCAATTTTCATTACTTTTTTAGTCTTTTGCTGTATAATAGTATATGTGGTAAGCTCAGATGGAAACTGCTATATGTAAGGGAGGTATCGGAAACTCTTTGCAAAGAGTCCTTCAGGTTACAAAGGCACAGGGCTGGGGAGCTGCTTTTTGCCTTACCAAGTCCTCTCTCCACCCTTCTCTACTCTGCTGTGGGCCCAGGAGGCTGATGTGGTTGGTGTGAAGCCTGTATCAGCAGACACTCTTACCCTCTGGCTTCTGGATGGGTCAGTACCTACCCAGTGAAGGTCACCAACAGAGGTCTGGCAGGAGGGAGAAGTGGGATCAGAGTGTTTGTTCTCTTTGGCTTGCTCCATGGTAGGTCCCCACAGGTTGGCTGCTTCTCTCTTTGGAGGAAGTCTACAACCCTGTCACGCTGCCCTGGAGGTAGAAGGAACGTCTCTCTCTCTCTTCCTTTCCTTGCCCCTTCATGCTTCGTGCCTTGGGGCAATAACACCTCTCTTCCTAACTAACCTCCAGTGCTGCACTATTCACACCTTTGTATATCGGCCCTTAATTAACTCTTCAGATTACCCAGTTTGAATGCCATGTTTCCTGCTGGAATCCTGTTCCTTGGATCATTTACCCAGGGAAAGAACAGAGGCTCTAGGATTAGGCAGAGTTGCAGAGTATCAGGGTTTCCAGCTAAAAGTTTCTCATACTAAAGGATAAATTCCGTATGTGCTCAGCTTAGGATTTCATTGGCTTGTTAATACATTCTTTCATGGACCTGTTTTGTAAGGAGTTTTTTTTTTCCTTTATGGAAGCACTGTGTACTACAGGCTTGGTTGCATTGTTAGTTAGACAAGATATTCTAATGACCTGTTGATGGAATGTGTTGGGAAAGTGTCCTGGATTTGTAGTCCTGAGTTTGAGTCTTGGTAGTGTTACTTCCTTTTGTCTTACTTTTAGAAATATATTTTCTAACTTTTCTCATGTGCAAAATGTGAATAACACTGAACCTTCCTGGAATATTGTCAAGATCGTGTGAGAGAAAGCAGTGAAAATACTGTATACAAGGTAGAGCTGTGAATGCATATGTATTATTTGTAATGATAAGTCATTCCATCATTCGTTCTTATGGCATGTGTCTGTGGAGCCCTTATCACATGCCAGGTGCTCTGAAAGGAATTTAAAGGGGGTAACTAACAGTCTGTTGGAGAAGACAAACATTAAGGAGGAAGTTACACCTGTAGTGAGTATCATACTAGAACGCTGTGGTTTTTTGGTTAACTAGTCTGGGAGTTCAAAGACAGCCTTTCTAGGAGATGGAATTTAGGTGGAGACACTGAAGAGAAGGATATTGCTGGCAAAAAGTCCAGAGAAGTATTCCAATCTTGGAGAACAAGTTCAGAAGCCTAAGGCATGATGAGCGTGGTGCTTTAGAACCTGTGGACAAAGATGCTCAGTTACGGGATAGAGGAAGGGGAGGGGGCGCCAACTGTGTCGCTGTGTGTTTAGTTGGATACTCAGTAGGCTTGATGCTGTCTCTAAATATGAAGGGTTTGCCTCTTTGGTGGCTTCCTATCCATCTTCTGTCCACTTTAAATATAAATATACTTTCTAGTTCAACATTCATTTGTTTGTTTTATTATCCAGCTGTGTTTTAATCTGCTTTCTCTCTCTCCATATTTCCTCTATTTCCTTTTCTACTCAGCTGCCAGATTACCTCTCCTTCAGAATGTCTCTCATCAGGTTATTCCTCAGCCAACAACTTTTAGTATCTCCCTGAGGTTACTGAACTGTTAGTATCTCAGTTTTGACCTTAAGAACCTGGCCTGCCTTTTCATGCTTTGTCCTCATTTCTTCTCTGTGTTGGCCACAGAGATCTACCTCTCTTCTCACTGTGAACTTCTCACTTCTCACTGTGCCCCATCTTTCTGCAAGAACCCAGGACTTGGGTCAGGAAATTGAGTTCATGTCTAAGCTTGCTCACTAACTGATTCTATGATTACAGGATTTTGTCATCATTACTTGTCTGATTTATTCCATTTGGTACTGTTAAAAGAGAAAAGGAAAAAAAAATAGGTTATGATATCTTGGTAAAACTCCATATATCAACTGTGCAGTCTAATCAGATGAGTGAATGTGAACTTGTGTCACACGGGGTTACTTTACGTCATTGAATTCATCATTTCTTTGCTGGCAGTCTCCATTCCTTATCCTTTAAGAATTTAACACATATTTGATAGCTTTTTGAATAATTGTACAAATTCCAAAGCTGTTAGTTAGTCCCTTTTCTGCAGCACTGTGCACGTTGTATTACATTTATCCATTTCCATCCCTCAGATTCTCTGTTCTATTCCCAGCACCTAGTACAATTTCTTCAATGTATCAGGACTCAGTTAACTCCAGAAATGGAGCTGCTGGGACCAAGGAAACATCAATTTAGATGTGTCTGATTCTGTGAGCGAATTTAAGCAGTTTTAATGAAAATTTACACTACTAAAATTTTTTATATTGGAAATTTAACTGATTTAAATTCAAAGATTATTTGACTGTTTATTTTTAGAGGATTAGTGGATTTTAATATATTTGGTAGGTTAAAAAGGTAAGTGTTTAGGAATCTCTGTATTGGACCAGGGCAAAAACAAAAAAGAAATGAGGAAAAGCCAAAAAAGACATAACTGACATTTGATTTCTGGGCTGACAGAAATGTAGTGTCCATGGTTTAAAAACATGGCATTTTAATCCCCTACGTTATCTAAAACCTAATCACATGGTTGTTTATTATTTCTGAGCTGGGAGATGCCATTGGTACATTAAACTGTATGGTAACAAATGTAATCTGCGGATTAGTGAAAGTCAAATCCCCTATGCATTCGACCTTGAAAATCTGCTTGAATTTTCCCTGTGGTTGGCCTTCATTTGCTACAATTAACTAAAAGGTTATATCCTGCTTGGTGGATGTGAAGTACCTTCCCTTCCCCAGGGAAGAGCAGAGGGGTGGTCTCATGAGTTTTGGAATATGAAACTCCCAGTTAGGGACAGGCGTAAATACTGGAAAGTTGTTTCAAGATTTCATAGATCATCTTGTACAATTCCCCTGTTTTTTGCATTGTATTTTATTGGACTTCATGAAAACATCAAACTACTTAGGATCCTCATCAAGTAGAAAATACAAAATTATTGATTGAACAGCACGTAAAGAAATAAAAGTTTTGACCAGTTTTGAATTTAATGTTGGGGGGCACAAGGGCCAGAGAAAAGTACAATAGCCATGATTTAAACCAGATCTGTTTGATTCCAGAGGCTGGGATTGGGGCTCTTTCCATTACTGTGCTGTGTGTTGAATTTAGTACGTGCAAAACTACATGCTTTTAACATGGCATCAGGCTTTAAACATTTTTTAGATAAATCTTAAACAGGGAAATATTATATTTCAACATAATTCAAAGCTTACTTATGGTAACAACAAGGTATTTTAGCAACATATGATTTGCGAAGTTGACTCTTTTCTAGAGAGGAAATTAGATATTTCATATATGTTTTCTTTTAATTTTTATTTTCCTGTTTAAAATCATACACATATCTCAAATTTTAATTTAATATGTGGTAAAATACATTATTTTTCTCTACATTTTAGCCTTTATGACTTGACATGTTACTTCAAATGTTAAATAAATGTCACCGATGCAAGGAATAACATTTGAATTCTGATTATAAAATTAAATATTAAATAGTGCATATAAGTTCTCAAAAATTATAAAAATGCTTTGTTATTGAAAAGAAAATAGAGAGTTAAATCTATTTTGACAAACGTATGTACATGGAATTTTTTCTAGGAAGTTTCAGTGTACCTAATTTTTTTCAATCTTCTAACTGTGCTAAAGGTATTTCCAATTATAGCATAAATGGATAAATAAAAATGTGGAATTTATTTTCTTCTACTAATGAACGCTGAAGTCCTGAATTGTTATACTCCATGGTGCAAATGACCTGTGACTTGCTCTTTACTGAGGAAAACAAAACTAACTTAGCTCATTTACGCTGTTAGTTCTACAATTGCCAAACCCTTTGTGTGTTGTGTGTGTGCGTGTGTGCATTCACATGTGCTTATTTATTCATGGAAAATTTCTGAAAGAGTATATCAAATTGTTGATTATTACCACCTGTGGAGTATGAGTGTAGGCGAAACCTTTTAATTTTATATCCTGTTATACTGTTTAAAACTTACCATGTATACTTTTTATTTTTATAGAAAAAAATCAAAATTAAAAGTACTTTTGAAAGGTTTTCTCAACAACAATAGCAAGAATGATCTGAATAAATCTTTACATTTCACATCCTTCTATTTCAGTGTATATTGTTCCTATGCAGATTCTATTTAGAATCAGTTTTACAGGATCAAAATATAGGATAATACAAGAAAGCAGACAAAATAATCAGTTAGTTTATCTGGAGATTTAGTATTTCTCTTTATTCTTAGACGCTTTGGTCAGAAGCTGCAGAGCTAATTTGCTGTTCCTTTCTCTCAGCCATCCTTTTTTGTCTTCAGGTCGTTTTCTCCTTTCCTTCATCTCCCCCCCCATCACTCTTAATCTCTATCGTGTAGTGTTTTCTGACACCAACCAACTCTCCAACACCAGCTGGATGTCCAACAGCTCAATTCAATTTAATTCTGTCACTAACTCCTGGAGTTAGGGCAGACCCCACAGAATAAGGGCTCAGTCTCACAAGGCTGCCACTGCTTCAGATGTCATCTGCAAATGGGGTGCCCAGACTGCCCTGTTTCTGCTTGGCCAGCTGCAAATTTGGGTGTTCCACAACCCAGCCTCAGGTTCAGTAATTTGCTAGAATGACTAACAGAGCTCAAGAAAGCACTTTATTTACTGTTATGGTTTATTATAAAGGATACAAGTCAGGAACATCCAGATAGAAGAGACGCATAGGGCAAGGTGCGGGGCGAGGGATGTGGAGCTTCCGTGCCTTCTCTAGGCACACCGCTTGGATCTGTTCACCAGCCCAGAAGCTCTCCAAACACTGTTGTTTTGGGGTATTTGTGGAGTTTTCATTATGTGGGCACGATTGATTAAATCACTAGCCGTTGATGATTGGGCTCCATCTCTGGTTCCTCTCCTCTCCCCAGAGGTGGGTGGAAGTGGGAGTTGCTGAAAGTTCCAACGCTCTAATCACGTGGTTGGTTTTCCTGGCAACCAGCTCCCATCCTCCAAGAGTCACCTCATTAATATAAACTCAGGTATGGTTGAGAGGGGCTTGTTATGCATAACAAAAGGCGCTCTCCTCACTCAGGAAATTCCAAGAGTTTTAGGAGCTCTGTGCCAGGAACTGGGGACAAAGACACAAATATATATTTTTTACTACCCCCCACCTATATACTGACTTTCTACCATGCACTGTTAAAGAAAAAATTCTTCTGACACTTGTTAGAGTGGTAAGGAAGACTTCATTCAGGACTGTCACGATAGGTGTCAAGACTGTGTTGCTGCAGAGGAGAGAGATCAGGCTCAACTCTGAGTACAGCAAAGACAGTTAGGGGTTTAGAGCTAATAAGCAGAATGAAGGGGCCAGTGGTTGGAGAATTACTAAGAGCAGACACCAGGTTCTTCTGTGATGACTGAAGCCCCAGGCCTGAAGCTTCTAGCTTTAAACACATCCTCTGTTTATCCAAGGATGCCATGAAAATCTTATTTTCTGTCAGAGATGACATAAGAAACAGTGGAAGAGACTGCAGTGGCACACTGTCTTTAGAGTGAGACAAACCTGGGGGTAAATCCTACCTTTGCCATTTGTTAGTAAAGTAACCTTTCTGAACTTTTCATCGTCTGTTGTGAGGATTGAATTATCTCATGAACGTGAAACACGTTAAATTCTTAAATATTCCTGGCTCAACAAGCAAAATGAATAAACGTGTATCCCTTTGTACAACTAATGCCGTCTTTGGTACCTTCTCCATGCTTTGGTACCCTTCTTTGACCCTGGGTATCTGGTGGTCAGTCTGTGGAGGGAACGGTCCATGTATGCATTCATTCAGCAGTCATTCCAGCACATACTCATGTACTTCTTCTGCAGCCAAATGCTATAGGCAGTAATGTGAGGAAAGAGTAAACTAAGATTTTCCAAGATCTGGAACTTGCACACAGGAGGTGCTTAGTAGTAGATGTTTGTTGAATGAAGAAACAGATTTTACCTAAGAGAAATTTATGTTCTGGTGGGAGAGTTTCTTAGTCCATTTGGGCTGCTATAACAGAATACCATAGAATGTGAGTGGCTTATAAACAACAGAAATTTATTTCTCAGGGTTCTGGAGGCTGGGAAGTCCAAGATCAACATGCCTGTAGAGTTGGAGTCAAGTGAGGGCCCACTTCCTGGCTCATGGACAGTGGTCTTCTTGCTGTGTCCTCACATGGCAGAAGGGGTGAAAGAGCTCTCTGGGGTCTCTTTTATAACAGCAGTAATCTCATTTATGAGCACTCCAACTTCATGATCCTGTCATCTCCCTAAAGCCTTGCTCCTAATACCATCAGATTGGGGGTTAGGATTTCAACATATGAATGGGGGAGGCACAAACATTGTCTATAGCAGAGGTACCAAATTTTTTTTTTGTCTAAGAGTTATAGTACAGTTGTACATAAAGTGCATTGAGAATATCAAGGTGAGATTATTTGATTCTCCCACTCCTACTGCCCCATTGAGGAAAGGGATAGTCGCCTATAAAGAGTGGTATTTAATGTGGTTGAATCTTGAAGGAAATATATGAAATTGAAGTCATCAAAATAACGTTACCAGTAGAGAAAAGAGCGTTATCAAAGACATGAGCATGGAGTTGATCTGTGTCGCTTGTGAGGAGGGAAGATGTGGTTGGGGATGTCCACTGACAGAAGGTTGTCGAGGGCTTTAATGCCATCTTAAGGAATCAATTCTTGGTGGTATAAGCCTTGGAGAGCCAGGCAGGATTGATAAATAGGGATGTAACACTGAACTGAGAATACTTGCTGACTTTTCTCTGCTATTTGATCAGCCTTTCTTTAGGATTCCAGAAGGCCCCAAGGAACTTATTGTTATGCATGTGTTTGTTTGTGAGCTCATCCATTGCTCTCCTCCATTAGCATGGGCAATTGAGATTTGACTTTGCAGAGTCATGGTCTATGCATTTTTTCCACTGTACTGGTGAAGAATCATTGATAAAATGGGAAATATATCATTCTGGAAAAATTTATAACAATCTAATGGTCTATATTTCTGTGTTTGATTTCATGCCACAGTAGAGATAACAAGAACTCCCAGTCTTTGGAGTTCTAAGTTATACACTTCATGGTTATCTTTTTTCCTTCACAGAAATAGAAAAGTTTCAAAAAGGAGAAGGCAAGGATGAAGAAAAGTACATTGATGTGGTGATTAATAAGAACATGAAGCTGGGACAGAAAGTGTTAATTCCTGTAAAACAGTTCCCTAAGGTAAGACAGTGAGGTCCGCACTGCAGGTGTGTTAAACTTATTGGCAGGGGAGCAGATGTTTAATTTATATTCTGTGTAATATTTTCCTGAGGTGTTTTCCCTTAGCACAGGTGCCCCCCCATACATACTTTTAAAGTTAATTAAAAACCTATTTAGTGCTTCCATTTTTTTCTGTTTGACTTTAGTGTGAGTTATGGGACTCTAAAAAATTATGCTTCTGAGTTATACTAGTGATGTAACTTTGGACAACCTATTTAATTTCTTTCTACTTTAATTTCTTCTTTTGTAAGATGAGGTTGGATTGTTAAGAATTAAATAGAATTATCCATGTTAAATGCTTAGCACCGGGCTTAGCGCATAAATGTTCAAAATATTGTCTATTCTAGAAAAAAGTTCTGTTTTTCATTCATTGCAGGTATTATTTTATGTCATTGAGCACAATTAAAATAGGTGCTTTAAAGTCTCTATCTAATTCTAAAATCTTGGTCATCTTAGATTTGGCCTGAATTGATACTCTTTTTACCCTGTTTTTCAATTTTTCTTTCTTTTGAGTGTCCATGTACGTGATTCATGCATACTGTTGTCTATATACCAGTAATTCATTTCTTTTGATTGCTGAATAATAGTTCATTACCTAGATATGCCTCAATTTATCTTTCCATTTGCCTGAATGGTTTTCAGTTTTGGGTAAATTAAATTAAATCGCTGTGAACATTTTTGTAAAGTCTTTTTGTGACCATATGTTTTCATTTCTTTTGAGTAAATACCTAGGATTTAAATTGCTATGTATTTAGTTTTGTGAGAAATTGTCATACATTTTTCCCAGAGTGTTTGTACCTTGTGACATTTCCAGGAACAATGCAAGCAAATTGTGGCTGCTCCATATCTTCAAAAGTATTTGATATTGTCAATCTCTTTAATTTTAGTTATTCTTATAGTGTATTGGTATTTTCTTGTGCTGTTAATTTGCATTTCCCTGATGATTTTGTATACTTTTCAGGTACTTATTGGCCATTCATATATCTTTGATTTTGAAGTGTCTTTTTAGATCTTTTGCTTATTTCTAAATGGTCTGTATGTCTTTTTATCATTGAGTTGTAGGAGCTTTTTTTGTATATCCGAGACACAAATCTTTTGTTAGATAAATGTTTTATAAATATTTGGCTCAGTCTATCGCTTGCCTGTTATTTTCTTAATAGAGTCTTGTGATAAGCAGAAATTTTTCATTTTGATGACCTCTAATGTGTCACGTTTTTCTTTTATGATTATCTTCTGTCCACTATCTTTGCCAACCTGAACGAAATGTTACAGTCTTTACATTTTATAAAGGTAGTCTCCTCTGTTTCCTCTAAAAGCTTTATCATTATAGCTTTTACTTTTAGATCTATGATACATCTCAAATTACTTTTTAATTAATTTTTGTGTATGGTGTGAGATAGAGGGTCAAAATTCATTTTTTCCCCATTCGAGTATCCAGTTTTTCCAGTACCGTTTGTTGAAAGATGTTTTCCTCCCACTGATTGTATTGACACTTTTAATGAAAATTAGATGACTATGTATGTGAGGGTCTGTTTCTGCAGTTTCAGTTTTATTTCATTTATCTATTTATGGATCTTTATGCTGGTCCCATACTGTCTTCAGTACTGTAGCTTTTTATAGTAAGACATGAAATTAAGTAATGTAGTCCCTTCAACTTTGTCCTTCTTTTTCATGATTGCTTGGATATAGATCCTTTACAATTCCATATAAATTTAAGAATTATTTTATTGATTTTCACAAAACATTCTGCTGGGATTATGATTGCACTTGCGTTGAGTCTCTTGATCAATTTAGGGTGATTTGACATCTTAACAATATTGAAAGAGTCTTTCCTGCCTTGAGCATGGTATATCTTTCCATTTATTTAGATTTTCAGTTTCTATCAGCAGTGTTTTATACTTTTCAGGGTAAAAGTTGTCTTCTGTTAAACATTCCTAAGTATTTTTTGTTTTTTGACACTATTGTAAAATGAATATTTAAAAACTGTATTTTCCAATTTTTTGCTTCCAATATAAAGTTTTGTATATAGACCTTGTATTCTGCTACCTTGCTTAAATTCACTTGTTCTAGAAAATCATTTTATAGATTTATTAACATATGCTATATACATATTTATCATATGCATAAACGGTTTATGTCTTCCTTTCCAGTTTTTATTCTTTTTATTTATTTAGCTTGCATTATTTTATTGGTTAGGGTTTCTGGTATAATGCTTGAATACAAGTGGTAAGATTAGGCATTCTTCCCTTCTTCCCAATCAAGGTGGAAAGCATTCTATGTTTTATCATTAAGAACATAACAGTCATAGGGTTTTTTTTGTTAATGCCCTTTATTTGGTAGAGGAAGTTCCATTCTGTTCCAGTTTTACTGAGAGATTTGATCCTGACTGGGTGATGAATTTTGTTGAATGCCTTTTCTGCATCTATTAAAATGAACATCGGGATTGGGTGTTACTCCTCTATACTGTTAATATAGTGAATATTATAGATTGATTGATTTAAATTAAACCAACTTTGCATTCCTGAGGCAAATCATACTTGGTAATGATGTATTATCTTTTTTATGTATTGTTGGATTCAAATGCATCTATCTTCATGATACTGCCCTATAATTTTTTTTTATATATATATAATATCTTTGTCAGATTTTGGTATTAGTGTTTCGTAGAGTGAGTGGAGAAGTGTTCCTTTCCCATCTTTTTAAAGAATGTATGTTAGTTTGGTGCTACTTCGTTCTCAGTATTTGATAGAATTCACTCGTGAAGCCATGTGGGCCTAGAGTTTGGTGATGAGTTTAATGTCTTTAACTGACAGGGCACTAATCAGATTCTCCACTTTATCTTTTGTGAATTTTTGTTTGTTTTTCAAGGAGTTTGTCCATTTCATCTTTTTCTGACCCTTTCTCTCCCCACCTTTTGAGACTTCATTTATACACATGTTCAGTCTTTTGATATCTTCAAAAAGGTTCCTGTGGCTCTTTTCACTTTTATTTGTTTTTTTCCCCTTGTTCTTCGGATTGGATCATTTCTACTGCGTCTTAAACTCCTTGATTCTTTCCTATGTTATCTTTATTTTTCTAAGCCCATCAGATACATTTTTTATATCAGTTATTGTAATTATCTATTTCATAATTTATATTTGATTCATATGTAAATATGTGTATGTGAAAAATTTTTTTTTTCTCTGCTGGGATTTTCTATTTTTTTATTCATTGCAGGTGTTATTTATATCATTGAGCACTATTAAAATAGGTGCTTTGAAGTCTCTAATTCTAAAATCTTAGTCATTTTAGATTTGACCTGAATTGATAATCTTTTATCTTGATAGTAAGTCATATCATTCAGGTTTTTTTGTATGTTGTGTAATTTTGGATTGTATACTGGACATTGTGAGTCTAATATCGTGGAAACTACCCTGGGTTCTGTTATATTTCTTGGAGGAATGCTGATATTTTTGGATTCAGACTGCAGACTTGGTCTGCTGGATAGGAGTACAGATCTCAGTTCAGTTCTTTCCTTACTTTGACTTCTGCATTTATTTTTGACTTCTGCATTTATTTTTGGCATACATGATTTGGGGGTCAGCCAGAGATTTTGGAGATTTTATAAACAAAATTGGGGCTCCTGAACTCTAACTCTGTATTTTCTAGTATTCCTCCCTCACATTTCAGCACTATAGTTGCTTCAGACTCTGCTACTCAGGCTAAAAACTCTAAAATCAGTAAATTCGCCCAGGCCATTCCGTTCTTCCAAGTCTTGACTCCCTTCCAGAGTCTCCTTGTTTTCGATCATTCTCCAGAAGCTTCAGATACTTAGTTTTTATATTTTGTTCAGTTTAGGAGTTTATAGTTATCTATAGACAGTCAGCCTATTAGGAGCTTACTCAGCCGTACTTGCAGAAATAAGGATATACATTTTTAGTAAATAGAAAACTACGTTGTGAACATTTTGACAGACTCATTACTAAACAAAGCTTGACTTATGGTAACCTTTATAAATTGATCAGTATGCTCAATATACTCTATATGCTTAATATGCAATAGATGGAAAGATGAACAGACTCTGCCCCTGTCTTTAAATAGTTTATAATCTAGTAGATGATTCATACTAGATTAATCTTCTATTGTGTCTGAGTAAGTATACGAAATAAAAAAGTGTATGAATAAAGTATATGAAATAAAATCTCAAATATTTTCAGTGTCAGCTTTGATGAGAGTAGGGGAAGACAAATTATAATTTCTGTGTCTAGCAGAGAGCAGAGTCCATTTCAAGTACTTAGAATGTCTGAAGTAGGCTACTTAGAAATCCACTGCTTTCAGAATGCTGAAAAAGGATATTTCTGCTTAGCATAATTGAGCATGCAAGTTTCAAGCCAGCCTTGTATGAAGGCTCGTATAGCACTTGCATCAGTTCTAAGAAAAAGCTTTCGTGCTGGTATCGGTTAATGGACTGAGCTGGAGGAAGCTGGCAGTACTTGCCCCTCTGGATAGCAGTGGGCAGAGTACATACAGCTTGATGTGGAGTTGATGCTGGCTGTGTACTTTCAGCTTCTGGGACAAGGGAGAAGTGCTGTTTGTGAGACTCTATCTAATAAAATGATTTCCATTAATTGAATAATTTCTCTCCTCTTAATAAACCCTTTTCAACACTCTTTCAGTGGTACCACATTGAACATGAGTCTTTTAGTATTCAAACCTAAAGTATATTCACTCTCTTGAGTTATATGTCTGAGCTTGTAAAGTGTGAAACTCAAAGTAAACACTTGTTTTATGATTTTTTTTGAAGATTTTAAAATTGTAGAAATTGTTCTCCATAGTTTTCTTGTGGGTAAACACTAACCCTTGGTACTGAGCAGTGACTAGGTTTAAAAGAATTAATGTAAATGCCCAAACAACATTGGAACAAGGTACCCTGTCTTTGAGGACCTGTAGATGCCTTGTGGTTTAGATTTTATGTTCATTTTTTTTTCATTAACTGGTTCGTTCATTCATCAGTGAATTAAATGCCTCCATTCATATACGTAACATTTATTGAATGTCTTCTCTGAGCCAGGCATTGTGCTAGAAAAACACAAGTGATTAATACAAGTTGTTTTGTGACAAAAAATTCTGTTTTCTGGGGAATGCGGATGGATAAGTTAATGTTTATAATACACTGTGAGAGGTTCAATGTTAGGGTACTCTAGAAAGACACAGGGGAGGGTCATGTTGACGCTCTGAGAGAAGGCTTTCCTGAGGTGGCTGTCTGAAGGAGCTGGCTGGGTAGGAGTCAGAAGCATAACAGGATGAGCTGGGTCATGACAGGGGAACACCATGTCTAGAGCAGAGAATATTTGAGAAATTACAAGCCATTTTGTTTGGCTAAACAGCTTAATTTCAATAAGATGTGCAGATTTTTGTAGAGGAGTTATAAATACAGTGATAAGGGAGCAGAGTATAGGGTAGGGTTGGCCAATGGGGGCTGCGAAGTTGGAGTAGGAAGTGATATTTGAGCTGTTTTAGAGGGTGAGGTGGGCTTCTCCAGGTGTTTAATGATTGGAATCTAGTTCAGGAAAGGAAATGCCACATGTCAAGTCATGCTAGGGTGAAAGAATGCTATGCGCCATTTTAAAGAGTGAGTTGTAATATGAAATTAAATAGATTATATCTCTGTATCATTGTACATACATGCTCTACTGCTGAGGTAATATGTCTGTATTCTACTGTTAAATAAAGAAAGAAAAAGCAACATGTAGAACAAATAGGATCCAAGTTGGATAGTTATTGGAAAAAAACTAACTGGAATCTTAACAACAGTTATTTTCTGGGGGGTAGGATTATGTGCTCTTTTCTACTTTACATGTTTCTGTTCTTTAATGTTTTAACGATAACTTGGTGTAACTTTTGTAATTAGGATAAAGAAAGATTTTCATTTTGGGGAAAAAACGTACCTGAAATAGTTAATTTAGGAGATACCTTTGTACTATGATTATGTTTTTTAAGATTTAGTATACTGAGTTAAATTTTATAGGTTTAAATTAGATTTATTAAATTTTTTAATTTGGTGATTGTTTTAATCTCTAAGTATTCTAATGTGTACATACTATTTTCAGTAACTTCATATTAATCAGCATGGTTTCTTACATTAAATGTTTTTCTATTATGTGCATATTTTAAATTTGACATATTTGTTGACTCACAGAAGCACTTAGGTTATGTAAGGGTCTTTGAGGGAGAGAAGAGAGAAGTACTTATAAAACATGTTGTTGCCTGGAATTTGAATTAAAGCTCAGGGAAACTTTCTTTTTCAAAGTTGCCTTGCATTTTTCCCTTGTAGTGTGTTGTAGATAATTCAAAACCCATGAATTTACTACTAGGTAGAAGCCTATTCCGTAGAAATCTTCATGGGGTTAAAAATTTCCCAGAGTAGTAAATATTTGACAGTCATATTGGTATGTTAAAAGTTGCCTTTTCTATGACTCCTAACTGATTATCAGAGGTATATAATATTTTTCCCAGAGGATTTATGTGAAAATAATTTTTAATTTTGGTGTTCAATTGATAGTTTACCTGTAGAAATAAAGTAATAATGTACCTGTATGTTAGTTCTTTGTATGTAAATGCCATTATCAAGATTAATATGGCTGGCTAGTGGGGTTTTGAACTTGTTGACATCAAGGAAGGCTGATATTAAAAATAATCACTTAGAAATGCATGTCTTTATTACAAGTCATTGTTAGTGTCCCTCCTAGTATTCATTAAATCTTGGGAGCCTGTGATGAAGTAGAAAGGCTGCTCTGGATTACAGAACCTTGGGAAAAGTATTGGCCTGTAAAGCCATTGTTTCACAATGCATGGTCCTTTCCATGTTGATGCTCTCCCATCACTTTGACAACCCATATCCTATAGCGGGAATTGGAGAGAAGTGAAATTATAAGTAAAGATGAGAGGAATATATCTTCAGAGATACTTTTGTTCTGTTCTCAGAGGTCTTCTCTGGGCTCTTGTGACACAGCCACTGTGTCGTGAGAATTAGAAGTTATGTAAGTTGGTATTTGCAAATAGGATAGCATTCAAAAAGGTTGTGAAGGGATTTCAAATCTTAAGCTGTGACTTTTCCCTTATTCTCTCTAAAATGCTTGATCATTGACCCAGAAGTAGCACTTGAACTTAGATTTGTTAAGCGGACTCTAAAAACAGTCAGGCATATATTGAGGGTTCCTGAAAGAATTTACTCATGTTGTTTTGGGGGCTTATTATTATTACTACTACTATTTTATTGAGCCAAATGAATAATTATAAAATTTGGTTATATATAGGCTCCCCCACAATCTCAGTACATTAAAAAGACTAGAAATGCTACTGTATATGTATTTTGGTCAAAAAGCAGTAATTTAGAAATTAAAGTCTGTGATGAATATCATTATACATAAATCTTCTATCACATCAATGCTTACTTTTTGAGGGGGGATGGAGGAGAGATCTCTAAGTGTGTTGCTGAGCCCAAAGGTGAAAAACATTGTTAGTACTCTGCAATATATTACTAGCTTAGGTACCTGGAATATTACTGGACTGATTTCGGCTCTGGGCCCCTTGAGGAGCACCAAGTTGGGTCAACTGAAAACTGCATGACTATATTGGTATTAGACATAGGAAATGTGAAGAAAACTTAATCCCTTTCTTTGAGAACTCCCAGCCTATGGAATAAAACAGACATCCATACCATGGACCAGACTATGAACTTGTATCAAAATAAGTAATTGACACATAATTACATGAAACAAGGGACACACAATATACATTGCTACTGAGAAGCATAGTTATAGAGGGGAAAGAAGTTAGGTTTAGGAGCCAGCCCTACTTGTGTTATGCCCAGCTCTGCCTACTGGACACCTCCACTTAGATATCCCACAGACATCTTTGATTTGACATGCCCATGAGTGAACTGCATACCTCCTTTTCTGGGCAAACTTCGACCTTTTCCTGTGTTCCTTATTTCAGTGAACAGCAGACAGCCTGTGTACCTAAGTGCCCATGCCTGAAACCAGCGAGTCACTTTTGTCTACTAGCTTCTCCTTCATTTACCTTTTCTTTGTCCATTCTTGAAATACTATGACTTACACATTTTACTGTTTTTCTACTTGCTAAATTAATTATCATCCATCTCTATCTCTGCATTCCATTGCCACTCCTTAATTTAGACTACTATCATTTCTCACCCAGTTTCTTACCAGCAGTTTCAAATCCTCCATTCTGTTTTCCATACTTGCAGCCAAACTGTTGCATTCTGAGAATTTCTGGATTAATAATTTTAAGCTTTCAC
Organism: Diceros bicornis minor; assembly: GCF_020826845.1. NCBI lineage: Eukaryota > Metazoa > Chordata > Mammalia > Perissodactyla > Rhinocerotidae > Diceros > Diceros bicornis. The sequence continues at coordinate 49,245,949 of NC_080760.1, forward strand.
GTATGCGCTACATTTACTTGTTTTATTTGTTTTGTTATCCACCCTTCCCTCCCCCAAGAATATAATCCAGCCTTGAGCAAATAGAGGTAGAAAGAACGTAAAGTAGATTATTTCAGATTACTGAAATATAAAAATATAAAAAAAAATATTGCTTTTGTGTACCTACCCATATCATCTCTTGTAGAAGTTACCTGTACACTTCATTGGTTTTTAGAGTTGCTAATATCTCAATGAGTTGGACTGTTTACCATTTAGAAGTAGATACTATGCTAAGTTACAATCAATGGAGCAACACCAAATAATCTCAACCACTATCGATAATACTTGGGGATTTGTGGTTGGCAAATTAATAAATTTAAATAATAGTATTTATCTATAGCTTTAATATATTGCAGTAATTTCTGCAGCAAAGAAAATCAATAAAATTTATATTGACTAGTAACCATTTGATTTGGGATAAAATAAACTTTAGTTCCACCGTATTTATTGAGAAGCTGTTATGTAGGAAAAATGATGAATCAAATATAAGTCCTAATTACTCTCAAGAGATTGATGATCTAACAGGAGAAACAGAGTAAATTTCACTAAATAGTGTAGGGTAAAAACTGAATTAACATAAGAAAGGTAGAAGGATATCACAAGAATGTAAATGGGTGAGAGAGAGTTATTTCTGGGGAAAGAATTACAAGTGGAATTAAATTTAGTCCTTAAGAATAAGCCCAGGCTGTTAAAAAGCAGAGATCAGGGGGAAGGGCAGAGTAACTATTGGGCCAGAGTGACTGAATTATGGGGAACAGTAGATTGTAGCATTCAGCGGAATGATGACAACTAGTCTGGAAAGCCTTCAGTGCTGTACTTGGGTATTAGAATTTTATGCAGCTAGTCAGGACCCCTGAGAGATTTATGACAAGGAGATAAATAAACAGCTAGAATATGTAGTAGAAGATATTTTGCATTATGAAAGATCTTTTTTTTTAAAGTCCTCTTAAAATTTAGAAATGATTGATTTAAATGACTTTCAGCGATGACATTTATTCCTAGGAAGTTCAACTTTCCATGTAAAAGTGACTTGTTTTTAGAGGTGCTTATCAGATCATGAAAATCACTGCCAGTAATCCAAAGCTTGACTCAATTAATAACAATCCTAAGAAACAAGTGTTTCATTTCTTAAAAGGCTGCTCCCTTTCATGTGAATGCCATGCTCCCAGGTCTGTTGTTAGGTTTACTACTGTTGGGAGTTTGGCATTTATTACATTGGTTTAATTCAAATGACATCAGTATTCTGAATACCAACTGAAATGTGGATTTATTTAACTGATCATTGTGTTAGTGGTTAAATTATTGGAACATAAAATGTCCCCTAGGGCTAATAAAAGTAGTGATCTGGTCTTTAGTTTCAAGAGAAGATAGGTAAAACCAACCTTTTTAAATTTTTCTTTTGCATTCTTGCCCTTGGGCAGGAATTAGATGAATGTGGAGATTATGAACCAAAGGTGTTCCTCGGCAGTTTAATTCTTTCTCCCTGGTAAGGTCTAGAAAGCAAATGCTTAAATGATATTTTCCAGAGAAGGATGTATGTACAATACGTTTGGATGCTAGAAGAACATGCCAGAACTTCTATTTTAATGTATATATGTAGCATATGGTATCTTATGTGTCAGGCACTGTTCTAAGCACCTTACGTGTATTAGTTTATTTAATTTTTACAACTTTAGGAGGAGAGAATGGTTATCTCCTGTTTACGTATGAAAAAACTGAAGAATAGAAAAGTTAAGTAACTTGCTCCAGATTACACAGTTACTAAGTAACAGGCATTTGAATCCCAGAAATCCGGCTCCAGAACCCATGCTTATTCTTATTCAAGAAATTAAACTTATTTCTTATTCAAGAAATGAAACTTTATTAATATTTAGTACATGGATTAATGCTAGTACCAGTACGTGTTCATATGAGTGCCGTACAGCTGTGTGCACACTGAGACAGCGTCCTGAAGTAAAATGGGAATTCCACACTGCAGAAGCTCTCACCAAGTTTTAATTACTCATTTGCTTTCAGTACTTCCGGGCAAATAGCTGTTTTATTTACCTGAGTAATGGATTCATGGATTGTGTTACCTAATTTTAGTTATACTTACCTTTAAATGGGCAAAGATTACCCTTAAGGAAACTGTGCATTAAAGATCTGCTGCAAATACGCCCGAAATGAACAGGAAAGTAGCAGAGCTGATCCTCCCCCTGTGCCTCGTAGAAGCTCAGCCTTATAACAAGGTAAAAGTAACTGTGGTCCAGTTGGATATGATAAGAAGGATAATCTTCTCAAAGTGGAACTATTCCTCTACATCCGATATTGTTAGGTGCTGTCCTAGGCAGTTGTTGAGGTACACGGATGAATAAGACAGGGTCTCTGCCCTCAGAGAGATCACTGCTTTCCTCTCCTTCTTATGGAAAAGAAGCTAGCAGGTACCTAGCCAGGCCTAAAAAAGACTGTGATGTATGAGGCTGTTGAAACTCAACTTGTTACTAAATGACAGCTTTGTCATTTATATCTGTGATAGCGTATTCTATTGTGCCCTGCCTCCTAAAGCCACTCCTTCATGCGTTCATGCCCCATAGGGTACCCTTCCCTGAGTCTTTCCTGATCCTACAGCTCCTTTTACCCAAGAGCGTGCTGCAGGGCAGACACGATGCCAGTTCCAGGCCTAAGCTGTAAGGAGGACTGACATTTTTTGCTTTTCTGATCTTGGAGGCCAGGAACCATGCAAAAACCCTGTCACCCTGAGGCCACCATGTTAAGTGGAAGCCCAGGATTCCCAGGTGGAGGAGAATCAGTGAAACTAGTAGAACTGAGGTCCCCAGCTGACAGCCACCACCTGCTTAGGAGACATGGGAATGAACCGTCTTGGAAGTGGGTCCTCCAGCCCAGTCTGGCTGATGCCACATGGAACTACCCCGCAGTGCTCAGATTACTGAATTGTGAGCAAATAAATAAAATGGTTATTGTTCAGGCCGTTAAGTTTTTGGGTTAGTGTGTTATGCAGCAGTAGATAACCAAAATAGCATTAAAGCCTTGAGTCCTTGATTTTCTGATTACCAAGTCAGGTGGAGCTGTGCGAAAATGATGCAACATATATGCGCATGTTGGGTTTTAGGGTTAGAGTAGGAGGACAATGAGAGGGACAAGGGACCATAAAGGACCAAGGGGAATTACTTTTGGCAAGCATGAGATTTATCCCAGGATTTGATTTTGTCTATGAAATACTAAAGTGCATTTAAAGAAAAATAACTAGTATGAAAGGAACATTAAATGGTTCATCTTATAATCAGGGAAGATGCCATAACACTTTTGAGCGTTTTTGTCATAGTGAGCAGGAGAGACTTGACCAATGAAAGGGCTTAATGTTTTGAAATTCTTTTCCTCTGTGCCAGAGTGTTTTATATTTTATAATACTGCTGATACAGCTGTGGCTTTCTCAGAGCAACGAGAGATAGGGCACTAGGTTCCTGGACCCAGAGTTCCTTAATTTATCCTTTTGCTTTTGTTGATTCAGTACATTTTTTTTTTTTTTTTTTGAGCATCACTCTGTGCCAGGCAGTGTATTAAGAGTGGAGAAGCGGATTAAGATGTGGACAAGATTTCAGAGTTCAGTAGAACACGTTCTCTCTTCTCAGGAATCCAATGTGAAAGGACATGTCTTACAGTATAGTTTGCTAAGTGTAACAAGGAAGGCAGGAGGAAGAGAGAGAATGAGTGTGGATTCAGAATGTCAGGGAGGGGCCTGGAGAAGAAGCCCCCTGGGCCTCGTAGACTCTGATGAGCTGCAAGAAAGGACTGGCTGTGCATGTACTTTATACCGTTGAGTTTGTGCTTTATTCAGTGTAAATTTTTGCCATTGTGAAAAGAGTGAATTCATATCAATATGGAAAATTTAAGCACTGACCAAAATACAAAGAAAAGGAAACCACCAGATTGCACCTACATTTTAAACTCAAGGTTAAATCCAAACTCCTTATGATGGGCGAGGAGGCCCAGCCAGATGTGCCTCTGTCTTCTCTTACCCCGACTGTTACTTCCCTGCCCCTGCCTCACTCTGCTCCGCTCAGGCTGGTGGGCTGCTTGTTTCTCAGAAGCTCCTTAATGCCCAAGGGCTTTTGCACTGGCCATTCACATCACGGGGAATTGTCTATTCCCAGATCCTTGCATAGGACACAGCTCAGCGTAACCATCACAGAGAGGCCAGCCTCGCCTGAGGCTGCGCACCCTCCGTGAATACCATGCTCTCGGTAGTCGCTCTCTGTCCCCTCACTAGATGCTTCCTGGTAATTAACAAACATTATCCCGCCGGTACGTTTTCTGTGTTTGTCATCTGGCTCTTAGTACTAGAGTGAGAAACTCAGTGAGGACAAGGCATTGTCTCTGTCTGTTTTCCACCCATCACCCAGGATGTGCTTCGCTTCACCACTGCTGTAGTAACACTTACTGAGGGCTAGACTCACCTAAGTACATGTTTTGTTGATTTTGTCACTATTTTAAAAAACAAAGAGTAGTTTTGTTGCCCTTCCTCCTGCAGATTAAGGCTTTTGTTCAGGAGGGGAGATGGGGACACGGATCTGGGCAGATTTCAGCAGGCTGCTTCCCTCTTCCCCACCAGCCTCACAGGAAGAAGGGGTCTCAGGATTCTTCCCTGATCTGCCCTGTGAGCACCTGGAAGGGGGTGGGGGGTGTCAGATTCCTGCAGGAAAAAACTTTAAGGAGGATCACCTCTCCTAATTCTGGGGCTTTCAGGACTTCATGCTCTCATGCCTCCCACCCCCCAGATAAGCAGACGCTGGAGTCGTTTCTCCCTGCAGGTGCCTGTTCTCTCTCCAGGTGTGCGGGTAGTGCTGCCCTGGGACTACAGCACTGATCTGCATCCTCTCTAGCTTTCTTCTTGTTTTAAGGGTGAGAGTGATGTTCTTTCCAGCTCTGCATCTGACCTGAAATGGGTAGTTCTGGGAACATGGTAGTTTTGAGAAACTGAAGTAAGTCCAGAATGGCTAACGTTAAAGCAGGAGAGTGTGGTGACACAATACAGGTGGACAGGAGCTGCCTCAGAGAGGGCCTTCACAGCAGTATCTATCAAGACACGGGGACTTTATTCTAAGAAGAGTTGGATAGGTGTACTTCAAACAGAGATGTAACAAGGCCAACTTTGTGTTAAGACCTCTCTGCTGATTGAAGAAGGCAGAAGTGGATACAGGGAAAGGATTCTGCAGTGGGCTAGGTGAGAGAGGATGATGGCTGGACTAGGGTGGTTGTGGTGGGACTACAGAAAAATAGGTTTAAGAGATATTTAGGAGGTAACATTGTTAAGTTGTAGTTAATGAATTCATTGAACAGTTATTAAATGCCCTCTCTGCACAGGTGTTGGAGCAGTGAATACAAAAGACCTAGTCACTACCCTCGTGGAATGAGTGTCAGGTTTCTGGCTTGAGTCACTGCATGGATGCTGCATGGATGGCAGTGCCATTTGCTAGGCCAAAGAACTCTGAATGATAACATATTTGAAGCTATGGTGGCAGAGGTTACAAGTTTGGTTTTAGTATTGAGTTAGAGGTCAATAAAACAACACTTTGTTAGACTAATCAACTTTTTGGTGAGCACCCAATTAAGGGAAACCTTTTAATGGAGACAGTGACATGTGCCTGAGGCTTAGTTGTTTATGAAGTGACAGCTTAACTGTAATTGTTCCCTGAGGAACAGTGTCATGTCACAAATATAGTTTAGATCAATTAAAGCTGGTTCAGAAAGGCACTTGGTCTTTACAGATGAAGAACCTAATTACTGGATCTTATATATCATGCAGTGAAACTCAAATATGCTTGCTGTATGTTGGTTTACCATCTTCATAATCATTTGAAAAGTTTCCTATTTACAGTTGTAAGATTTGTAATATAATATATTTGTAATAATTGGCATCTGGAGAAAAATCATTGGTCTTGGAAATAACACTTTCACCTTCTATTTAAATCTATGCATAAATGAAATTATTAGTAAAAATGAAAGTTAAAATATATTAAGTTCTTACTGTCTATTTTGCAAATACAGTTATCAAATAAAAACAAATACTGACTTAAGTAAAGAGAGTCTTTATTTGAAAGGGTTCTTGTAAGAGCAGGGAAAGGGCTTTTGTAGTAGAGAGAAGGCTCTGAGCGTGAGATCTATCAGTGTCTCAGAAGTCAGACAGCAGAGGGCTTTTCTTTTATGGGGAAGAAAGGCCAGAAAGATGTGGAGAAATGGTAGGAGTGGGGAAGGGGGCATGATGGGACAATAGATCAGAGAATGTTATACCCTCAGGCTGGCCCTTGGCAACAGAGGGGCCTCTTGGAGAGTTGTATGCTGGCTCAGATTGTGGGTGGGGCACCGTTCAGGGGCCTGAGGAAAGGAAAGAAGCTTAACTAAAGTTTGATCAAGTCAGGTTAAGGGACATTTTCTGATTGATCAGTGGGACAAACAGGTCAGCTAATCTTTTATGGGGCAAAGAATGGGAATTCAGAGAGCTTGTGTCTGGCCTTGTTGTAGGTAAACAAGGGGGTCATCCGCAGGCCTTACCTAAATCATGCGGGAAAGAGTAATCCTTGTAGTAAGCCGTTTCCAGGAATGCAAAAGAGTATGAGGATTTCTTAATCATCACTGTTTTTCAGGAGCTCAGGGCTCGGGTAAAATTCAGCCTTGTCACAGTGCTGCTCAGCACTTTATCTGATACGTTTTAATCTTCATGATAACCGTGAAGTGTAATGACTCTTGTAAGCCATACTACAGTAACTGTGGTGAAACTGAGCACTGGGAGGGTTAAAGAACTGCTGCGATCACTCTGCTGGTTAGAGGGCGAGCGCCTAAGACTCATTGAGAAGTCACAGCAGGTGGGACGGGACATCAGGAGATCTCAGAGCTCAGGGCAGATAAGAGACCTATGCTGCCTAAGTTATTTTTTATATCATGTAAAAAGGCCAAAATATATACTCAGCCCATATATGACTTAGGCCTTTTCTTGTCACAGGTACTGCCCATGGCTAACTTAAGGGTTGTTTTTCTTTGTTTTGTTTAACTACATTAGGGTATCTTACAGAATCCGTGGAGGAGTTGAACTTGTAAACTGAGAGGACAGTAACAAGGGCTTCAAGCCTAAGAAATAGAGAATAACCAAAGTCCGTGGCTCCTCTCTCCAGCAGTATTTCTGAACAGGGCACAATTGACGTTTTACAAAGGACGTTTCTACGTTGTGAAGGGTAGTCCCATCTATTTCGGATATGTGACATTCTAGGCCTTTGCCCACTAAATGCAGGTGACCAACAGTCATTGTGACAACCAAAAAAAACATGCTAAATATTTCCGAATGCCCCCAGGGAGGTGATGCAATCTGCAGCTGAGAACCCAAGCAGGCAACCAAGCGTATTGCCATTGTTGACTCAGCTCTAAGGACGTTCAGTATCCACGCTTAGCTCTAAACTTCAGACTCCCTTGACTTCCAGGCAAAGGTCAACTCCTTGACCAGCCTGGGTAGACTGGGCACGGTCATGTTGTTTCAATGTGGTGGCTCCCTTGGTAGCCTTGTGGATGAAGGGGAGTTAGTTCTCAGTAAAAGGTGGGTATTGTTCACAAAAAGTTGAATATATGCCCACAGTACTTAAATTTATCAATTTATTATTTGCTAATTTGTCATAGAGTGTGTATAAGCTACCAGCTGCTCTGGTAGGTGATTTTTAGACATTTCTGTCTTCAGTTCATACAACAGGTGCCCACAGTAGGTAGTATGATCCCTGTGCTGTAGGTGAGGAGTCTGAGACTCATGAGGGTTGACTTGACTGAGGACCTATAAATAACACACAATATATAGTTGAACAAAGAAGGGAATAAAAGGGCTTTTGATTCTCAAAATACTCGTTACTGTACTTTTTGTGAACAAAAAACTAATAGAACTTAGATGGAGAAAGAAAACTTCTAAAGGTATGTAAAACACTTTTCCTTTTTATATAGAATCCCATGTTTTTATGTTTTGTCAAGTGACCTTGAATAAATCATATCCCTCTGTAGACTTCAGTTGCCTCCGTGTTAAATTAGATGTTTGGACAAGAGGATTTCTAAGGCCTCTTAATTTTTATTAATTGGGAAATACTAAACTATTAAAGATGTGGTGTAAATATGGCTATTTGACCACAGAAATTTATTTTTCCACTCTCCTTGAATGCCACTAAAATGAATATAAATGAATGAAAAAAGACACGAATCCATGAAGATAAGAATGAGAGTGTGAGACAACAATAGGTAAATGATGTCAGTAAAATTTTGGTAGCTACAAAATAAATGGATAAATGCTAATGACTTCAGAGGCCACAGGAAGCAGAAGCATGAGCTTGCAGAGTGAGAGAAAGTCAACCAGAAACGTGCTCATTAGTGTGGGAAAACCTTGAGAAGACTCAGGAATTGCAGACACCAATTTCTGTGAAGGTAGATTTTATGGTAGAATTGAATAGAGGAGGCTTGGTTGAAAGTTTGTGTGAGAAGTAGTTAGATCACCAGATGCTCCTCCCAGCTGATAAAACCAGGCGTCTGCCCTTCTTAACCTAGCAACAGACTAGAGATTTTCTGAAGAGTTTAAATAAGAGAAACCTTAGGCTCTAAGACCGAGATAGACACAACTGGGCTGGAGTGAGATGCCGCACTGAAAATGAGGGAGTTATTTCCTTTAAATAAGGATGTGCATGCTTAATGATGGGATTCCCAGTATTCTGGCAGCCACGCTTATATGTCCTCCTAGGAAATTGAGGAATTCTTCTTTAAGGAAATGCTTAGCCCAAGAGAAAAATAAATATAGATACTGTTATTTGAGTAGCTTTTGATGAAAAAACTGGCTGCCATATTACAGTGAATTGTCAAGTCCAGTTGTCAAGTCCCATGTACAAAAGCAGAACTTCTACTCAGCATTTTAGAGCCTCAATCTTAAAGTTTTAAAAACAGGTAGCAGAGGATTACCAGTCATCTGAGGAAAGCCCGTACTGTAGAAAGAGACCAGTTCACCAAACATGGTGGGGTAAGGAGAATCTGTTGCAAGAAGCAGATGCTATAAGCTCCAAGGTGGGGAGGAGCCGCTGTCGTTACTATCCTTAGAGAGATAAGAACTTATGTTGCTTTCATAAAATATTTTTTAAAAGCCATAAAAAAGAACAACTACAAGAAAATACTGTTAGTAGTTAACCATTTGATAGCAGAAATGAAAGAAGCAATAGAAGTATAAGCATAATGTAATTAAATCTCCCAGAAAGTAAAGAGAGAGAGAGAGAAGATGAAAGAGAAAGAAAGGGAAAATAAGAGAGAAACTTAGAGATCCAGCTAATGGAGGTGCAATATCCAGAAAATGGAATTTCCAGAAAGACAAAGTAGAGAAAATGGGGAACAAGAATATGGTAGGGGTGGGTAGGTCGAGACACTGATTTTTTTTTCCCACCTTGTGGTATTATTCGATATTTGAAACTCTCAAAGTATCACTTTTATATTTTTTAAAACTAATTTACTTCAAATTAAATTTTAAAAAGAAAAAATAATTACATGTGAAAGTTAAAAATAGATATTTGAGTTTTCATTGCAGACAATAAAGTTAAAAGTGGGCAAGGAAAAGAATACCATTTTGATTTTTTTTGTGTACATATTTCAGGAAAATTACTTCAATTACCATAGTTGGATAAATTGAGAAACAATTTTCTCTTAAAAACAGCAATAACACAGCAGTGGCATAGATCATGGAAGACAGCTGATGTCATAGCAGCCACTACATGAATTTGTAATCAAGGATCTTGCCAAAGAGAACAGTTTCTCTCCCAGTAAACAGGGGTGACTTTCTATCTGGGAAGTATTCATGATTTACCTGAATTACAGTAAGGCTTTTAAAACTTGTGTGGAATTCCTGATAATAATTCTTTCATTCAAGGTATTTTTATTGTCTATTATGTGCCAAGCATTGTTCTAAAGTATTTATGTGGACCCATTTAATCCTCAGAACAGCCCTAGGAGGGTAGGTCCTATTGTTATTCATCATTCTCGTTTTACAGATAAGGAAACCAAGGTATAGAGAAGTTAGCTTACTTGCACAGGGTTACTCAGCTCCTAAATGAAAGAGCCAGGTTTTAAAACTATGGCACTCTGGCCTCAAAGTCTGTACCCTTTATTAATTGACTTCTACTCTGCTTGTTAAATAGAGAATCCTAAGCATCTAGGTTAAATGGTTTGTCCATATTCCCATAGCTGGTATTTTAGAAGAGAGAGATGCATTTTGTTGTAAAGCCTTTGTCAGCCACTGAATGCTTAAGAACTCATCTAGGCCAGAGCACCCATTGGTTGACTAACCAAGGCTTACATACTGACCAGGTAGAAGAACACAGATACTCTATAATGACCTGTCCAGTGCACAGTACAGGACACTCAGTATCCTTTTCTTCACCTACATTTTTATCCTAGCACTGTTCATTGTTGATATTGAATGTGTGTTGAAATTGTTAGGATAGCAACTTAGGAATTCTGGGAAATTAACTGCAGGTAGTTTGTAAAAGTTAGCCACCACTGAAGTGATAGGTGTAAAGAAATATATCAAATTTTTTTTAATTTTACAATTTTTAGCTCCATTTTATATAGTTTATGGAAACAGTGTGATGCATGTAGCAGGGACTTAAATATTTGTCATTAATTATGTGTAGCATACTACAGTGTTTTCTTAACATTCAAGATTAATAGATTACTTTCAGATATGAATGTTACAAATTTTGTTTGTTTGTTTTTCCTAGTTCAACTTTGTGGGGAAACTTTTGGGTCCACGTGGCAATTCTCTGAAGCGTTTACAAGAAGAAACCTTGACAAAAATGTCCATCCTTGGAAAAGGTTCTATGAGAGACAAGGCAAAGGTAATAGTCATTACAGACAGTGGCTACATTTTTAGTCAAGTTATATAATGTACTTTTAGGTCATCCATTGTATTAATACATATTATATAAAAGCTAACTAGGATCTCAAATGAAATTATATGAAAACGTTATATAAGGTGATATGTCTGTGATACTGTTTAGAAAGTTGAATCACTGGCCAATTTTAGAATATGTACTATCTTAAAACTACATGTGTGACTATTATATTCCTTTATAAAGTAAAATAGTAGTACCTATGATTTTGACTCTAGAAGCAATATGTTACCTTGTAGAAAGCACAGTGATATTGAAATTGTCTTGAAGAGAAATAAAAGTTATCTGTAGTCTCACCGTCACTGTTTCCATTTTAGATAGTTCCTTCGTGTCTTTTGGCTATGCCTTTGTTTCACATAGTTGATTTTATAAAGTATATTATTTGCTCTTTTGGCCCTTCATTTGATATCCTATGCATTTTATCAAATTAAAATTGATTTTAAATGTTCTAATAATTGTTTACTATTCTAAAACGTAGTAGTTCTGCTTAGATGTATTCACACTAACTGCCCCCTTTTTTAAATAAGCTAAAATTACTGAGTTATTTGCATTGATCACTTTTTTTTTTTTTGCTGATGAAGATTTGCCCTGAGCTAACATCTGTTACCAGTCTTCCTCTTTTACCTTGAAGAAGATTGTCCCTGAGCTAACATCTGTGCCAGTCTTCCTCTATTTTGTATGTGGTTCGCTGCCACAGAATGGCCGCCAACAAGTGGTGTAGGTCCACACCTGGGAACTGAACCCATGAACCCAGGCCACTGAAGTGGGGCATGCGAAAATTAGCCATGGGGCCGGCCCATTGATCACTTTCCTAAATATACCAATTCTGAAAGAAATGTTCACATTTCTTAATGGGCTATCACTGATGTTTTTATTATCGCTTTGTTGTTCTCGTATTGTTAAAAGGTTTATGTTACTGAGAACCAAATCCACATGCAGTGATCGCTTACCATGCAATGTTGAACAATGATTGCGTTAGACAAAAAAGTTATTTGGACAAAATCCAGCCTCCTCACAAAAAAAGTCCATCTAAATAATAGCTTTTATTATAAAAGTAGCCACTATTTGTTTATTGAACAGCCGCTGTGAGTTAAGCACTGTGAGAGAGATTTTACATGCATTACTCCATGTTATCCTTAGAAAAATGGTGGAAGATACATACTATTTTCCTTATTTTTCCATGTCAGAAAACTGAGATTCAGAGAACCTGAGTGTATCATCTGGTTTAATCAGGAAAGTTCATTATATTATTTGATTAAAAAATGGCTATGTATCAGACTCATATGAGATGCTGTTTAAAAATACAGATTCTTGGGCCGGCCCCGTGGCTTAGCGGTTAAGTGCGTGCGCTCCGCTGCTGGCGGCCTGGGTTTGGATCCCGGGCGCGCACCGACGCACCGCTTCTCCGGCCATGCTGAGGCTGTCCCCCACATACAGCAACTAGAAGGATGTGCAGCTGTGACATACAACTATCTACTGGGGCTTTGGGGGAAAAATAAATAAATAAAATTATATATATAAAAAAAAATGCAGATTCTCATGTCCCAACTTGTTTAGGGTAGAACCTCAAAATGAATTTTCAGTAGGTGTTTGAAATGATTTTGATGCACGTCAGGCTAAGTTAACTGCTCACTCAGTGCTGCTGTCTTGAATGATGTTACTTTAATTCCCTGACTCATCTATTCTGGCAGTAGGAGAAATGGAACCATATATTGGTCAGTTGTTCAGACATTATGTGTGTCTTGTAGGAAAGTACCCCAGCCTTGCTGATATCTTAATTAAGTCTCAAATAAGGCTGTCTGGTACTTAGGTACCTGATATGACCACTGAAACCCATCGACACTGTGCTACTTATTTTGTTTGTTGTTAAGGGAGTTCCACGGTCAGACCATTCAGTGGCTTGATCAGGCCATCCACAGATGGTATTACAGGCAGAAGGGAAGTGGGGAATGCGAGTCTTTATCAAGAGTGTATGTCCAAGTAACAGCAAGTGCCTGGCTGTCCGTATAATGAAAGGGAACATAAATATTATGAGCTTGCTATCAGGGCTTGGTTGTCCTTCCAGATTATGTTGTCATTTCAGGGGCTGGTGGTAGTTCTCTGTTGTGAGCATATTGGACACTCAGCAGTGGCAGTAGTCAGTGCCCTCCTTTTTGAGGGGAGTTGGTATTGTGAAGTAATGCATAAGCTCTCTCCCTGTTCACCATGGGCACTTTGTTGATGAGTCCCTTGTGTAGCACTGAGGTGGCTGGAGAATGAGCTGCTTTGACAACTGCTACAGTGGGTCCTGTTGGCTACCTGGTCACTGAATGCCTGCTCTGCATTGTATGGACCTCTTTCCTGGACCACTTACTACCCGTTCACTAATCATCTCATTTCTGTGTCATCAACCACATGGGTCAGCTAATCAATATGGGGATTCTGCAAATGGCTGATTATTTATATTCCATCAAGACAATCAGAAACTGGGGAAGTAGCATACATTGTGGGTTTACAGTCCACTGAGCCTACTGTCAATGGGCTAGGACCAGAAGTCCCTTTATCTGTTGACCCCGTAAGCCCCGTTATCATTGGTGGCCTTAAATGGATACTGTTAATGTCCCATCTGCCGTATTGTAATCAGATCCTCACTGCCTGAACTCTTGAATACTGATTTCACTTGATCATTTTTACTAGTTTAATCTACAGAAATTCTCAGTTAATAATATGTTTATTTCTAAAGAGCTTTCCATTAGATAGCATCAAAATCTCATCCTTTTAGATTTTCAAGGTGTTCGCTGTTTAAATGCTAATGTGAACATAATTCATTTTTTTCTTGTATTAGCTACCTTGGTGAAATTATGGGAGTCATTACTGACGTGTCACCTCGTTATGTAGCATAATAATCACAATAATGCTATGGTCTGTTGAACCTTGAGTTTGTGCCAGACATCATGCTAGATGTTTTGCCCACGTCAACTATATTATAGGATAATAAAATAATTAATACTATAGTTATGTAATGATAATTATTGCTGTAGTAGTACTTATCATTACTATATTCATCATTTATTGAGTGCTTATTACGTGCTGGGCATAATTCTAAAGACTTTTTGTGTCTTTAGACACGAAACTCTTTTATTACTACAACTTCTTTCTTACTAATAACCCCTAATTACTATTATAATAACTCCTTTATTACTACAACAACCCTATGAGCAGTAGGTACTATACTATTATTATCCCTATCTAAAATCACCCCTTCAAGATGGGGATAAAGTGACCTCCCCAAAGTTATACAGTACAGTATATGCTGGATTTGGGATTCGAATGCAGCACTTCAGTCTTTGTTCCTCACCAAACACCACGTTGTCTGTCATCATTAACCCATGAAATAGTCTGGTAATAACTCCTCACTCTGTGAAATTGTGTGACAGCTATGGTTATGATAAGAAAGCCTCCCTGTTCCATCTTAAGTTTGTGATAGAAATGAAATGCTTGACTATGAATCAACAATTATAATCTCTCAGTAAAATCATTATTTCGATACCATATTAGAAAAAGATTTGTTTATTTCAGTAGTTCATGCTTTCAAAAATGGACTACTGTGCATAGAATCCAATTTTAAAGCTTCATCTATAAAAAGCAGAGTATCAGATTAAATGATTGAAAATTTTCTGATTGGAACAATGCATAGTCTACAGTTGGCTTAAAATAATAGTGCTTTTTATACTCAAGACAAATTTCAAAGAGAATTTATAGGATATTATGGTAGTTTGTTTTTGCTCTCCCTCATTTCAAATAGTTTTCTGCTTTCAGTTTCTGGCCCACTTTCCATAAATGTAAAGGAAACTAGCATTTATTGAGCACCTACCACATGTTAGGCAATGTTCTAGGAAGTATATACACTGTATCCTTTCCAGGCGTTTATGTAAAGCTGGTCTTTTGAGTCTCTTGATGGTTCTGCATTAATGAACATGTGTTGACACGAAATTGATTTTGCAAATTAAGTGTTGGATTACATATAATCTGTCTAAAGTCGCACACCTAGTGACCAGCATAGCTAAGATTCAGGAATATCTGACTAAATCCCGTGCCCTTTTCTTGTTGATCTCTCTTTTCTTTGTAAGAATTCAGATTAGTTAAATTACAAAAGTTGAAGCCTTAAAGGATGAAGTCATGGTGTTCGTGCTTTCTTGGCCTCTTGGCTAATGGTAGAATTAAAAGATGTTATTGCCAGGAATTCCTGGGGTTCTCTCTCTTATGGGATAGGTTTTTTGGAGAGGCTAGGAAAGTTTTCTAACTTTTGGAAATCACTTTAGGTGTAGGTTCCTACTAATCTTAATCTGTGTGATTTTAATGTTGGAAACAAAGACTATTCAAAGACCCAGATTCTGTAATTGCCACCCTAAGGAAGGCTAATTAGGAAAAAGTAATGGAGCAAAGTCAGTAGTCCCTTAACTGTTTTTTTCCTCCTAGTTTTCTTCTGAATTTCATTGTGTAAACTGAAAAAAAAAAAAAAAAAAGATAAAAAGTGTTTATCATAATTACGTAAAATCATGTAATAAAATCTGTCATTTATTTTATTCACTCTTTTCCTGAGAGTATACTGCCTGGCTTGTGGAAATGCTTTTTGAATGATCCATGAATGAGCAAATGAACATAGAAATGAATAAATAGTGTTTGGTCATTCTTTCAGTAAATATTTGTTGAGCATCTGCTCTATACCAAGATCTTTTCTAGACAAGGAGATCGCAGCACCAAGCAAGACGAGCGTGATTTCTGCTCCATGGCGATCACCTTCAGTGAGAGAAATTAGAAAATGGACTAGTAAAAAATAAATTATTTTAGATGGTGGTAATTACTTTGTAACAGCATCACAGGCACACGGCATAAGCAGTGGGAAGTGAGCTTGGTTGCTGAGCCAGTGTGAGGAGCACAGCGGAGCTCTGTGCGGCTCCTGGAGGGATTGCGCGAGGGAGACAGGAGGAGGCGAAGGAGCTGGAGCACGCGGCGGTGGGCAGATGTTGGGATTCCTTCTAGGCCGGAGGCAGGAGTTGGGGCTTACTCCAACAGCAGCAGGAAGCCCTTGGAGTTTTCATAAAAGCCTGAGAATGGCAGGAGCATATTTATATTTTAAAGTTTCTTCCTTAGGTAGTATTTTGCTGTTGAGTGAATCTTCTGTGACAACCACATGCCGAATAAGCTCTGGGTAGTTTTTATTTTCTTTTTCTTTTCTTATGACACGTTTTTAAATGTGATTTTTCTTTCTTCAGGAAGAAGAGTTGAGGAAAAGTGGAGAAGCAAAGTACTTCCACCTCAATGATGATCTGCATGTTCTCATTGAAGTTTTTGCCCCGCCAGCAGAAGCATATGCCCGGATGGGACATGCTTTGGAAGAAATTAAGAAGTTCCTCATTCCTGTTAGTACTATTTTTCTTGATAGTTAACTTTTACTTTAAAGTCTTTATTTTAATCCTTGATAATTCTTTTTTTTGTGTGTGAGGAGATCAGCCCTGTGCTAACATCTGCCAATACTCCTCTTTTTTTGCTGAGGAAGACCGGCTCTGGGCTAACACCCGTGCCCATCTTCCTCCACTTTATATGGGACACCACCACAGCATGGCTTGCCAAGCAGTGCGTCAGTGCACACCCTGGATCCGAACTGGCGAATCCGGGGGCGCCACAGCAGAGCGCTTGCACTTAACCGCTTGTGCCACCAGGCCGGCCCTAATCCTTGATAATTCTTATCACTAATTGTTATTTGCATAGCACTTTATCTATTAAAGAGCTTCACATAAGGTCATCACAAGTAGACCTCACAGTGTCCCTGTGAATTACTTGGCATTATTCCTTCCTTATATATGTGGCAATAGATTTTTAAAGAGATTAAATAATACTGCTAAGGTTACATGGCGAAGAAAGTTGAAGAGCACAATCACTTGTTCACGTTTTGGAACTCCCAGTCCTAAGCTTCTTTGTGACACTAATATCACCTCACAAATTCATTGTTCTCCAACACAAACTCGTTAGTACCTTCCATCTACCCAGCCCTGTGCTTGGTGTTGGGCATGTGAACATGAGTAAAAGCAGTCCCTGCTCTTGAGGAATATATAGTTAGGGGAAGAGAGAGGCATAAGCAGTTGATCTCTGTACAGCCTGGTAAATAGAACAACAGACATAAGCATGATGAGCACAGAGAGGAGAGGCACTGTGCACCTAGTCAGCGAGCTTCTGCCAGGTGTTTGATGTTTTGTTAATAATTGATAGTCTTTTTTAACCCTTTTCAGGCACCTTGACATTGCTAAGAATGTGATAGTTTAAAAAGAGTGTATCCCTACCTCCATTACAAAAGTTAATTTAGGTCTTTTGTAAAATTTGCATGTTCTAGATTTAAAAAACTAAAGCATTGAACACTTTGGTTCTTTAGACAATTTATTTTAGAGAAGCTATCACATCTGCCAACCAGCTGTGTGGGGTAAGAATGTGTCTTCATTGGTCACAGGCTGGTCTAGGAGATTGACTTACATACTGCAGCATATGTATCATGGTTATATTATCTGTGAGGAAAACTGTTGTATTTTTAGGGAAAGGATATTTTAAATTACAATTGCCCTGGGAAAGCCAGGACATGAGATTGTATTAAGTATTTTACTTGGTAGCTAAAAATGGTTAATATTTTCTTTGGTTGCCTCAAGTCAATATGATGATCCATTCATTGATTTAGTTTGAAAACAGTTTTTGAGTGCTTTCTATGTGATAGACACGTGTGAACTAATAAAAGACATTGTCCCAGTCCTATCGAGTTAATATAATGGGAGAGACAGATAAGAATCAGATATTCATATAAACGACTATAAAATTGCATCTATGACAAGACTACCAAAGGAGAGGTTTAATGTTTTAGTGGTCATGAGCGTGGGCCAGGGAGTGCTGACCTAGCCAAGCAGGACAGATTCTGTTTCCACAGACGACTGCAACAGTCCCTCCCATCCCATCACCTTACACTCCTCCACAAGAGATGGGGTCTCATTTCTCTCACCTTGAGGATCTGCACTGGCCAGAGAACTCTGCCTAACTTGGGGTCACAAAGATTTTCTACTGTGTTTTCTTCTTAATATTTTATACTTTCATATATGTCTATGGTCCATTTTAAGTTAATTTTTGTGTAGCTCTTTCATATATGTCTATGGTCCATTTTAAGTTAATTTTTGTGTAGGATGTGAAGTTAGGATCTAAATGTATCTTTTTCTGTATAGATATCCAGTTGTCTACATGTTGAAAAGACAATCTTTCCGCTGTTGAATTGCCTTGACACCATTCTTGAAAATTAACTGAACATAAATATATCGATTTATTTCTGGATTCTCAGTTCTGTTCTGTTGGTTTATATGCGTGTCCTTATGCCGGTACCATACTTTTAATTACTTTAGCCTTATAGTAAATTTTGAAAATCCATGTTGTGTAAGTTCTCCGACTTTGTTCTTTTTTTTCAAAATTTTTTTGGCTATTCTGGCTTCTTTGCATTTCTATATACATTTTAGAATCAGCTTGTCAATTTCTACAAAAAGACATGCTAGGTTTTTTTTTTTTTTAATTGATGTTTTAATAGTTTATAACATTGTCATGCTAGGGTTTTGATAGATAGTATATTGAATCTCTAAATCAATTTGGGGCTAATTTGCATCTCAACAATATTGGGTCTTCCAGTCCATGAACATGAACATGAAATGCTCTCCACTTTTTTTTTTTTAGAGATATTCTTGAATTTCTCTCAGCAGTGTTTTATAGTTTTTAGGGCACCAGTCTTGCATTTCTTTTGTTAAATTTTTTCTAAGAATGTATACTTTGTGATGCTATTGTCTATGGAATTGTTTTTTAAATTTCAGGTGATTACTGCTGTATAGAAATGGAATTGGTTTTTGTATGTTAGTCTTGTATGTTGTGACCTTGCTGAACGTGTTCATTATAGTGTTTTTTTTTTAATGGAATCATTAGAATTTTCTACCTGCACGATCATGTCCTCTGTGATTAAAGAAGGTTTTACTTCTTCTTTTCCAATCTGGATGCCTTTAATTTTTTTTCAAATTTTTTACCTTATAACGCTGACTAGAACTTTCAGTGCATTGTTGAATAGAAGTGGTGAAGATGGACATCCTTTCCTTGTTGCTTTCAGTCTTTCATTAAGTATAACATTAAGTATGATGTTAGCTGTAGGTTTTTTATTGCTTCCCTTTATCATGTTGAAGAAGTTCTCTTCTATTCCTAAGTGTTGAGAGGTTTTATCACAAATAGGTGTCGGATTTTGCCAAATGCTTTTCCTGCATATTGAGATGATTTGTGGTTTTTCTCCTTTATTCTAGTAGTGTATTGTATTAATTGGTTTTCAGATGTCAAGCCAGCCTTGCATTCCTGAGATAAATCCCTCTTGGTTTATACTCTCTTTTATATGTTGCTGCACTTGATTTACTAATAGTTGGTTAAGTGTTTTCACATTTCATGAGGGATATTGGCTTATAGTACAATATTTTTATAATCTTTTATATTAACCCACACATTTACCATTCCCAGTGTTCTTCATTTCTTTCTGTGGATAGAGTTGGCATATGATGTTACTTCTTTTCAGCCTGAAGGACTTCCTTTAGTCTTTCTTGTAACTTAGGTCTGCTATCAAAAACATTTTTTTTCTCAGAATGTCTTTATTTCACCTACATTCTAAAGGATAGTTTATGTAATTCTTGGTTGCCAGTTTTTCTTTCATGTGGTAGAAGGACATTCTCCTGCTTTGTGGCCTCCATTATTTTTTATGGGAGGAGTCATTAATTATTTTTGTTGTTCTGTACGTGATCTGTTGTTTTTCTCTTACTGTTCCCAAGACTTTCTCATTATCTTTGATTTCTGACAATTTGACTATGATGTGTATGTTTATTATCTTTAGTTGTTAAGCTTTCTGGATCTGTAGGTTTATGTTTTTCTTTAAACATGGGAAGTTTTCAGCCATTGTTTCCTTAAATTTTTTCTGCCTTTCTCTTCCTCCTCTGTCCCTCACAACCCCTGGATCCCAGTATCTGTGTGTTGGTACACTTGATGGTGTCCCATAGATCTCTGAGGCTCATTTTTCTTCATCCCCTGGATCCCAGTATCTGTGTGTTGGTACACTTGATGGTGTCCCATAGATCTCTGAGGCTCATTTTTCTTCATCCTTTTTTCTCTGTGTTCCTCAGACTGGATAATTTTAATTGACTTATCTTCAAGTGTGCTGATTCATTCCTCTGCCATTTCAGATCTGCTGTTGAGCTCCACTGGCTAATTTTTAATTACAATTATTGTATGTTTTTTGTTTTTTAAGTCTCTTTTTTTCCTAGTCCAACATCTGGTCCTTCTCTAACACAATTGTTTCCTACTGCCCTTTTTGTTTTTCTGAGTATGGGTCACATTTTCCTGTTTCTTTGCATGTCTATTAGTTTTTTCCTGAAAACGACATTATAGATATATTATAGCATATCTGCACTCCGATTAATTTTATTCCCAGAGGATTTTTGTTGTTTTTTATTCATTTCATTAATAATTTAGTTGGACTAAATCTCTGGAATCTGTCTTCTTTGTGGTTTATAGCTAATAACGTCTCTGTTCATTTTTTTCCTTCATGCTTTTCTTTTTAAGCCTGGCCTGCTAAAAGTTTTCTCTGTGTCAGCATTGCTGAGTGGTCAGCTAGTGATTGGTCAGAGGTTGTGCTCAAACACTTGTGTTAGTACTGCTTCCACCATCTGCTGACGGAAGTGTGTGTGCACGGGGGTGTGCATCCAAAGGCTGGTCAGTGTTCACGTCTTCCCTGGCTCTTACTCCTGGCAGGTCGTCCTTGTGTCTCCTCTTTGTATGCACAGACTCTGTCAGGCAAACATGTAAGAGAGCTTGAGCTCTCTCTGTTCTTTGCTGTACGTGTGCATAGCCTTCCATCAGCCACGTCTGTGCAGGGAGCTTTTCAAGGCTCTCTGTGGCTGTCTCACTTCCTGGATTTCTGTGAAATCTGGCTAGTCTGCCAGTCTATCGCTTGCCCTGCCCAAAACTGCAGTATTAGGCTTGCTGATTCACTGGTCTTCTCTATTCATTTGCTACAAAAATTGCTACTGATATTGACAGTGCTGCTGGGCATGGGGGTTTTTCACACTTTCTTCTACATTAAGTGAGCCACCTCCTACAGCAAAAGTACTCATTTTCATGGCCTTCCCCATCCCACTGGAACTAACGCATCATCTGTGCCTGGGAGGAGAGGGAGTAGCATCCCCAGGCACACAGACTCCCACTTTTCTTACCTGAGATTTAGCAATTTTTCACAAACAAATTTATTCTATTTTCTATTTATTTTGTAACTCCAATCAGTTTCCAGAGTCCTGAAATGATTATTTTTAACCTTTTGGTCAGCTTTTATTGTTGCTTTTTATAGAATGGCTTTGCTGAGCTCCTTACTTAGGTATCCCAAAAGTCCTATGTTCTATCATTACGGTTTCTTTTTTTAAACTTAGGTTATTTTGGACCTCTGTCTATAAGAGCATATGTATAGTTTTATTTCATGCTTTTTAACATCTTCCAAATCTTTCATTATATGCATGTTTCAGAATTTATTAGTCTTCAAATAATGAACATTTAGGTTATTTCTTATGGATTATAGTACAAAGAATGATCCCAGAATTAACCTTGGACATCAGTATCAGCATATTTTGGCAAATATATCTGAAGAGTAAATTCCTGGCAGAGAACCCAGTGAATTTCAATAAATTACTTTTAATGATTTCATTTAAAAACTCTTTCCCCATTCTCCAGGCTAACATACATTTAAATAGATTCTAAACTCAACTGGAGAGAAAAATCTCATTTACACATACTTAATTAAAATTCTAATCACTTTTCCATTCTTCGCAATTCGTGACAGTGTTAGTATTAATGTTATAATAGTTTCACTTTTCAGATAGGGAGTTAAAGTGATAATTTAATAATGACTAGTTTACAATGTAAAATTATAAACATAATTTAGTCTGCAAGCTACCAAATATGACTTAATTTCTCTACTGATTTAAAAGCATTATTTCAAAGACCTGTAAAGTTGTAGCTACAATATCAGTTGTGTCCACGTGACATCAGAAGAAACAGTTATCTAAAGTTGAAAAAAATTGTCTAAAATCACAAATCTGATAAGTTCAGTTAGTTAAGTTCAGGCTTAACCTTGGATGTGATTGACTCAGATTTCATTTTTGTTTTTTTAACTACACTCTTTGCTTTATAATGTAGTTTTACAAAGATGATGTTTAAAATGGGCTTTAATTCTAGTGATGTTTTTGTGACACCATTATAATCACCTAACTGTAGAGCTATGTTTTTTTTTTTTTTAATTTTTAATGGTATTTTTGAATAGGGCCCCAGTTAAGTTCTTTTCCCATGAATCTGTTTTTAACCACATACAATTCTGTGTCACACCTCCTAACACTTTTCAACAGGGCAAATATTTCGCATTTATGTAGTACGTTTTATTTAGAATGTGCTTTACAATAATTTATTAATCTTCACACATTTTTAGTAAAATGGCAGGGAACATATTTATAGGCTTATTTTAGAGAGATTGAAGTAATGATAGATTCAAATGATTCTTCTGAGCTCACAATACCCCAAATAAGTTAGAGAAAGAATCTATATTTACAGTAAAATCTAAACCGTTTAACCCTTAGCCTTTTGTGCTTATTGTAGTGACTTGAATTTGTCTTCATTTGCCTTCCCTTCCTCCTACTCTGCAAGTGTTGGCTGATTATGATTTCAACTTCATTTTTGATTGGTGTTCATACTATTTTTGTTATTTTACAATGCCTTGTTTGTACTACAAGCTTCAAATCATTTTTTACATTCTGCTTTTGAAAAGGAAGACAGAGTGTATTTATTTGTAATAAATTTACTGAATATATTTCAAATATATTTTTAATTCTAAGTAATTCAGGAAATGGTTTCCCCTGAATCTTTTCATACTCAAATATGCTTATATTTCTTCTATCATAACAGCCTCCCTCTGTGCCTCAAACTACAGTCCTTTTGTCTTCCTCTTTGTAGCTGTACAACTGGAAGAAGCTGCCTGCCCTTACTGTGTCTGTGACTTACTCACATTTACTCTTCATCCCGCTGAAATGGATTCCAGCTCCACCCTTCACCAAAACTGCTATTTCTGAAGTCAGTAATGCTTTTATTGTTAGTGAATCCCATGGAATTAGTACTTGGCTGCTGACAGAACGTGAATGCACCACCGACTTGCTGTGGCTGTCATAATATGATTACTGCCTTATCCTTCTCAGTTTCTTGCCACACTTTTTGGTCTGCTTTGTGTAGGCCTTTCTTCTTCTACCTATTCTTTCATGTTGATGTTCAAAGCTGTGTCCTAAGCCCTTGTCTCACTCTGTGAGTGTGCCTCACGCAATCCTGCCTATTGCTGACACTTGTGTACAAATGGATTCTTGTGCTAAGGGTTTCTACAACCGCCTTCCATCACAGTACTTCTTTAGAAGGACTCAGAGGACTCAGAAAATCTGTTATACTCTGTGATTATGGTTTATTTCAACAAAAAGATGCAGGTCAAAATCAGCAAAGAGGAGAGGAGCACGGGATTGAAGGCCAGGAAGAATCAGGCCTGGCTTCCAGGTGTCCCTTCCCGGTAGAACCACACAAGGACACAGTTGATCTCCCAGCAGCCGTGTGTGCCAACACATGTGAAGTGTTGCTCCCAGGGAAGCTCACCTGAGCCTCGATGTCCAGCATTTTCATCGGGATCCGTCACAGAGGCACACAGTCAATGCCTGTACCCGACCTCAGCTGCGGAGTCTTTCACCACCTCTCTACCTCCTGAAGCAAAACAAATGTTCCCCACCAACCACGTGACTAGGGCAGACTTATCTGGCCAGACTGGTACAGCATGGCCTCAAGTCTCAGGCATACAGAAGCACTCTTAGCAGGCAGAACCCTCCATGGGCTCAGAGGTCATCTCCTAGGAGCCTGCCAAGGACCAGCCTTGACCGCTGTAATTTCTCTGTAATGTGTATGGCTGAGTAACCCTTCCTTGCCCACTTCTGTATCCACATCTTTAACTTCTAAATTTCCATTTCCTCTATCTGATTGCTATAGAATGTCTCAATTTTTGTGTACCATAGACCATTGCATATTCGACCTGTACAAAATTGATGACCTCATGATATCACTCTGCTACTGATCCTTCTTCTTGCCTTCCAGAAACCGCTTGGCATTCTTTGCTCATGTACTCCATATCCAGTATATTACCATTTCTAATAAAATTAAACATTATAAATAACTCCAGATCTACCTTTCCTCATCCTTCCTGCCACTTCCCTACTCCAGGCCATCTTTACCACAAACTGGAATTACTGAAGAGCTTCCATCTGGTGTTTCTGCCTCCAGTGTGATTTTTTCCTTTAATATGTAAGATATCATAAAATTCACCCATATAAAGTATACAGTTCAGTGGTTTTTAGTATACTCGAGTTCTGCAACTGTCACCATAATCTAAGTGAGACCATTTGTATTACCCCCCAAAATAAACCTCGTAATGGACAGCAGTCACTCCCCATTCTTCTGCATCCCAGGCAACCACCAATTTACCTTTTGTTCTTTTTACGTGGCTTTTATGAAGATACAATTCACATATCATATGATTCACCCATTTAAGGTATACGTTCATTGAATTATTGTATATACACAGTTATGCAACCATCACCAGTCAATTCTAGAAGATTGTCATCATCCCAAAAGGAAACCCTTTACCCGTTAGCAGTCACTCCCCATTCCCTTCCCTACCCTCCCTCACTTCTCAGTCTTATGCAGCCACTCATCTGTCTCTATAGGTTTGCCTGTTTTTGACATTTTGTGTAAAACATGTGCAATATATGAAATCTTTTGTCCTGGCTTCTTTCACTTAACATACTGTTTTCAAGGTCCATTCAAGTTGCTTTTTATTGCTGAATATTATTCCATTATATAGATATACCACATTTTTTTTTGTCCATTCATTAGTTGAGAAATTTTGGGGGTTATTTCTGCTTTCGGGCTGTTATGAATAATGCTCTGTGAACATTCATATACAAGTTTTTGCATGGATGTACGTGTTCATTTTCTTAGGTATTACCTAGGAGTAGATTTGCTAGGTCATATGGTAACTTTATGTTTAACGTTTTTGAGGAGCTACTAAATGGTTTTCCAAAGTGGCTGGGACATTTTACGTTGTCACCAGCAATGTATGAGGGTTCCAGTATCTCCACAATCTCACCAACACTTGATATCGGCTGTGTCTTTGATTATTGCCATTCTAGTGGGTATGTTAGTGGTATTTCATTGTGGTTTGGATTTGCATTTCCATAATGACTAATTATCTTTTCATGGGCATATTGGCCGTTTTATATTTTGTTAAGAGAAATGCCTATTTATATCCTTTGCTCTTTAAAAAATTAGGTTATGTGTCCTTTTATTATTGAGTTGTAAGAGTTCTTCATATATTCTGGATACAAGTCGCTTATCAGATATATGATTTCAAAAGATTTTCTCCCATTTTGTGAGTTGTATTTTCACTTTCTTGATGGTAATTTTGTAGCACAACAGTTTTAAATTTTGATTTAGTCCAATTTGTCTATCTTTTCATTTATGCTTTTGGTATCTAAGAAATCGTTAGATGACTTAAGGTTGTGAAGATTTACTTTCTTGTTTGCTTCTAACAGTTTTACAATTTTGGCTCTTACATTTATATTTTTATGTGTGTGTGAGGAAGATCGGCCCTGAGCTAACATCTGCCAATCCTCCTCTTTTTCTGCTGAGGAAGACTGGCCCTGGCCTAACATCCATGCCCATCTTCCTCTGCTTTATATGGGCCGCCGCCACAGCATGGCTTGACAGGCGGTGCGTCAGTTTGCGCCCGGGATCTGAACCAACGAACCCCAGGCCCCCGCAGTGGAGCGCACGCACTTAACTGCTTGTGCCACCGGGCCAGCCCCACTGGCTCTTACATTTAGATTTCTGATCTGTTTTGACTTAATTTTTGTGTATGACAAGAAGTAGAAGTCACACTTTATTTTTTTAATGTGGATATTCAGTTGTTAAAGTACCACTTGTTAATGAAACTATTTGAAAATTAATTGACTGTAATTTAAGCTGGGCTCTGAATTCTATTTCATTGTTTTTATATCTGTCCTTTAATCTGGTACCACACAGTCTTGAATAGTATTGCTTTTTACTAAGTTTTGAAATGGGAAGATAACAGTCTTTAATTTTGTTTTTCCTTTCTAAGATTGTTCGGGCTATACTGGGTCCTTTGGATTTCCAAGTAAATTTTAGGATCAGCTTGTCCATTTCTGCAAGGAAATCAGCTGGAATTTTGATAGGGATTTCCTTGAATTTGTAGATCAATTTTGGGGGAATATTGTCATCATAACAATATTATATCCTCCTATTCATGAACATTGAGTATCTTTCCGTTTACTTAGATTTTTAAAAATTTCTCCCAACAATATTTTGTAATTTTTAGTGTGCAGATCTTGCTCTTATTTTTTTTAATTTATTTCTAAGTATATTATTCTTTTCATTGTACTCTGAATGGAATTTTTTTCCTAATTTCATTTTTGGATTGTTCATTGCTAGTGTGAAGAAATACGATTTTTGTATATCAATCTTGTATCCTGCAGCTTTGCTAAACTCATTTATGGGCTCTAATAATTTTTTTGTGGATTCTTTGTGATTTTTCTATATATAGGATTATGCTGTCTATGAATAGAGGTTGTTTTAGCTCTTTCCATCTGACCTGCATACCATTTGTTTCTTTTTCTTACATAATTGTCCTGGCTGGAACCTCAAGTACAAAGTTGGATAGAAGTGGCGAGTGTAGACATCCTGTCTTGTTCCTGATCTTAGGATGACACTTTTTGTTTCTACCATTAAATATGATGTTAGCTGTGAGTTTTCCTACTTTGTTGAGTGTTTCTATCATTGAAGTATGCTGGATTCTTCTGTCAAATGTTTTTTCTCTGTGTATTAAAATAATTGTGTTTTTTGTTGTTTATTCTATGATTATGGTATTACATTAATTGATTTTCAGATGTTAAACCAACTTTGCAATCTTGGTATAAGTTCTACCCTGTTCTTGTGTATATTCTCCTCTTTTTGTTTATGCCCCTGGATTTGGCTCCTTAATATATATTTTTTGAGAGCTTTTGCATCTCTGTTCACGGGGATATTCATCTGTAGTT
The DNA here is from genome assembly GCF_020826845.1 of Diceros bicornis minor. Classification (NCBI taxonomy): domain Eukaryota; kingdom Metazoa; phylum Chordata; class Mammalia; order Perissodactyla; family Rhinocerotidae; genus Diceros; species Diceros bicornis. Next base: position 49,273,187 of record NC_080760.1, read on the forward strand.
TCTCCTCTTGTAATATCTCTGTCTGGTTTTGGTATCAGGGCAATATTGGCTTCATAGAATGAGTTAGGAAGTGTTCCATCCTCTAAGTTTTTTGAAAGTTTGTGAAAGATTAGCATTAATTCTTCTTTAATTGTTTGTAGAATTCCCCCATTGAATTCAAGTGGGCCTAGGTTTTTCTTTGCAGCTCATTTTTTGAGTACATTTGTCCCTTGGTGTCTGCGAGGAATTGGTTGCAGAACCCCCTGTGGATACCAAAATCCACAGACGCTCAAATCCCTTAGTCGGCATTTCGTGTCCCCGGGTTCCGCATCTGCGGATTCAGCCAACCGCAGATCATAAACATAGTACGGGCATATGGAGGGCTGACTGTACTAATTCAGTCTCTTTACTTGTTACTATCTGTACAAATTTTCTGTTTCTTCTTGAGTCAGTTGTGATAGTTTGTGTCTTTCTAGGAATTTGTCCATGTCATCTTGCCATCTAATTGTCTAATTTGTTGGCATACAATTGTTCATAGTATTCCTTTATAATCCTTTTCTAGTTCTTTAAAGTCTGGGTGACTTCCTCTTCTTCATTCCTGATTTTAATAATCTGAGTCTTCCCTCTTTTATTCTTGATTGATCTGGCTAAAGGTTTATCAATTTTGTTGCTTAACCAACTTGATTTAATTGATTTTTCTTTATTTTCTATTATCTGTTTCATTTATTTCTGGTCTACTTTTTATTATTTTTTTTTTCTTCTGCTTACTTTGGATTCATTATTTTTTTTTAAAGGTGAAAGTTTACGTTATTTATTTGAAATCTTTCATTTTTTAAATATAGTAATTTAAAGCTATACATGTTCCTCTATGCACTGCCTTACATACATCCTGGAGATATTGGTGTGTTGTGTTTTCATTTTCATTCATCTCAGAGTATTTTCTAATTTTCCTTGTGGATTTCTATTTTGATCTAGTGGTTATTTTGATTACGTTCTTTCATTTCTATATATTTGTGAACTTCCCAAATTTCCTTTTTTAATGGATTTCTGATTTATTCCATTGTGATCAGAGAATGTACTTTGTTTGATTTCAGTCCTTTTAAGTTATTGATGCTTATGTTATGGACCAGCATATGGTCTGTCCTTGAGAATGTTCCATGTGCAGTTGAGAAGCATATGTGGTTTCGGGTGTAGGGTTTTATCAATCCCTGCTTTCAGTCTTATGCTGTCTGTATACACTAAGGCTAGAATGATTCTTCCAAAACACAAACCTAAATATGCAGTTCCCCTGCTTAAAACCATTAAATGCTTTTTAGTACGTTTAATTCTAGACATTTAAAGTTGTATTTAAAATGTCTAGCACTTAGCATGATTTGGCCTCTTCTTTCCCCTCTACTTTAAGCCCCCATCCCCACCCCAAATTGTTTTTATAATTCAGCCATACGGCACTTCTTTCCGTTTCCTGGACATGCCATTACTTTGGGTCTTAAATATGCTTTTCCCTCTGTCTGGAATACTTACTGCCTGTCTTCTGGTAATTAGTTCACACTCGTCCTCAGTGGCACTTCTTATGGAGAACCTACAACTACTACCCACAGCTGCGTTAGATGACTTTCCTTTTTGATCATTTAGACCTGAACTTTCCTTTTATTATAAAACAGTTCACACTTTTATTTATTAATTACATGTCTTTCTTGCTGATTATTGAATAGAGTTGGGGTTATTAAGGAAAGGGGAGAAATCAAAGATGATTCTTAGAATTTCTCCATTGAATATTTGGATCGTAATGTAAGATAAAGAAGAGCAAGTTTTCAAGAATAAGATGATGTATTCAATTTTAGAAATGTTGAATTTTGCTACTTGTTCAGTATCCAAATGGAAATGTGCAAAAAGAATGTGTCCTTGTGGTTCTTAATTTGAGTAAAGCTGTCATGTAGTGTTTCTTCCTCCTTTGTTAGGTTGTGAGTTCCTTGGCTGCAGGGACCCTTGCTTGCTCCTCTGTGTTTTTCTGTTACTTGGCACATCATAGATGCTCAATAATTGCTAGTCGAATTGAGTTGTAAATAACAATGCCCATATATTAGTTATATGGCATTTTAATTTTATTATAAATGTTTTATTGGAAAGCATGCCTAGGGGAAGGAGTTATGGCTGATTGTAGAAAATTGTAGTTTGGAGAAAAATGCTGTTTTCTTTTCTTTTCTTTTTACAACAGTGTATTGATGCATTTTAACAAACTCAAATCTTGTTTTATGAATTCAACTATTTTCCTAACCCTTTTTTTCTATTAAAAAATTGTTTGTTTCTTGTCCTAAATACTGTTGTATTTTCTGTATGAGGTGAATCATGCTCTCTTCTGTCTTCCGTGTAGGACTATAATGATGAAATCAGGCAAGCGCAGCTCCAGGAATTAACATACTTGAATGGTGGCTCAGAAAATGCAGATGTACCAGTTGTTCGAGGGAAATCCACCTTGCGTACAAGAGGTGTACCGACCCCAGCAATAACCAGGTAGGTGTAATTCACTGACTTTTTTTTGTTGTTGTTAGAGTAGGGTACCGTGGCAACAGTTTTAATGTTTCCTTTATTAATAGTCGGATGGCTCTATCACTATATCAGCACAAAGCCTATAAGAATATATTCAGACAGTATGATGTCATATTAAAGGGATTCACTTTGAACTGAGATATTTCCTGAGCTTAAATATAACCTGTACCACTTAATAGCTGATGATTTGAGATATGTTCATTTGATCACTCTGACATTAATTCTTAATTATTTAAAATGGAGCTTATTTTTATGTAAATAATAGCACTGATATGCAAAGTAAGATAGTGGAAACATGTTCTCCCCTTGAGTATAGCATCAGGCTAGTTCCTTGCCACATCTCCAGTGTTGAGTGGTGTCAGGCACTAAGTGGGTGTCCAAATGCGTCTCATCATTTTAGTCACTATAAGTGCTCTGCAGTATCTGAAAAATCCTGGGCTGGTCCAGGCACACAGGATTTTTATTTCTGTCTTTGGATGATGACTACTTTTAATACGAAAAATGTTTTAATGAATTCATAAATCAATTTAAGCAAATCATAAATTGAGATATGACTGTCTCAAATTTATTTGAGAATTATTTTTAATTTTTTAATCTTTGCCCCTTAAAGAACTCAGTGGAAAGGAGTAACACAAATTTTTCACTCGTGACTGTATATATGTTTTCAGTTAGAATTTTGCATGAAATAATTTAAAATAGCATTTTTCTGTATCTACAAGTTCATTTAGAGGAATAAAAAATCAGTTCCCCTATTCAGTGTTGCTGATCAGCGCACCATCAGAGCAATTGCAAACAGGTGTTATTGCAGTATAAAATAAACATAGATCTGGGCATGATGCAGGTGGGTTTTCCCTATAAAAAAGAACTAATAATAATAGAATTGCCGTTGATGATTTAATGAAGTAATTTATGTAGGTGCTCAGTGAATGGTAAATCTCTTTCATTTCCATTTCTTCTACCATTAAATTTACTTGAAATTGTAATAAGAAATTATTTACTCGCTATATTAGTTTCCTGTGGCTGCTGTGTTGAATTACCACAAATTTGGGGGCTTTAAGAAATAATTTATCGTAGTTCTGGAGGTTACGTGTCCGAAATCGGTATTACTAGACCGAGATGAAGGTGTTGGAGCACTGCCCCAAGGCTCTAGGGGAGAATCCTTTCCCTGTCTCTCCCAGCACTGGCACCTGCAGGCCTGCCTTGACGGTATGGCCGTCTCACTCTGTTCTCTCCCTCTGTCTTCATGGTGCCTTCTCCTCTTCTTTGACTCTAATCTCTGTTTGCCTTCCTCTTAGGAGGATACATGTGATTGTGTTTAGAGCCCACTGGGATAATCCAAGGTAATCTTTCCATCTCAGAATTCTTAACCTAGTAATCAGATCTGCAGTGGCCCTCTTTCTAAATGAGGCAGCATTCTCAGAATGCGTATGCTTTGGATGCCGAGTGTAGCAAGTCAAGCACACCCAGTGCCGTTGTTTTGGGGTGCTATGTTCCTTAAACCAGATCTGCCCTTTTTTTTTTTTTTTTTTTTTTGTTGTTTAAGGAAGATCGTCCCTGAGCTAACATCTGCCAATCCTCCTCTTTTTGCTGAGGAAGACTGGCCCTGGGCTAACATCCATGCCCATCTTCTTCCACTTTATATGGGACACCGCCACAGCGTGGCTTGACAAGCGGTGCATTGGTGCGCGCCCGGGGTCTGAACTGGCGAACCCCGGGCCGCCACAGGAACCGGCGAATCCCAGGCCGCCGCAGCGGAGCAGAGCGCGCGCACTTAACCGCTTGCGCCACTGGACCGGCCCCCAGATCTGCCATTTTTACTGAAAATAAGTTCTAATTTAATTGTCCAGTTTTAAATTAAGTTGAAAATGTTATATTATGAACAGATGAGGAAGGCAGAAGCTTTCTGTTTTTTGGAGTATAGTATCTGGAGAAACACCTCCGTCTGCCCAGATGAAAAATTACTCCTCTTCATCACAGCCTAAACATTGTTTGCCATTTAAAGCTTTTCCATTATCTGGATGGTTACTGTTCTCGGATAGAATTATTGTTAAGTTCCCATTTCAGAACCTGTTTTTTGGTTTGTGGTGGAGTAATGGCTCACTCAGTGCTAGATTAAACATCTTTATTTGTGTACTTAGGGTCACCACGCATTTAAGGAGCACGTGCACCAGGCACTGGGCAGAGCACTTGACACAGAGCCCACTTTCTTCCCTCCGTATGCTTGTGGGCTTCCTTGGTACCAAATCTTTCAAATACTCTGTTTTTTACAGTATAAAATTCATATTCCTAGAAGAGGCTTTCAAAGCCCTTCTGTATTTTTTCTTAAGACCTCTCTCCCGTTTAGTCTTTATTGATTCCTTTGTCATATTTCCCGTGTGTTTAACCCGGGCTAGATACTTACTGTTTCATGAAGTTTGTGCTTACACCTTTCAAGACCTCTGTTGACATATTCCTCTGTCTGCAGTTCTGTATTTCCTCCCTCTGCCCCTCTACCTGTTTAAATCCTACTTATCTTTATATGCCAAACTGAAACTTATTTTAACTAACTAACACTTACATTGCACCTATTGATTGAGTACTTTTTAAGGCATGTTACCTATTCACTAGGTTAAGCCTCATGACAACCCTGTGAGGTGGGCACTATTCTGGTAATGTAACCGTTTTACAGATGAGGAAGATGAGGCCAGAGGAGTCAGTTACTTGCCCAGGGTCACACGGCTAGTGATTTGTAGATCCTGCTTAGAACGTGGGCAGTCTGGTTCCATAATCCATGCCTCTCCCTCTCTTTGATCCTTGCCTTGTGTTTTCATCCATCTTTTTTCTTTCATCCATTCTCGCACTGCAGTTCTTCCACAGAACTTTCATTCTGTCACTTTTATTATATTTTCATTATAGCACGATAGCACTTTTCATACAAGCTATGATGAAAAGAATTTTATATTTATTTACTACTTTTTCCCATCAAATCACATATAGTAACTTGCCAAACCAATATGTCCATCTAACAGAATAAAAATAAATTGATATGGGGCCAGCCCGGTGGCATAGTGGTTGAGTTCGTGCATTCCGCTGCGGCAGCCTGGGGTTTGCAGGTTCGAATCCTGGACGCAGACATAGGTACTGCTCGTCAAGCCATGTGTGGTGCCATCCCACATATAAAATAGAGGAGGATTGGCACAGGTGTTAGCTCAGGGCTAATCTTCCTCAGCAAAAAGAGGAGGATTGGCAACAGATGTTAGCTCAGAGCCAATCTTCCTCACCAAAATAAATAAATAAATAAATAAATAAATTATATGGAAATTTGGATAGAAAGTTACAAAAAACCTCAAGAGTAAGGTAAGTATACAAAAAGTACAAGTTATTCTGTAGAGTTGATGGAGTTCGTCTTCCAATGATGCTTTGAGCTTCGTGGTAGCCAAAGCTGAGGAAAATATGGCTATAGAATTCGGTGTCTAAATGTCCAAAAGCAGTAATAACACAAAAGACAAACCTACTCATCGAAGCCTAGCACTTTCTAGTCCTGAGACTTGTGAGAAATATCTCCAGTGGAGAGTCATAAGTCTTCCCTGCAAACAGTCCCTCAGGAAGTCATTTTGAGTTTACCTCTAAAATAAACCTTAGGTCTGTTTTTCTTTAATCGCCTCTCCCGTCCTTCCTAATCTATCTACACTCCTCTTCCAGTTTGCAGTCACAGTCTTAATGACCTTTTAAAATTAAGTTAGATTTATCTTGTCCCTGCTTAACATCCTTCAGTGGCTTCCTTTGCAGCTAGAAGAAAACCCAGACTTCCTGACCTGCGCCTCCATCCTCTGGCACTCTCCTGCTCTCTGACTGTATCTCCTTCCACCTGGCCATTTTCTGTACTCCAGCCAGACTGGTCTCCTTTCTGTTCCCTGAAGAGGCCAAGCTCATTTCTTTCCTGGGTCCTTTACGTTCACCCTTCCTTCTCCCCAAATGCTTTGTCTCCTCTTGTCTGGCTCCCCGCTCTCAGCATTGTGTTCTCAGCATATTCAGGTGCCTTGTCACAGAAGCCTTTGCTGATCTCCTTGTTTAAAGTAGCCATCCCCTAGTCTAGAAGCTAGTCCACTGCACCCTGTCTTGATTACTTAGTAGCATTTATCAAACTGAATTTACCTTTCTTATTTGTTCACTTTTTCATTGGTTACTTCTCATTGTAATATAAACCCATAAATGCCCTTGTACAAGTCCCTGATACTTGGCATATAGTAATCACTCAGTTAATAGTTGCTACATGAATACAATACAACAGCAAATCCTTTAGGCTCTTGCTGATCAAGTGTTGACTGTTTACAATATTTTTTGTTAATGTAGTTCTTGTCTGTCACACATGACTCAATTTACTTGGGGATTAGCTCTGTGGAAATGGTCACGTGGATGTCACCACTTTAGAATTTCACAGTGGAACAGTTACTGGAATCTTCATGAATGTTCCCCACTGTTATCACCTCAGGATACCTTTCTGCTAAAAGATGTAAACAATCTAAAATTAAATCCTGCATTGGCAAATAATAAGTGTTTTAATAAAACTTTTTCATTTCAGTTTCAAATGAGAGAACTAAACTTACACCTTTTTTTTTTACTTAGGAGGTAAGGAAGTTTCTTTAATTCCAGTCTGTCATGTGCTATGCCTGCTAAAAGCATTGCTGTGAATACGAGGCCTCCCTAACTCCTTCCACAGACCCCAGCAGAGAAGGAATTAGGGAAGTAACACAGATAGGAAATTGAGGCCACTCCAGGCAGCACACTTTTTGTTTTGTTTTAGTTTTTCTCAGTAGGTCTCCTACCCTGAATTTTGCCTGCTGCTTTGTTGGTCTGGGCTAGGCAGTTTTGAACCCTCAAGGATGCTCCCTTCCATTCCTCTCTTGAAAACAGTGGGCTTGTTGTGTGTTGCTTTTCCCCTGGCCCACCTGGCCCTTTCTTCCAGGTAGCAGGCAGTCTTATCTCTCTGCGTGTGACACCAGAAACAGCAGGAAGAAAAAGTGAACACAGCGGATGAAGCCTGTCTTTCTAAGTAGTAAACACATGGTCACAGTACTGGGTGCCCACTGTGGTGGTTTTGTTTTAACTTAGGGCGTTAGGCTGACCCCGTCACTCAAGGCCTTTTATCAGCTTGCATCAAGTTGGGGAAATTTTCAGCTGGTTTCTTTACCTGTTTTACCTTCCCCTTTCCCGCTGCCCTTTCTTGGACTGCGATCCCATGTTACGTTCTTCTCATCGCACGTTCCAGACTGTGTGCCAGGGCGCTGGGTGCTGCAGCAAGCTGACGGGGTTGCCCTGGGAGAGTCTAAAGTTTCACAGGACACCAGCCACCGTAATCAACTTCTTTTAGCTACCGCGTGAACGGTCAGCTTAACGTAGTCATTTAGGCTTGCAACATTAGACCGTGCCCCACTGGTTTCAGTGACGCCCAGTGTTTGTGAAACTGGTATTTCAGCAGCTGCTCTGATAGGCAGTGAGTAGCCCCAGTTACTTTGCCTGCTTCTCTGCCCAACTTCTCAAACCCTCAGCTGGGACGCTGTCGCTCTCATTTCCTCATCCACCTCGATTTTCACCTGGGACTTATTCTCTTTTTAAAATGGATTATGAGTGATATCATAGATGCTAAAGATTGTTTTAATGACTGAAAATGATATATTTTCCCCAGAGTATATGAAGTTATGAGAAATGTAGTCAGGAAAACTGAATAGTTAATATAAGGGCCATAAATATTTCACCAGCATATGATATGATTTATATTAATCTAATCTATATTAAAAAGTCCTTTTTTTATTAAGGAAAGGGAAGATATAGGAAAATGATAATATGTTTATTTTTCTACTAGCCAAAATTATAGAAATTTTAAATAAAAAAACATTTTTATAAATTGATTTCCTACTGGTCCTGCCTTCTCAGGCCATTCTACCACCTAAACTATTGGAAAAGTCACCCTCCTCTCCTTCCTTCCGACTCTGTGTCTGAGCCTTTAATAAAAACCCCGGCATCGGTGTATAACATGCATGCGCCACATATGACATGTACTCCCAGGCAGAATACTAGAGGACTTTCCTTGGAAATGAGTTTTTCTTGCCTTGAGGTCCACTGAATTTCTCCTACTGAACTACTCCCTCAGGCCTCAGTTACTTTTTATTCAGGTGCTCTCTGATGGTGTATTAGTGAGTAGCCACGCTGGAGTTGATTAAGGGAGACAAAAGGAGAAAAATGTGTGGTGTCTTTTAAAATCACATTAGTAGACTTTGGGAAGACAATAACTGAGGCCAATAATGTTGCAAATAGTGTGAGAACTTCTGACAAGAACTTGTAATTTAAATGCCAGCCAGGGACAGACAATAAGAAAAGCAGCTAAGCATGGTTCTCTTGGGTATAAGTCAGCCAGGCACGTACACGTCAAGTGCAGCATAAAGCTGAATAAATGTTCTGGGTCTTCCTGCAGACTTCAGGAAGGAAGGAGGAAGATTTTTGACACCCAACATGACAACTGATTTTCCTAGAATCATGTTAAAGAAAATCATTGACAAGCTGAGATAATTTAGGGTGGAAGGAATCCAATGAGTGTGCTAATTTATAGTAGGAATCCCCTCCCACCACACCCTGGCTTTTCAGAAGTTTTAATGTATTCTTTCCTCTTTGAAAATCAGTCAGTCTATATCTGATGTTAGGTCATGCAATGTCACAAATTTTCCTTGAGCTTTTTCTGTGACAAGACTTGAACTTACAGAGATGAGTGAGTCATTGTCCTGACATCAGGGAACTTAAGAGGGCAAAGTCAGAGAAACAAGTAATTATGAGAGAATGGTATAAATAGGGGATGAGGGATATGAAAAAAAGTGAAATGGAAATAGAAATGAGGGTACAAATAATTCTGAGTGGGGAACATGGGTATGAACAAACTTAGGATGAAGGGAAAGAAATATGGCAGGATAGTACCAGAGGGAAGTCACCCCAAGCAGAGGGGCACAGGCTTGAAAGCAGAAAAGATAGGACTGTCTGCTGGAAATTAGGGTGTGGCTGTGGCACTGTGGGGTAATCGGAGGCCCCTCTGGCTCTTACTAGCTGTATGGCCTCACAGAGCTTCTCTCTGAGCCAATTTCCTCATCTTTGAAGTGGAGATGGAACATTGAGTACACACTAATCCAAATCCTACTTAATTTTTTTAGTGTCCCATTCAAGCCCAACCTGTGCCATGATTCCTTCTCTGATTAATTAATTCCTTCTCAGAATAATGCCACACTAGGGGCCGGCCCGGTGGCGCAAGCCGTTGAGTGCGCGCACTCCGCTGTGGCGGCCTGGGGTTCGCCGGTTCGGAACCCTGGGCGCGCACCGATGCACTGCTTGTCAAGCCATGCTGTGGCGGCGTCCCGTATAAAGTGGAGGAAGATGGGCATGGAAGTTAGCCCAGGGCAAGTCTTCCTCAGCAAAAAAAAAAAAAAAAAAGAGGAGTATTGGCAGATGTTAGCACAGGGCTGATCTCCTGACACACACAAAAAAATAATAATGCCACACTAAACGTTGAATTCTTACAGTCCAGGTATTGGATCAGTCTCTCAATATAGGACCTTGGGCAAATTATACATCTCTCTTAAACTCCTTTATTATCAATTCCATTGTTATCAGACAGGAAGACTTGTGCTTCATAATTCCAAAAGGCAGAAATAGGGCTGATAGTTAGAAGTGATAAAGATTTTTGCTATTTTTATTTTTAAATGAAAAAAAACAGTAAAAACATGCTAACAATCAGAACTGGAAGACAATGACAGGCTTCAGAGTAAGGAATGAATGAGCTTTCTGTCTTCAGGGGGATATATGGTGGGATGAAAAGAGAAGATAAGTAAGTTGCACTTGCACTTTATAAGAGGTTGTACTTGTCACACACTGTCTTATTTTATCCACACTTTTACTCATAACTAGTTTGTAATGTGTTGGAGAAGAAACAAAGTGCCTTGAGTTTCTTTCATACGCTGTACGTGGTAGGATAACAAAACAGGTGCTCAGCAATTTTTTTTTAATGGCATTGAAGGTTAGCTGGATCACAGAATAAAGCAGAGAGATAATTGCCAGGTTTCATAACACGTCTGTGACTGCTGTGTCTAAAGCAGCAGCAGTAGCACTTGGAGAGTTTCTTGGAAATACAGAATCTGAGTTCCCCCTAGACCTACTGAGTCAGACTTGGCCCCAACACTAGGTCCCAGGTGATGAGGCTACACGTGGACGTGTGAGAAGTACTGCCCTAGTACCACATTTCACATGATCTCTAAAGGTGCTCAGAGTAAGAGCTGCCAAAGTCATCTATGTAGAAGTTTCCATCCTCATCAGCTCTGACAATTTCTTACCTACGTTCTGAGGGATTATAGCTATAGGCTGTGTTCGCCTTTTCTATTTGCCTACCCTCTCATTCGCTTGTCAACCTCTGGCAAGAAAAAGAATCTCAGAACAATTAAGCATTACTCTCAGAAAAACACAAGATGAAGAAAAGTCGTCAAATGTCTTAGGGATTCTATAGAAAAATAAATTACCCCTTGGGTCATTATTGACCTCATAGATCTCTGGAAGGTTTTTCTCTCTATGATACCAGTGATAGCAGGCTGAGACCCTGACACTAGATCCTGCAGGCACCCACTCCGCGATCAGCAGGCGGTCGGTCCTGCCTTTCCTGAGGGCCAGAAGTCAGCTGGGTTCCCAAAGTCACTCCGTTGATTACACTGGGGTTAGCTTGAGCGTTCAGGGATTCTGCCACCGAATTCATTGTTTTACCTCATACTTTGCGTTTCTCATAAGATTTATAGACAAAAGCCGAACAATGTAGTATACACGTTTATACTTACTCTGCCAGTCTGTGTTGCTGTTGCTAAATGTATAGAATGTATATAAATGTGCTGTTGCTAAATGTATCAAATGAGAACTGAACTTAGTTGTACCTGCTGTCTGCTCTCTCTCCTCATCCTTCAGTAAGCAGCCGAAAGGAAAGGATCAGGACAGAGTCCATGCAGAAGACTACATAATAATTACCATTCACGAAGTGCCTGTTTTAGAGTAGGCACTTTATATACCCTGTGTGTAAACTTCACAACTGTTCTGCAAGAGCTAAATGTTATTAACTCCATTTTACACGTTGGAAAACCAAGGCTCAGCAGCTAACTGACAGAACCATGTTTGAGTGTGGTTTGTTGGAACCCAAAGCATATGCTTTTTCATCACATCCTAAAACCTCTTGTTAATCTGTAAACTAAATATTTAGTTCTTGATTAATCAATAACTTTTTATATTCAGTCTTTCAAAGCACTATTCTCACAAAAATAGCTGTTCACTATAAAAACCTTTCTAGATTATTTTCACATCTGAGTTTCAAAACCAGAAACAATGGTCACCCTGCTGAAAAATGCAAACAGAAAGAACCATTACAATCACATCCATTCATCTCCTTATGAAACTTTCTACTCAGATGTATTATCTTTCTGCTTTTCCATTATCCTCATTCTAAGCTGTGTGACACCCTAATCCTATCAATTGGAATTAACTTTTCTAGTAAAAACAAAATATCCATTGATTTATAAATCTCATCTAATAGACGCTGTTTCTGTTCTCAGCCCCGTATTATCAATCCAGCTGTTCATCTTTACCATGAACTTCATTGTAGCATTCAGTGAATACTTTGCAATATGACAGGATTTTTATGTTAGCATGTCACCCTCCATCATGCCTTCCTCTTATCAGAGTAACATTTCAAACAATACTAACACTATGCTGCTTAACACTGTTCTCATGGAATTTCAAACCCTTAAAGATGAATCTTCAATGCCTCTTTTATAGATAAGTATCTGGAGCTACATGACTTGTCTAGAATTCTGTAACAGATACCTTAGTATGATTCCATTCACCCACTGGGCATGTAACCTGACAATGTTGATGATGATGGGAAAGAATTGTGATGAAAGACCTAAATTTATGTATATATATATTTATATATTCAAGAAACATATTGAATATTTTGTGGTCCATATAGTATCTTGGATGGCAGGGATGGGATATTAGATAAGGAAGCAGGAGCCTTAATTAGTTTGAATATACACAGATTAACTGAAATATCACTAATGAGTTAGATGTACTATAATTGAAAACTACTCTTTCCTCTAATCACATTGAATATTTTTCTAGATATATACTGGAGATAAAAAAGATGAGTAAGACACTATAGAAATTAGAGTGTTGGGCCAGCCCTGTGGCTTAGCGGTTAAGTGCACACGCTCCGCTACTGGCGGCCTGGGTTCGGATCCCGGGCGCGCACCAATGCACCCCTTCTCCGGCCATGCTGAGGCCGCGTCCCACATACAGCAACTAGAAGGATGTGCAACGATGACATACAGCTATCTACTCGGGCTTTGGGGAAAAAAAGGAGGAGGATTGGCAATAGATGTTAGCTCAGGGCTGATCTTCCTCACAAAAAAAAAAAAAAAAGAAAGAAATTAGAGTGTCTGTCAGTACAGTTTAGAGTGATTGAAATTTATATAAATTGTCGATCTTCATTGAGTAGGAAATGTGCTAAAATACTTTATATGTCCTGTGTCATTTTTCCTTCATAGTAATACTTAGAAATAGGTTCTGTATCCCATTTCACAGTTGAGGAAACTGGCTTGGAAAGTTGCAGACTAATCAGACTCTTGGTTAGTTTGAATGTTAACCGGAAGGCAGAAGTTAAGCAGGTAAGAACAGTCAGGAGCTGAGTTCCGGTCGTACAGCAATGTCTTTGCTCTTGGCTGCCTCTTTTACTGTACCACTTTTGATGGCCAAGGATGGGAAAAAAAAAAAAGACCTAATTTACAATACTCATAAAAGTTACCTAAGGGTGAAAGTCTTAGATTTTGCTTCTTTTTGATGGTCTTGACAGTTTTGAGAAGTACTGGTCAGGTTTTTTGTAGGATGTCCCTCCTTTGGGATTTGTCTCATATGTTTCTCATGGTTAGCCTGGGGTTATGAGTTTGGGGAACAAAAACCACAAAGGTAAAAGGTCATTGTCATCACATCAAGGATACATGCTATCCACATACCTAGGAATACAGTTGCTGGATTGTATGGTAAGATTATGTTTAGCTTTGTAAGAAACTGTCAAACTGTCTTCCCAAGTGGCTACAGTATTCTGCATACCTACCGAGAGTTTATTTTTCTCCACATCCTCGCCATCAATTGGTATATTCAGTTAGTTTTGATTTTTGTCATTCTAATAGGTATATTTTAATTTGCAATACCCTAATGACAAATGATGTTGAGCATCTTTTCATTTGGTTATTTACCACCTGTATATCTTCTTTGGTGAGCTGTCTGTTCAAGTCTTTTGCCCGTTTTTTAATTGGGTTGTTTGTTTTCTTATTGTTAAGTTTTAAAAGTTCTTTGTATACTTATTTTGGATATAAGTCCTTTATCAGAGATGTGTTTGCAAGTATGTTCTCCCTTTCTCTGACTTGTCTCTTCATCTCTTAACAATGTTCTCCTCAGAGTAGAAGTCTTTAATTTTAATTAAGTCTAACTTAATTTTTATTTCACAGATTATGCTTTACATGTCGTTTCCAAAAACTTATCATCAAACCAAGGTCACACAGATTTCTGCTATATTTTTTTCTGTAAGTTTTATATAGTATATTTAAGTCTAAAATCCATTTTGAGTTAATTTTTGTGAAACATGTAGGGTCTGTGTCTAGGTTCTTTTTATTTGGATGTGGGTATCCATTTGTTTCAGCACCTTTTGTTGAAGACTATTGTTCTCCCTTGAATTGTCTTTGCTCCTTTGTCCGTGACCACTTGACTATATTTCTGTGGATCAATTTCTGGGCTCTCTCTTTTGTTCCATTGATCTGTGTGTCTATTTTTTTGCCAATACTCACTGTCTTGATTACTGTAGTTTTATAGTAAGTATTGAAATCAGAAATTGTGAGTCCTCCAACATTTTTCTTCTTCAATACTCTGGATCTTTTGCCTTTCCATGTATTCTTTAGAATATGTTTGTCGATCTATAAACTAGCTCTCTGGGATTTTGATTGGGATTCCATTGAGTCTATAGATCAGGTAGGGAAGAATTGGCAACTTAACAATATTGACTCTGTGTATCACCATGAGCGTGGACTATTTCTCCTTTGATTCTTCATCAGAGTTTTATAGTTTTCTACATAGAGTTTCTGTGCATATTTTGTTAGATTTGTACCAAAAGATTTCATTTCTTTTCTTGCTTTAGTGTATGTTATTGTGCGTGTTTTTTTTAAATATATTTTTTTTAGGACAATTTTAGGTTCACAGCAAAATTGAGAGAAAGGTTCAGAGATTTCCCACCTGCTTTCTGCCCCCACACATGTATGGGACAATATGGAACACTTCACAAATGTGCATATCATCTTTGAGCAGGAGTCATGCTAATCTTTTCTGTATTCTTCCAATTTTAATATATATCCTGCCAAAGCAAGTACTGCTATTGTATTTTAATTTCAAATTTCAATTGTTCTTTGCTGTTATATAAGAAAGCAGTTGACTTACTAACTTCATGTTCTAAGACCTTGTTTTATATGCTTATTAGTTGTAGGAATGTTTTGCTTGTTTGTTTGCTTGCTTTGTTTTGTTTTCTTATGGTTGATTCTTTGGGAATTTTGACATAGAAATGATGTCACCTGCAAACAATGTTTTATTTCTTTCTCTGTAATCTTATAAGTTTTGTTTCCTTTTCTTATTGAATTAGGTAAGACTTCCAGTACAATTTGAATAGGAGTAGTAAGAGTGGACATCTTCGCCTTGTTCCCATTCTTAAGAGGAAAGCGTTCGATTTCTCACCATTCAATATGATATTAGTTGTAGGTTTTTGTAGATGTTCTTTTTCAACTTGAGGAAATTTCCCTCTATTCCTAGTTTGCTGAGAGTTTTTTTTTTTTTTTTTATTGATGTTTTAATGGTTTCTAACATTGTGAAATTTGGGTTGTACATTTTTGTTTGTCCATCACCGTATACATGATTCCCTTCACCCCTTGTGCCCACCCCCCACCCCCACTGCCCCTGGTAACCACAGTCCAGTTTTCTCTGTCCATGTGTTGGTTTATATTCCACATATGAGTGAGATCATACAGTGTTTGTCTTTCTCTTTCTGGCTTATTTCACTTAACATAATATGCTCCAGGCCCATCCATGTTGTTGCAAATGGGACGATTTTGTCTTTTTTATGGCTGAGTAGTATTCCATTGTATATATGTACCACATTTTCTTAATCCAGTCATCAGTCGAGGGACACTTAGGTTGCTTCCACTTCTTGGCTATGGTGAATAATGCTGCAATGAACATAGGGGTGCATAAGCCTCTTTGGATTGTTGATTTCAGGTGCGTTGGATAGATTCCCAGTAGTGGGATGGCTGGATCATAGGGCATCTCTATTTTTAATTCTTTGAGGAATCTCCATACCGTTTTCCATAGAGGCTGCACCAATTTGCATTCCCACCAGCTGTGTATGAGGGTTCCTGTTTCTCCACATCCTCTCCAACATTTGTTGTTTTTTGTCTTGGTGATTATAGCCATTCTAACAGGCATGAGGTGGTATCTTAGTGTTGTTTTGATTTGCACTTCCCTGATGATTAGTGATGTTGAGCATCTTTTCATGTGCCTATTGGCCATCTGTATATCTTCCTTGGAGAAGTGTCTGTTCATTTCCTCTGCCCATTTTTTGATCGGGTTGTTTGTTTTTTTGTTGTTCAATTGTGTGAGTTCTTTATATATTATGGAGATCAACCCCTTGTCAGATGTATGTTTTGCAAATATTCTCTCCCAGCTGGTTGGTTGTCTGTTCATCTTGATTCTGGTTTCATTTGTCTTATAAAAGCTCTTTAATCTGATAAAGTCCCACTTGTTTATTTTTTCTTTAGTTTCCCTAGTCTGGGTAGGCATGTCATCCGAAAAGATTCCTTTAAAACCAATGTCAAATAGTGTGTTGCCTATATTTTCTTCTATGAGTTTTATAGTTTCAGGTCTCACCTTCAGATCTTTGATCCATTTTGAGTTAATTTTTGTGTATGGCGATAGCACATGGTCCACTTTCATTCTTTTGCATGTGGCTGTCCAGTTTTCCCAACACCATTTATTGAAGAGACTTTCCTTTCTCCATTGCATGTTCTTAGCACCTTTGTCGAAAATTAACTGTCCGTATATGTGTGGTTTTATTTCTGGGCTTTCAATTCTGTTCCATTGATCTGTGTGTCTGTTTTTGTACCAGTACCATGCTGTTTTGATTACTATTGCTTTCTAGTATGTTTTGAAGTCAGGGATTGTGATGCCTCCTGCTTTGTTCTTTTTCTTTAGGATTTCTTTAGCTATTTGGGGTCTTTTGTTGCCCCATATAAATTTTAGTATTCTTTTTTCTATTTCTGTGAAGAATGTTATTGGGATTCTGATTGGGATTGCACTGAATCTGTAGATTGCTTTAGGTAATATAGACATTTTAACTATGTTTATTCTTCCAATTCACCTGCATGGGATATCTTTCCATTTCTTTATGTCATCATGGATTTCTTTCAATAATGTCTTGTAGTTCTCATTGTATAGGTCCTTCACCTCCTTGGTAAGATTTATTCCTAGGTATTTTATTCTTTTTGATGCAATTGTAAATGGTATTATCTTTTTGAGCTCTCTTTCTGTTAGTTCATTATTAGCATATAGAAATGCAACTGATTTTTGTAGATTGATTTTGTACCCTGCAACTTTGCTGTAGTTGTTGCTTGTTTGTAATAGTTTTCCAACAGATTCTTTAGGGTTTTCTATATATACAATCATGTCATCTGCAAATAGTGAGAGTTTCACTTCTTCGTTACCTATTTGGATTCCTTTTATTCCTTTTTCTTGCCTAATTGCTCTGGCCAAAACCTCCAGTACTATGTTGAACAGGAGTGGTGAGAGTGGGCAGCCCTGCCTCGTTCCTGTTCTCAGAGGAATGGCTTTCAGTCTTTCCCCGTTGAGTATGATGTTGGCTGTGGGTTTGTCATATATGGCCTTTATTATGTTGAGGTACTTTCCTTCTATTCCCATTTTATTGAGAGTTTTTATCATAAATGGATGTTGTATCTTGTCAAATGCCTTCTCTGCGTCTATTGAGATGATCATGTGGTTTTTATTCTTTGTTTTGTTGATGTGATGTATCACGTTGATTGATTTGCGGATGTTGAACCATTCCTGCGTCCCTGGTATAAATCCCACTTGATCATGGTCTATGATCTTTTTAATGTATTGTTGTATTCGGTTTGCCAGTATTTTGTTGAGGATTTTTGCATCAATGTTCATCAGCGATATTGGCCTGTAATTTTCTTTCTTTGTATTGTCTTTGTCTGGTTTTGGTATCAGGGTGATGTTGGCCTCGTAGAATGATTTAGGAAGTGTTCCATCTTCCTCTATTTTTTGGAATAGTTTGAGAAGGATGGGTATTAAATCTTCTTTGAATGTTTGGTAAAATTCACTGGAGAAGCCATCTGGTCCTGGACTTTTATTTTTTGGGAGGTTTTTGATTACTATTTCAATCTCTTTACTTGTTATTGGTCTATTCAGATTCACCATTTCTTCTTGGTTCTATTTTGGGAGGTTGTATAAGTCTAAGAATTTATCCATTTCTTCTAGATTGTCCAATTTGTTGGCATATAATTTCTCATAGTGTTCTCTTATAATCCTTTGTATTTCCATGGTATCCGTTGTAATTTCTCCTCTTTCATTTCTAATTTTATTTACTTGAGCCTTTTCTCTTTTTTTCTTAGTAAGCCTGGCTAAGGGTTTGTCTATTTTGTTTATCTTCTCGAAGAACCAACTCTTTGTTTCAGTAATCCTTTCTACTGTTTTTTGAAATAAACAATTTCATTTATTTCTGCTCTGATTTTTATTATTTCTCTCCTTCTGCTGGCTTTGGGCTTTGTTTGTTCTTCTTTTTCTAGTTCTGTTAGGTGTAATTTAAGGTTGCCTATTAGGGCTTTTTCTTGTTTGTTAAGGTGGGCTTGTATCGCTATGAGTTTCCCTCTCAGGACTGCTTTTGCTGCATCCCACATGGTTTGATATGGCATGTTATCATTTTCGTTTGTTTCCAGATAGTTTTTGATTTCTCCTTTAATTTCATCAATGATCCATTGGTTGTTCAGTAGCATGTTGTTTAATCTCCACATTTTTGTCACTTTCCCAGTTTTTTTTTTCATGGTTCATTTCCAGTTTCATAGCCTTATGGTCTGAAAAAATGCTTGTTATGATTTCAATCTTCTTAAATTTATTGAGGCTTGCTTTGTTTCCCCACATATGGTCTATCCTAGAGAATGTTCCATGCGCGCTTGAGAAGAATGTGTAGTCAGCTGTCTTTGGATGGAGTGCTCTGTATATGTCTACTAGGTCCATCTCGTCCAGTTTTTCATTTAAGTCTGCTATTTCTTTATTGACTTTTTGTCTGGATGATCTATCCATTGCTGTAAGTGGGGTGTTAAGATCCCCTACTATTATTGTAGTGTTGTTGATTTCTCCTTTTAGGTTTGTTAATAGTTGCTTTATGTACATTGGTGCTCCTATGTTGGGTGCATATATATTTATAAGTGATATGTCTTCTTGATGTAGTGTCCCTTTTATCATTATATATTTCCCTTCTTTGTCTTTCTTAACCTGTTTTATCTTGAAGTCTACTTTGTCTGATATGAGTATGGCAACACCTGCTTTCTTTTGTTTGCCATTAGCTTGGAGTATTGTCTTCCATCCTTTCACTCTGAGCCTGTGCTTGTCTTTAGTGCTAAGATGTGTTTCCTGAAGGCAGCATATTGTTGCGTCTTGCTTTTTAATCCATCGTGCCGCTCTGTATCTTTTGATTGGAGAGTTCAATCCATTTACATTTAGGGTAATTATTGATATATGAGGGCTTAATGTTGCTGTTTTGTCACTTATTTTCTGGTTCTTTTGCATTTCCTTTGTTTCTTGTCCCATTTGTTTTGGACTGCTAATTCAGTTTGGTTGTTCTGTCTTATGATTCTTCTAGTTTTCTCTTTGTTTATCATATGTGGTTTCGCTTTGATTATTTGTTTAGTGGTTACCTTGAGGTTTGGGCAAAATATCTTGTGTATGAGATAGTCCATTATCTGATGGCCTCCTATTTCCTTATACTAAGTCAATTCAGTCACTTTCCTCTTCCCCTTCTAAGTTGTTCTTTTTATACCTTATTCTATCTTGTGTTGTGGCTGTGTGTTTACAGTGATGAGATTAAATTTATTTTTGGTGAATTTCTTCCTTTGATCTTTGAATTTAGTATTTAAGTGGTTGCTAACCTATTCCGGTAAAGATCTACTATTTCTCTGATTTTGTCTACCTACTTTTCTCCTTCCTCCAAGCTTTGTGTTCCCTTTCTCTTCTCTTTTTCAGGCCTGAGGGCCTTCTGGAGTATTTCTTGTAGTGGGGGTCTCGTGGCCATGAACTCCCTTAGCTTTTGTTTATCTGGGAGAGTTACTATTTCTCCATCATATTTGAAGGATATTTTTGCTGGATAGAGTATTCTTGGCTGAAAGTTTTTGTCTTTCAGTATTTTGAATATATCATTCCAGTCTCTTCTAGCCTGAAAAGTTTCTGTTGAGAAATCCACTGAAAGCCTGATGGGAGTTCCTTTGTAGGTTATTTTTTGTTTTTGTCTAGCTGCCCTTAATATTGTTTCTTTGTCGTTGACCCTGGCTAGCCTTACCACTAGGTGTCGTGGTGAAGGCCTTTGTCTGTTAATATATATAGGTGTCCTGTTGGCTTCGCTTACTGGTATTTCCTGCTCCTTCCCCAGATTTGGGAAAGTCTCAGCTATTATTTCCTTGAATAGGCTCTCTGTTCCTCTTTCCCTCTCCTCTCCCTCAGGAATACCTATAATTCTTATGTTACATTTTCTAATAGAGTCAGATATTTCTCGGAGTCTTTCTTCATTTCTTTTTAGTCTTAGTTCTCTCTCCTCTTCCATCTGGAGTATATCTGTATTCCTATCCTCTAAAGTACTAATTCTTTCCTCCATATTGTCAGCTCTGTTCTTTAAAGATTCCAGATTCTCCTTTATCTCCTCCATTGTGTTCTTCATCTCCATCAGCACTGATTGGTTTTTCTTTATTATTTCAATCTCTTTTGTGAAGAAACTCCTAATCTCATTGAATTGTTTGTGTTGTCTCGTATTTCGTTGAGTGTTTTTATGATAGCTATTTTGAAATCTCTGTCATTTAGTTTATGGATTTCTGTGTCTTTGGGGTTGATTTCTGGGTGCTTGTCATTTTGTTTCTGGTCTGGTGATTTCATATATTTTTGCATTGTGGTTCCTGTGTTGGTTTTGTTTTTCCTCATCCTGGAAGTCTCTGGTTGCAATTTCCACCTGCCGCCACTGTCTGGTGGTAAAGGGCTGTGTAGTCTAAGCCCCCTGTGCTCTGCCCCGGTTTTTCTGCTGCGATCCGCAGTTTTGTTTTGTTTTTTTTCCCCGCTGCGATCCACGGGTCCAGTCGTTTGATCAGGTCTACCGCAGATCGCTAGGTCTGGTCTGGTCGGTTGAGCTGCAGAGTCCAGGTTGCGGGGAGGGGAGAGCTCTCTGTTTTGCCCTCTGGGTCCCTGACATGGGAGGCTTCTCGTTTGCCCCTCTTTATCCGCTCTCTGGGGTGCTCAGATGTTGATGGTAGCCCTGTGCCTCCTCTGAGTCCTCTGTGCTGGAGTTTCCCACTGGCTGAGAGAGTCCGAAGAGCCACAGTTTCCCTGCCGACAGCCGCCCCTCCCCCCTCTCTGGGAGCCGGGCGGACTGGGATCGCTGATCTGATGGGGAGGGAGCGGAGTTCTCCTTACCTCTCCCCACTTCCTCCGGGGGCTCAGCATGTTCCGCTCTCAGATGTGCGGCAGTGTGGATCCCTCCGCTCTAGGTTTTCACTGTCTGGGTTTCCGTTGTTGGTCTGTGACTGTTGCTTTTGTTGTATCTTGTCGGGGGAAGAGTTCACGGGAAAGCTCACTCCGCCATGATCTGCTGAGAGTTTTTATCATGAATGGTGTTGCATTTTGTTAGATGCTTTTTCTGCTCTGATCATGTGATTTTTCTTCTTAAGTCTTGTTGATGTGGTGGATCACATTGATTTTCTAATATTGAACCAACCTTACATACCTGGAATAAATCCCACTTGGTCATGTGTAATTTTTTAATACATTGTCAGATTTAATTTGCTACTACTTTTGAAGATTTTTGCGTCTTTGTTCACGAGAGATATTAATTTATAGTTTTTTTTTTTCATTTTATAATGTCTTTATCTAATGTCTTTGGTTATTAGGAAGCCTTGTCCTTGTTCCTCCTTGGACCACATGTCTCTTCCTGGAGAGGTCACATAGCAGCTAGGCCAGCCCCACAGTGCCCTCCTGAGGCCTCCCTGTCCCCCACCCTTGGCCAGTCGTGGCTCCTAGAGGACGACTTACAAAAAAACTCTTGGGAGGTGCCTTCTAAAACAGGTCCCCACCAGAGCTCAAGGCCAAGTGGAGGCCAGTCACTTCTGTCCTCCCTGGCTGGCCCAGGCCAATCCCAGCCTCTGACTAGTAATATAGAAGTAATTTTCAGGAGGCAGTCGCAATGACCAGCCTCATAAAATGAGTTTGGAAGAGATTGTGGAGAACTGATATAATTTCTTCTTTTAATATTTGTTAGAATTCACCAGTGAAAGTATTTCGGCCTCGTGCGTTCTTTTTTGGAAGATTGATTATTGATTAAATTTCTTTAATAGACATAAGTTTATTCAGTTTACTTAATTCTCCTTGTATGCAATTTAGTCATTTGTATATTTCAAAGAATTTGTATATTTCAAAATCAAGTCCATCTAAGTTAACAAATTTGTGGGCCTAGAGTTGTTCATAATCTTTCTTTGTTATCCTTTAATGTCCTTGAGATAAGTAGTGATGACCCTCTTACATTTCTGATATCATTTTTTTTTCTTGGTTAGTCTGTCTAGAGGTTTATCAATTTAATTGATCGTTCCAAAGAACCAGCTTTGAGTTTTGTTAATTTTCTCTATTGTTTTTGGAAATTAAGTTTTTAGCTGTCTCTTTGCTGTCCAGTCAAACTAGAGAAGCAGGAGATAACTGAAATGGAGGCAGCCCCGCTATCTGCTGTGTTTCTTCTCGTTTGGGGGACTTTGTCCGTGGGAGGTGGATCTGGCTGTGCCCTTATTCTCTGGAGTAGCTGCATTTTTCTGTCCTCATTTCCTCATAGGACCTACACGTTTTCTCAGGTTTCTGCTTATGTTGAACTATTCTTGGTACGGCTGCCTCCTTCCTTACGTGAATGTGGGGGCCGGCCCGGTGGCGCGAGCAGTTAAGTGCGCGCGCTCCGGTGCGGCAGCCCCGGGTTCGCTGATTTGGATCCCGGGCATGCACCAACGCACCACTTGTCGAGCCGTGCTGTGGCGGCGTCCCATATAAAGTGGAGGAAGATGGGCACGGATCTTAGCCCAGGGGTAGTCTTCCTCAGCAAAAAAGAGGATTAGCATCAGATGTTAGCTCAGGGCTGATCTTCCTCACAAAAAAAAAAAAAAGAAGAAAGAAAGAAATACATGAATAGAAAATATCTGTATTTAACTTAAGAATGGTATTTTAAATTACTATGTAGTTGATACATTATTTGGGAAAGCTCCTTTTATTCTCTCTGTCATGGAACCCTGGCATATATTTTGGTTCCTGGCTTTGCTAGCGGTGTGTTCTCAGGCAATTTTAAGATCTCTCTAGGCCTCAGTTTCCTTGTCCATAGACAAGCAAAGTGAGGCCCACATCCTAGTGCTGGAGTGAAGATTGGGTGTGACCCTGGCATGGCATTGTAGAGAAGTCCTTGGTGGATGCAGCCTTCCCAGATGCCATAGCTTTCTGCTCTGTATCCTAGCCAGAAATTGAGTCTTAATTTCTTTGATGTTACCATATTTATTGTTGCTGGACCAGGTGCCTAAATGACTTAACTTCCTGTTGGTAGATACCTGTTTCTCATTTGCTTTAAGTTTTACTTTGCGTGTAGTTTCCTTATTTCCTTTTACAGAATATGCAGTGTTGATTTTTCTGAGTATAAATGCATGTGAACAATGAAATGTTAGAGAACATGATATATATTGCTAATTTGACCCTCTTGCTTGCAGGGGAAGGGGAGGAGTCACAGCCCGGCCAGTTGGAGTTGGTGTGCCACGAGGGACGCCAGCTTCTAGGGGAGTCATTTCCACTCGAGGGCCAGTGAGTCGGGGAAGAGGACTGCTCACTCCTAGAGCAAGAGGAGTGCCCCCAACTGGGTACAGACCTCCACCGCCACCCCCAACACAAGAGACTTATGGAGATTATGTAAGTGAAGGTGTCACACAACAGCTTTGGTGATCGGATTGACCCAGTCCAGACACAGCATTGGGTGCTGTGACCAAGTAGACTCCCTCGTAGACTCCCTCACTTTGTTTTAGTTCTTGAATATTCCCATCAGAGTTCAGCAAACATTTATTAAGTGCTAAATAAGTACTTGGTACTAGAGGTACCAAAAATGGAAAAAAAAATAATTTGTTCATAAAATAGCTTAAATCTAAGATATAGAAGATGAATTTGGGTGGTGTGGAGGTTCAAGACCAGGGTCAAGGAGACATGTTATCAAGCTCTTACAGGATTTTAACGTAGCATTCTTTCCTCTTCCACTCTACGTTGCCTCTGAGTAACTCAATCATATAAAAAATAATTGACTACATATACCAACCTGTTTTTACCCTTAAGTGTTTCCTCTTAAGCTCTGCCACTGAATATGGATTCTTAGTGGAAATTCTTTTCAATGAAGAAAACAATGTTCTCAATTTTTTAAGTTAATGCAAATCAGCTAGTTTTTCCATTTACCGTTCAATAATTCTTTGATACGGTTCATAGACTTACTTAACATAGGAGAAAGAAAATATAACCATGAAAACTGAAAGAAGATATAACCATGAAAACTGGGCTAGGGGGAAGGGAGGAAGAATTCTTTAACAAGAATACAATACGAATTCCCTGGGATTCTTACTATAACTTCCTAGTTTACCATAAAAGAAGACTATAAGTAGCAGGTAGATGTTTCCTGGTAGTCACTGAGAGTATTAAAGAAAGAGTATGTGAACTGGCGTCAAAGAAGGGAAAGCAGTGGCAGGGCTACAGTGAAGAACCAGTGAGTTTAGTGTTTTACTTGAGTGGAGATCTCTCGCTAGGGGCTCAGCACCTCTTTGCACAGTGTCTGGAAGGTTGCAGTAATCCCCTGGGCCACAGACAACCTCTGCAGCTTCATCTGCAGCCACTGGAAAGACCCAAGTCCTTGTCCTAGACATACTGAACTGTTTGTAATTCCCTGAATATGCTGTGTCCTCTTAGGCTTCCAGACCTTTGCTCACGCTGCGTTCTCTGCCTAGAGTTCTCTTCTCACTTCGTCTCTCTCCTGTTTGTCCTTCTAGGCTTAGGTCAGCTATACTAGGGAAAGTCAGAGGAGGTCAGAGCTGGCCTATTGAGGATTACTACAGTCGTTCCATGTCTCCCTCCCTCCTAGACTGTGACTTCCAGACGAGCAAGCATGGAGAGCTTTTATCTTTTGATACGTGGCAGAGAGTGCATACTGGGAGCTCAGTAAATTATATTTAACAAATAAATTCTGTAATAGACAGTTTCACCATTTTGCTGTTCAGTTGGGGAAGGATGTGGCCTCTGTCTCTTCTCTTTGTATTCTGTACAGTTGGATGTATTCCTCTTTCCTAATATTCTTACCAGGCTGACAATAATAATCATGCCTTGAGCTCTTCCACACATGCTGAGAATAGCAGTGACTATAAAGGAAAGGAGATACTGTTAAATTCCTTTTAGGTAGGCCCAGTGTCTGTTTATTTCTACCTTGGCTCACCTTGAGTTCTCTTAGGTTTAGATTAATGTAGATGTTTCTGGCTGGTGTTAGGGTGACTGTGAGGCACTGGGTCTGGAAAACCTGGATTCTGGACCCCACTCTACCATAAATATGTATCAGTCAGGCATGGTATTTAACTTTTTTGGCTTCACAATCCATGTTTCAGAAAGAGCTGTTGCCTCCTTTCCATGCATTAATTCATCTTTCCACTCGGCAAAGATTGATTGAATTCCTACTGTGTGAACAAGACACACACATGCTTTGTCTCAGCATGTAGACTCTGGTGAGTCTAGAATGAAATTAGATGAATACAAATAAAATTTTCTTGAAAGGTTAAAGTTTAGGGGAGTAAAAGGAAGAGAAATTCAAGGCACTTGGTTTTTCTGTTTGTAGCTCTGAATTTTGTTGATAAATGATGGGAAAGTCATTAAAACAATTGATTTGAAAAGTATTCTGTAGAGTTAATTTAGTCCCATTTCGATCCACTACAATGGATGATGACGTAGTGGTCGTGTAGAAGAATACTTGTGTACCTTCAGGAGCAGACAAGAGTTTGAAAGCTCTGGAGGAGAAAGGCAGCCTCGTTGTTGAGTCCCACACTCATACCTAGTGCTCCCCAGGCACTGACTGTCTCTGTGACTGCAGTTGCAGCACAGGTCTTTCTGCCGCACCACAGTGTTGCCTTCAAATAACTGACAGCCACATTTGCCATCTTCGTTTTAATTTGGCTGGAATGCAGCATTAGCAATTTCTTCAACTTCGTACAACTCTTGTGCACGTAAAATGGTTGTGTACTTTGTGAGTAGGCTTTATGTGGTATAGTAGAAATCCTATCATGAGTACACTCGCTTCCCCAAGTTGAATTAGTGTCATGAAGAGTTTAGGTTATGTGTTATAACTTTCCCTCTTAATTTTGTATCTGTTATTCTTGGGAATGCTTATTAAAATTAATAACCAAGAACAAGGCTTTTCCCCACTTAGCCTAGCATTTTTTAAGCCCTCCACACAGTTACAGTGGAAGCTTCAGTAGTTGAACACTGCACATAACAAACATTCTTGGTAGCTGGTATGAGGAAATCACCACCTCACCTTGCCCACACCTCACCTCACCTCACCTCACCTCACCTCCAGGAGCTCTGACACTCAGCTGTGCTCTTTTGACCTCATCTTCCTCCCCTGACCCAGCTTTAATTGAATTTCCTACTTCCACCCCCTCTAATACAGCTTTGCGGTCTCTGGCATATGCCCAGACATTGGCTGTTGGTCTTAACTGTTTGAAATCCTTGCACAGATTACTCTCACAACATGCTTAGTTTTGCAGCATGAGAAGGGGGTAAAAAAGTTAAAAAAAAATTTTATTTTGTTTGCTTGCTTGTTTCTAGGATTTTAGATCGAGTGGGTATACAATAAGATATCCAACTTAAAAAGCCTAGGATTCTATAACCCCAAAAAATGGTTATTCATTTATGTAGCAAGTGGGAAAGTTGAAGTTGTTATTCTTAGAATATATTAAAATAATTATTCCATTACACTGGAGTAATCATAAATTAGATTCTAAACTCCATGAGGGTGGAGATCCTCCCCCCCCAACCCCCATTCACCATTATATTCCCAGCACCTGGTATAACGTCTGGCCCATAGTAGGTCTTTAATAAATGTTTGCTGAATGAGTGAATGAATGAATGAATATTCTCAAGACTGAGTTTTTTAAAATTGCCACCTGTGGAGAACCCACCCCAGATGCCTTCTGTGTGTTTTTTCATTTTTATTCACATAGCAATTTATATATAACTTAATTATTAGCGTATAGCTGGGTAGTACAATCATTGGTTAGTATATGTCTGTTTCTCAGCAGATTACAGACTTCTTTAATCTCTAGCCAATAGCATAGTTTCTGGCACATTGTAAGCACTTAGTAAATGTTTATTGGACTAGATAACCCTGCGTAGACCTGATGATTTTTCCTAATGAACGTTACCATTGATCTTTTCCAAGTCATGATTGTAACAGTCTGGCGGGAAGTGTGATGGTTGGCATTTGAAAAAAGATCTTCCCTTAGTTATTCTTGCCTTCTAGTGCTCAGAGGGCAGTTGTGGGTTACAGAGAGATAACATTAACTCTGTGTAGCTCCTGAAGGTAACAGAGTAACAAATTGTAAATCTCATCTCAGTGTAAGAATAAACTTTCAAGAAGAACGTAATATTTAATGAGAAACTACTCCCGACAAGGCACTTTGATATGTGTGATGTCATGTTGTTCTCACAGCCACTCAATGAGATATTATGATCCTGTTGTAAAAATGAGAATTTAAGGTTGGGGAAGTTAAATGTCTTGTTCAAAGTCACATGGGATAAAGAAGCAGATTCGGGATTCAAAATTCAAGGGCTGCATTCTATCTCGAACAATCAGTGCTTTATTAAAAACAGTGCCCTATTAGCTGAGATTATAAGATCTCCTCATCTTTGGAGAAAACGAAGCAGATATTGCACGTGGCCCTCTTCAGGAGTGCTATAAAAGGGATGATAGGAAACTGAATTAAATAACCTCTGTCGTCCCTTGCATTTGAATAATTCTCTGGTTTTAAGCTACCTGGAGTAGGCAAATGGAAATTGAGAACTGTTAGGAAGAATGGGATGGGGTTAGGATTTAAAAAAATAATAAACAGAGCATTATTATTACACTTTTGGCAAAAATAAAAAATAGCATTTTCACTATTTAAGAATTTTAAGAGCATCTATATCTTAAAAAAGGCTTGTCATTCCTTTACAACTTAGAAATATAATTTTTAAAGATCTTGTTGAAATACATTCATAGTGATAAATGTTTTATTTCTATAGAACTTGCTGGGTTATATCTAACCAATTCAATTTACTTTTTATTTTAACTTTCATTTAACATTTGGTATCCGAGGCCATTATCTCCAGAATGAAAGACAAAAAGAAATCATATCAGTTGCTTATTTAAACAAAAAAGAGGATAAAATCCTTTCTTTCATATCCTGCCACGACTGTTGCTTTCTTGAGAAAACATACATTTCAATTCTTAAAATACTCAGTATTCTTCAGATTATGTATACTAAAATGAAAGTATTCCAGTATAGTTTTAGGCCCAAGAAAAACTCAATTAATGGTATATATGTTAAAATTATTTTTATTAAGTAGTTATAGTATGCCCGTTATAAGAACGTGCTTTATTAGCCCAAGTGAGAAAGCCTGATAATTTGAAGGTATTTGCTTGTCAAAATGTCCATATTGAAATTTGACTGATTTTTCTCGAGGTGAGTTGTTGAAGATATTTGATCATTTATAATGTCATAGAAGCCAACTGTTCTTCAGCAGAGTCGCTGTCACAGAGTATTCCCTGAGTGTGTGTCATTGAGAATATCTGTTAGAAATAAGTGTTAGACTGTGAAAGGATGATTGTTACAGAAGTACATGTAACATACACAGTAGCCATTTGAGCAGAATAGGCTAACCCTCGGTGAGACCAGATCGTTCTCTCAGTGAACGCTTGTCTTTTACGAATAACTGTAAGAAAATAAGGCAATTTAACATGATTAGCTTTTTCCCAAAGAAGAAGAAAACAGATAATGGATGTGTTTTCAACCATTTAAGTATAAATTGAGACCTTCTGCTCCACTTTTAACTTAGTAAAATTAGACATAATTACAGTAACTCCTCATCTTTTTTGAGAACAAGAAGTACCTCTTTCCCAAAATGACATTGATTCCTTACTTACTGTCCAAATAATTAAATAACTGACAAATTAATTAGTGTAAGCCAGAACACATTCAATGAGAACACTTTAACAATTCAAAATGTTGGTGTAGTCACACAGAAAGATATGTTTGATGCTTCCTGGCAGAGCCCAATTTACATAAGAATTTCTAAAGTGAAACCATTTTTGATAAATTGCTCTAGGTTTCACATACAAAAAAAATAAATGCAATCTAAATAGATACACATTCCCCAAACACTCGATATGTTAGTTTTATTTACTATCTCTGAAAAATCTTGTCAATTTCCATCCTTTCACCTAACATTTATCTGTTAATAACCACTGTATCTGAATCGCTGACTCTGGCCTCTCTCTTGAGCTCCCTCTGGTCTCACCTTCCTGTGTCCAGCTCTCCCTGCGTGCCCCACGACACTGTGAAAGGTGGGGTAAGGGCCAGGGGGGAGGGCCTCGTTTCTTCCCGAGTCCTGGGTGGGTAAGTGGCTCTGCCTGTGCTCAGGCTCCCAGGCTCCCAGGCCCATTGGTTCATCTTCTTCATTCCCTGGATTCAAGCAGTAACCCAGGTCTTTTCATGTCTTTGGAAATAAGTGTTGGAGCTCCAGTTCATCTGCATCACAGCTGCTTTAGTTAAGATGCCTGTCCTCCTCAGGAAGTATTCTCGCCAACCTCCCGGTGTCCACAGCATGTGCTCTGGTTACGTCTTCTCGCAGCAGCTGCTCTTTTCAAATTTGCTCTTATTTGTTTGTATATTTGTTTTTGTGCCTGACCTCTCACTAACTTTAAATCTTTGTTCATTCTTTCATTCCTACATCTAACATATAGTAGTCATTCAATAAATGCTGATTATTTAGATGGATGGATGAATGGACGGACGGATGGACAGACTCACATCTAGACAATTGCCGTAGCTTCCTTAGTCACACCGTTGCGTTTAGTCTTGGCCTGGCCCTGGTCCCTTCTCTTTAGCAATATATAATTCATACCACTTCCGGTGTACTTTCTAATATCTAAAGTCTGATAATGCTGCTGCCCCCTTGGCCCTAGAGCGTAAGAACTAATTTAGAATTTTAGAAGGATCTCAGTCTCGCAGGATAAAGCTGAGATTCTTCTAAGTGACATCTGAAGCCTTTCTTGTCTGTCTTTCTGTCTGACTGACTGTTCAGCCTCATAACCCTCTGCTCTCCCCATATTATCGTTTTATTTCCATCAATACCTAGTACAGTTCCTTAAATGTACCAGGGACTTGGACACTGTCGCATGTGCTGTTGGTTCTCTTCGAGTGCCTCTTCTTGTTTTGTTCCTGGCAACTCTTGTTACTCTTTATTTTTCAGTCGTGAAACCTTCCTGGTTCTGATCAAGCACAGTCAGCAGCATCTTTGGTGCACTTGGCACCACCTCGCTGTCTACTTACTTGTCCTCACTAGACTGTGGATTTCTTTAGGGCATGAACTGTCTTTTTTTAAATTTTATTTTAGTTTTCTCAGAGCCTATCAAAGGGCCTGACATTTTGGAGATACTAAATAAGCATGTGGAGGATCGCCTTTATTAATGCCAGTTCAATTCCATCATTCCGTGTGTCATGTGCACTGTTAAACATACTTAGCGAGATGAAATTAAGCATCTTTAGCCAATTTTAGCAAACGTAATGCGGCTAATTTAGTGAACTGATAAATA
This sequence comes from Diceros bicornis minor, assembly GCF_020826845.1. NCBI lineage: Eukaryota > Metazoa > Chordata > Mammalia > Perissodactyla > Rhinocerotidae > Diceros > Diceros bicornis. The sequence goes on from NC_080760.1 coordinate 49,304,016, forward strand.
GGAAAAACAAACAATGCAATTTAATAAAAAATATTATTCTAAGAGGTAAAATACTTGGTTTCTAAACCCCCTTGTTGTCAGTATTACCATCTATTTGTTTCTTAGGTAAATTATTTAACCTTTTTAGTTTCTTCCTCTCCAAAATGCATATGATCATACTTTACATAACAAATCAGAGGTTAGGCCAGGTGCTCTCCCAACCTCTTCTCCAACTTGAAATTCTGTAATTGAGCATTTTCTGAAGCTTACTTGGTTTCCACTATCACCCTAAAGACGGTTTTTCTAATAAGAAATTGTATTTTCATCAAGTAGAAATATTGATATTGAAAGGAAAGTCACAGAATAAATGAGGCAAACATTTTAATGAGAGAAACAAGCTAACAGTGTGAGCGGTTATGAGTCCTTCGAATTCTAAAGCACAAGTTTTGAAAAATGTTTTAAAATGAGATTTTTTTTTTTCAAATGCAGACTCACCATTCAGGATGTATAAACTAAAATTATCTTAGAAATTTTAATCATATTATTTTCTTACTCATTTAATTATGACTGCATCAGCCATCTATTCATAGGATGTATTTATAGGAAGTATTTACCATTCACTAAGATCCCTTGATATCTTAGTGTTGTGCAATCATTCTACACTTTGGAGGCTGAGCTGATGTGTTAATCACCTTTAAGACTAAGTATGGTAGAGCATTCTAGATGAAGTCATGCAAGTTCATCAGAATATGAAAGCTCTCTCAGGTACTTGATATGCTCTGATTATCCAGCTATAAGATGTTTACTGAACAGACTGAAATTATCCTCACATCACTCCATGTGATGTGGTAGTGCCTACTTGAGACAGACGAGGACTGCCGGGCACGTGAAGGGCTTTCACTGAAGCCTGCACTCTGCCTTAGCTAAGCATGTTTTTAAATGAGGAGATGGAGGCTCCTCGAGGCTGTTGGACGGTATGAAGTAGCAGAGCCAAGTACATCTAACTATAGCACCCAGGCGCTTTTCCCTCCAGACCCTCTGGTCAGAATTTGTAGGGATAGGGTCTGGGCATCCACATGTTTGAATGTTCCACAAGAGATTTTGATGTGTGGTGGAGCACACTGTACTACTGCACTTTACCTTACCCTGTTGCATCCAGTCTGCACAAGAGTGCTGTTGGGGATGTCTTCATCTGCACAGGAGGAATAATGGTCACTAAGCCACAGATAAAGAAAATAACCCAACCCACACTGTCCAAGGATGTGCGTACTGTCCAGTGACCTATGGGGATGAAAAGTAGGTAAACTGAGATTGGATCCCAGATTCTCTATCCACTGGTCTAAAGCTTTGTTCCCAGCATTCTAACTTGTATAACGTTATGAGCTGGAAGAAATGAGAAAATGAGTGAGGAAAGAGTACAAGAACCAGAGCTAGAGGCATCATTGTATAACAAGGCAGCCCTAGCCATGGACCTTTTTTCCAAACTGATGCCCTTACCTGGTCTGCCTTACTGACTGCAGAGGATCCAGAGTTTTCTAGGTGCTTCTTTGTAAAATCATCAACTTCAGTCTTAAGGTCAGAAGTTATTGCTTTATTATGTGTTTGTAAGGACACTTCCTGAAGCAGATGGTTTCATTTGGAAACCATCACAAAACTGTACAACAGTGTACTCTTGTTGCGGTCTTCTAGTATTTTTCTGATTCAGTAATCACAGAGAAATGGTATATTCTTCAACTTTTTTTTTTTGTGAGGAAGATCAGCCCTGAGCTAACATCCAATGCCAGTCCTCCTCTTTTTGCTGTGGAAGATTGGCCTTGGGCTAACATCCGGGCCCATCTTCCTCTACTTTATATGGGACGCCATCACAGCATGGCTTGACAAGCGGTGCATCGGTGCGCGCCCCCCGGGATCTGAACCTGAGAACCCTCAGGCTGCACGAAGTAGTGCACTTAATCGCTGCCCCACCGGGCTGGCCCCTTCTTCAATTTTTTAAAGTTGATAGAAGAAAATACAGCTGCCATTTATTAGATGTTTATGTTTTGCAGCATATTAGTGTGCTGGGCACTTTTCCTATATTATCTTACTCAATCCTCACTTCTGCCCTGTGATGTAAATATTGCAATCTCCAGACAGTTTAGGATAACTAATTTTTCCCAAATCACACTTGTAGTAAGTAATAAAACTCATGTGCCCTTACTTCCTCACAAGCACTTTTCTCAGCTCTTTCCATGGATCTGTTATATCCTTCAGATACCACCATGAAGAGTCCTTTCATCAGTCACACAGCTGGTCAGGGGTTAAATCCCAGCCGTCTGCTCCAGAGCCCATGCTCTTAACCAAGACCCAGTACTACCTGGACAAGTCAGTGTCGTCTAATTTGAAATTACAACTCTGTATTTGCAAACAGACAAACTGACAAATGAATGGGAAAAGTTATTTCATCACTTCAGACATAAAGGTTGCTATGCAAGACTTAGAGCAAGTGGTGCATGATTAAGTAGTAATTGGTTTTAACAGTCCTGCGACTACTATGGGTATTTTCTCATAGGACATGTGCATTGACTCTATCAGAGAAGAGCGTTTTGAATGGGAGCAGAAATCTGAACCTTGTGTTCTGCAAGCAGACATGCCCTTTCTGCCTGCTGTGTCCTCCAGCATCGTGGCTCCTTAAAGCTGTAGAAGATGACGCTTGTCTCTAGAGGAAGGCTGCTACTGCCATAAGCGGTATCCTCCCCTGTCACACGACATACAGGGACCACCACTTCCGCTTTTGCTGTATAATAAACCTTCTGAAATTTTGACCACTAGGAACATCAGTGAAGGCCTTTAGGGAAAACCAAATATACTTTTTAAATGTACATGTAATTCTTTAATGTAGATTTTGTGTAAAGACTCAGTGAAATACTTTTTCTCGTTCTTTTGAGAGCTTACCTGAAGTTTTAATTACATGACTAGTTTGGGGATTTTAGTACAGGTGAGGGTTGTACTAATGGCAAATTTTTCCCAGCACAGTGACTACTGGCATAATTTTTTGACAGTTAACTAATCTCTAAACTGCTTCAATTATCTTGTTTTCCATAGTGAGAAATTTAATTAAAACAGAGTACAGATTGTGAAAAGGTTATTTATGAAAATGCGTTTTAAATGTGAATTGAAAAGCCTAGGGACACCTTTTTATTTTAGATAAAAAGATGAAGGTTCTGTAATTTTTTATATCCATTTTACCAGAAGCAAGAAGAAGAGCAGTATGCAATTTACTTGAAATGTCTATCAGGAGCCTCACAAGTCGATCTCGTTCCTAAATTGCTTGAAAGGTTGACCCACTTTAGAAATGTAAACCTGTAGGAAATAATTTCAGATTTTAAATTTATGAATACAGAGGGGTTTTTTTTCCTCCTTACTTTAAATAAAACAACCAAAAGAAGTGCTGTATGTAGGGAATAAAGGACTCTGCAATGACAGTGTCACTGAGGCATGGAAAGCAGAATTTGCCTCCATAATTAGGCTTGTCCAATTATGGAGGCAAATTATAATTGAGTGATGATGGTTGTATTTGAGCGACTGTGATGTGGTCATATCCCTCAGGTGAATTAGCGCTGAGGCAGGGAGGGGAATTTGAGGACTACTAGATTAGTCCTCTGTTATGATAGATTTCCTACAAGAACCTACTGTCTTAGTTTTATCTTTTCCTCGAGCATTTAATAACATTCGTAGAACTCAGTCCTTGCCTTCAAGTAGATCAGAGTCTAGGAAGGAACACGGTTATCACCTTCACTTTGAATCCTTCCATATTCCCCTGTATGTTTCAGGGGTCATTCTCTATTGTGTGAATCCATGTGTACATCCTATTTAGGCTACTTATCTTAGAGCAATGTGATCACTCCTTTGTCTTATTGTTTCTCATTACATTTTAAGTTATTGATGATAGGACCATGGCTTTTTATCCACAGGGCCCAGCATATAGTAAATAATCAATGTTTGATTTCTTGATACAGAAACAAAACACAGTTACTTCAGGATAAGAACACCTGTAATTGACTTATGTACATAATATTTAGGGAGGACCAGAGAGGGAAGATTGACTGCTTGATGGAATGTGGAAGGATGTTCTAGAGGAGACAACATTTAAACCAAACAGGAAAGGGCCCTGGCAGCACCCAGACAGGAAGAGCTAGAAGGCTCTCCGTGAAGACTCAACATGACCTTCAGAGGTCTGGACACTTGGAAGGCGTTAGTGGTGCAGGGACAGCTGGAGAGGCTTGGGGCTGGTATATTATTGATGAGGTTTATTATCATCTTTATACTTTTATTTGTATTCTATTCAGTTTGTTTATAGGTACAATAGTGTGAGGTACATAACAGGACGTGGAATCTTAGTAGATAGTTCAGGATTAAAGCAGTTTAAAATAAAACCACATTGTTATGTTGGGTGATGCAAATGGAGGATCAGCTGGCCATCTAGATATGTCCTTATAGTGTGGCATTATCCTCGGGAGTTCAGTATGGTACAGGGTCTGACCTTCAGTTTTATAGGAACAGGCAGTATTTCACAGTGGTTAAAAGCAAAGTTGGGAGCTAAACTGACTAGTTTCAAATCCTTGCTGTGCCTTTAATTGCTGTGTGGCCTTGGGTAAGTTGCTTAACTGCTCTGTGTCTGAGTTCCTAATCTGTAAATGGAAATATTAGTGCTTATGTCATGGGATTGCTGTGAAGATTAAATAAATTAACATATGGAAAGTACTTAAAATAGTGCCTGGCATATAAAAAGTGGTATATAAGTATTTTTATTGTTGGCTCAGAAATCTAATTCTTCAGTTAACCAACATAGTGCTGTCTTTCAGGGAGGACTCTTGCTAATTCTGTCCCAGACATTAGTATATGAAAGGCATAATATCCAACGTACTCACACCTGCCAGAGTGATTAAAATTAAAAAGAAAATGTCAAGTGTTAGCTAGAATGAGGGGCAGCAGGACTCTCATCTGCTGCTGTAGGAGTGCACATTGGTACAACTACTTCGAACAAACGTTCGGCACCACCTGATGAAGCCGAACACGTGCTGCCCCGTGACGCAGCACTCCTGCTCCTGGGAGCTGCTCCCAGAGATGCGCACACGGATGCTCCAGGAGGCTGTGTAAGAACATGTAGGCAAAACCAGAAAGAGGCAAATTCCTGTCCCCACAAGAGTGCATAAACAAGTTGTAGTGTAATCTTATAGACCAATACTGCCGAGTAGCGAAAAGGAACCGACTGTTGCCACGTATAACAACGTGGACGAATCTCACACACACAGTGCTAAGTGAAAGAAACCTGGCACAAAGGAGTCGCTACTCTGATTCCATTTGTAGAAAGCTCAACCAAGTAAACCTCATCAATGGTGTTGAAAATCAGGATAGTGGTTACTTTTGGGGGGAGATAGTAACTGAGGATGGGCACAAGGAGAGTTGCTGGGGGACGGTTGATGCTCCGTTTCTTAATCTGGCCGCTGGTCACGTAGCTGTGCTTACTTGGTGAAAATTCACTAAGCTGTGCACTTAGGATTTGTACCTTTTTATGACTTATTTTATGGGATTACAAAGTTTAAAACTATAATCAATTTGTGTATTGAGAACATTGTACTAGACAGACCCGATACTCTTGTTTATGACAGAACAGGACGTCTTCCTTCAAGCAGGTCTGCTATTAGACCAAGTGATAATCAGAACGTTTCTGGTGAGTCTAGAAGCTGAGCAACGAGTAGTATTAGTGCTAACGTTATGAACTCTGACAGTCTCGTGGCTATATTTTCATTGTAGAGAAACCTCTGCACTGTGAGTTAGCTGTGCCTTCTGGTGGGCCAGGAACCCTTTCTCCTTCACAGTGGTACTAGAGACACTTGGCATCTCTCTTCTGGCCAGTCACCTTTCAGATAGAGGTCATTCTTCTCAAGGAAGAACACTTGGAAGAATGAGTGAACCAGTATAAATCCATTACTGTCATTCATTCATTCATTCACTCAGAGAGTATTTATTGAATGTGGACTCATGCCAGGCACTGGGGACCTCGTAGTAAACAAGGCAGATGAAGCCCGTGGGGCAGCCTTTCTCAGCGGGAGTTATTCCATCTGAATCACAGAAGGTAGAAAATGATTTGAGTGATGATTTCCTCAGCTGTCCCAAGGATGGTACAAAACTACTATCCTTCTAGATGTGTAGAAGAGAAGTAAATTCATTTTGTATACAGTAGGTGCTCTAGGGCATCAGTCTTCATTCTCTGGTGGAACCCTGGATGAGAAAGGCTGTGAGGGTTTCTGCCAATTCCTGAAGAGTTAGATGAGAAGCTGAATTGAGCCTTAAAAGAGGTGCAGAGCTTGGGAAGTTTACAAAAAAGTTGGAGTTTAAACCCCCCCCCCCCCGCTAAATTTGGGTGATGGGGTCTGATAAATCTCCTAGGTTTTGGATTGGAACCCAGAAAAGCTATACTCCAGAGGAAGGCTTTCTAATCATCCAGTCCTTTGTGGAACTAAGGTTAAGCTGGAATTTCTAATTCTCCTATCTTTCCACCAAAAGCAAATATAAATTCTCTCTGGAGAAATATAGCAGCATGGGCCTTAAATTATTTATGTAATTTTTCATAAATAATTGCAAGTACTCAATCAAAAATGACAGGCGTACAAGCAGCCACCATAATAAAAAACTAAAGAAATAATAGAAATTGACCCAGTAGATTCAAGTGTCAGACACAAACTTTAAAATAACTATGCTCATTATAATCAAGGAATTAAAACATAAGATAGATGATTTAAGCAGAGAACTCAAAAATATAGAAAACGGAGATATTCTAGAACTGAAAAATATCGTAAAAACTAAAATGGGTTTTTTTTTCTTTTGTTTTGTTTTTTGTGAGGAAGATTGGCCCTGAGCTAACATCTGCTAATCCTCCTCTTTTTTTGCTGAGGAAGACTGACCCTGGGCTAACATCCATGCCCATCTTCCTCTACTTTATATGGGACGCCGCCACAGCGTGGCTTCACAAGCGGTGCGTTGGTGCACGCCGGGATCCGAACCTGCAAACCCCGGGGTGCCACAGCAGAGCGCGTGCACTTAATCGCTTGTGCCACCGGGCCGGCCCCAATAAATGGTTTTAATAGCAGATTAGATGCATATGAAGGAAAATAGTATACTGGAAGTTAGGTTGTTGAAGCAGAAAGTCGAAAACCTGGGCAGTGCAGAAAATCACAGGGCATAAAAGCCTCCGCTGGCCGCCTCTGCCACTCAAGCCCCAAGGCCCCAGGCGAGCTGGCTCCTGTACTTCTCCCCCGGCTCCCTCCACTGTGCCCTCCCTACCTCATGACCTTTGTTCTTGCTCTTCATTCTGCCTGAAATATACCCACCCCCCCACAAGAAGTCTGCATAACCAGCTCCCTTACTTCTTTCACGTTTGTCTGCGAAGTCTCCTCTGTAAGGACTCCCCTGTCCACTGTAAGATCTCAGGCCTCGCCCACACTCGCACTGTGTAACATGCTGTATGTGTGCTGGCCGGTTTTGTCTATCTGCCTCCCCACTGGAGTGTAACCCCCATGAGGACAGATGTTTGTTCTCTTTCTTCTGCTCAGCACTGTATCCCCTGTGCTTAGGACAGTGCCTGACACACAGCGGGCATTTAACAATGTCCACCTCCCAGAAAACATGGGAAAATGGATATACAAATCTTTAGCATAATGTAGTACATAATGTGGGCTTAATAAAATTTAGTTATTCCCTTTTTTCGCACCTTTGTGAGATTTCTTTTTTATTTCTGTTTTCTTTAATTTTTCCATTTACGGTTTTCTCTTCCCTTGCTCATGGGATTTCTGGGTTAACTTCTTTGTTATTTCATTTTCCTTTATTATATTTTTTGAATACCTTGTCAAATTCAAACAAATCTAATTCTCTCTCAGATATGAACTGAGAGAAGAGAAGACATTCTATGAATAATTGACATTGATGTGTTTTTAAAAGCTCTGTTGAGATGTGGGTAGAATCACAGCTAATCTTGGTCAGCCACTTTATCTAAAAACCACAGTGGTTAATTTGGTAGTATTTGCAGAATGGAAATGCAGACATCGCAGTGTAGACTAAGTTTTAAGAATTTATCACTTTCTACAAAAGACAAATACTTCGATAGCTCTGATGTTTCTCTGGCCTAATAGCTTGAGAATGTTAAAGGGAATAGGTCTTAAATAGAATGAAACTACCTTTATTGGGCAAGAACTGTACCAAACAGCTTTCATAATATTTTTTTGGTTAATCCTCCCACAGCCATTGGGAATAGCCAGGACATGAATCATGATTCCCATCTGGCAGATTATAAAATTGAGGTTCAGGGAGGTTAGGTGATTTCCTCAAAGCCACACAGCTAATAAGAAGCAGAGCTGGAATTTGAACACAGGCATCAAACTCCAAAGACTGATATGAAGAAGTTGTATGAATCTGGACGCTGCATAATGTATTCCTCACAGCCGTAAAATAAATGCGTGGGGATGTGATTTGATTGTTGAATTAATGATTTTATTTAAATGATTATGGGAAAGATTCTTTTTTAGAATTATTATTAATATTGTGATTTGTCTTTAATTATAAAATAACTTGGTTATGTGATGTGTGCATCATCATTGGTGATACTCGACAAGGATATTATTACTCAGAGCCCCCCAGCAAAAATGAACTTCTCAAAAGACTGTTTTTTCCTAATCTGATTTTATAAATTCAAATTAATCATTATAAGACTAGATTTAACACTGTATTATATATGAAAACTTTTTCCATTTTGAAATGACCAGATAGCACCCTAATTAATGTGAGGTGTCACGTAGCGTAATCGTTTCCTTTTAAAAGGACTCAAAACTGAAACATTATTTTTAAAATCACTGTCTTTTGTAAATTCTCTGTCTGTTTAAAGTGATTTTTCCCAGCTTAAATGTTATGCTTGATTTTGCAGTGACAGAAATAGAATTAAACAGGTCATGCTGTTTCCTTTATCCTGGAAAATCTCTTCTTTTCAAAGCAAGATGTCTTTGGTATTTGGCTGTGTGTTGGTAGAGTTTTATAGGTCGGGAATGGCAGATGATGAATCTCCACCTGTGTTAGAACATGGTCCCCTTACTGAAGGTAGCCCTGGCGTGTACCAAGAGTCTAGGTCACCCATCACTTAAATTCCATTTACACGTCTTCCTTATTGAAGATGAAAACTCAGAAGTGGAGCTTGATGAATAAGCAAGTCTTTTTTAATGAGGCAAGAATGTATATTCATATACATTTATTTCTTGTCCATGTTTGTTCACTATTTTTAATAATTTTTTTCTGACTTTCAGAAATAGAATACAGAATTTTACAGGGAATTTTTTGCTTAGAGCAGGGAACATAAGACAATGTTTGACAGAAAAGAATTTAGGTGAGGTCTCATTATCAAACTTTACAATATTTTAATAAATATTGCTATTTATTCTACCATAGCTCCTCTATTTGCATTCATCTTAAAGAAGCTGTTGCTATATTTCCTGCCGTGTGGTCTTTAATTAGTTATTTCCTTCATTCATTCATTCATTCAACAAATATCACTGCATGCCTCCTATGTGCCAGACGTTGAGAATACAGAACAAGGCCTGGGCCTTACCCTTAAGGACCTTGCAGACGAATGGGAGAGAAAGGAGGCAGAGAAATAATTACGGACATGGTGTATTTGCAAGTTATCAGTTATTATGGAGGCACAAAGGAGGGAGCGATAATTCAGTCTGGAGTCTTCTGGTGGAAGACCTAAAAGATGATGTCAGAGGGAACGACGTGTGTGGAGAAATTACAGCATGAAACAGCGAAGCTTCTTCAGGGCCCATCCGCGGTGCTGACGCATGCAATGCACTGTCCCTAGGTGGGTTGCTAAGGCAAGACTATGAGAGGCTTAGAGATTCCTTCCTTCTCTTCTAGGAACCAGGAGACAGGAGTGGAGATTTAAGCAGGGAAGCAGCAAGCTCAGATTAGCAATTTAATAGATAATTCTGGAGGAAGGTTTAGATAAGGAAGCACTAGGAAGCCAGGAAGGTGAGTTAGAATATTGTACTAGTTCAGTGGAAAAATTCTGAATTCTATTGCAGTCACATTGGGAATGTAGAGAAAGAATGGGTATGAGAGAGATTTAGGAGATAAAAAATCAAGATTTACTGACCAGGTGGAATGATAGTGGGATAGTAAAGGGAGAGGCATTGAGTTCCCAGACAAGAGTGCCGTCAGAGGTTGTAGACTAATGGCTTCTTAGCGTTTTATGAGAGCTATGTATCTCCAGTACTGTCTCACTCACAGGTGCAGGACCCCATTTTAAAAGGGCAAGGAAGGGGATAAAACATCTTTGCAGTGCATTTTAACAATGTAAGGGAGCTCTATTAAGCTTCTTCCAGAGGAAATTCATTAGGTTGCTTAGAATAAACAGGGTTATATGCCCAGTTTCCTCTCGTTGGGTCATCCGAGGAATGGCTCTGGAGACACAGACAAGCTTGGGCAAACGCAGGGCAGGTGAGAGGACTAAGTGGGAGAGGAATGTGGCTTTCCCTCCGGGGGCAGTCAACCCAGCCATCTAGTAAACGTTTATTGAGTCGTCCTCCCTAAGTTCCAGGCACTGTTAGTTCTCTGTGTAAAAGAGTAAGTAAGACGGTCCGTGTTCATTATGGTCGGTGAGGCCAAAAGCCAATCATTTCTATACAGTGAGAGAAGTATATGCAGTAGGTCCATTGTTGGCATAACACAGATATGACAGACACAGGGACTGAAAAGATATAACAGAAGAGGAGGCACATTTGAGCTTCATATTAGAAAAGTCACTAGGCACAGAGGGCAGGCACAGAGACTTGCAGGGAACAGCACGTGAACTGGAAGTAATTATTGCATTCGAAGCACAGGACACATGGTAAAAATGAGGCTGACGTGTAGACTGGGGCCGTGTTATAAAGGAGTGTTCTCTAGGAGAAAATATAGAAATGCAAGAAGTTATGCAAAGATTCCAAGTGTAAAGAACATTGTTTGACATATCTGAGCACTGGTAACAGAAAAGTAGTGAGTTCCCTATTCCAGGTTCTGGCAAGCTTTTAAAAAGCAGATTCTAGGCTTAGCTGTGCAATTGAACTAAATCTGCAACAACTCCTTCCATACTAGATTTATGATTCCCACTCAGTTAATATGATTCCCACTCAGTTATATGTTAACTTGTAACAAATAACGCATTCACTATTTTTTAAAATTCCTACTCTATCCTCGGAAAAATCTAAAGAGGATTTCATAATATCAAATTATATAAATATGGAAAACAAGCGACCAGTAGTTGGAACACTGGAAGATAGGAGCATTAAAAAAAGAGAAGACTGCTACAGCTCAGATCCCCCAGTCCTCAGACAAGAAGCCTCCCGTTCAGAGGCTCTTACCAGCTCCACCACCCCCTGTCCTTCCTCCTCTTACCCTACTCTACTGTTCTCAGCCAATGACCTCATCTCCTACCTTGCAATAAAATAGCAGATGATCAACAAGACTTCCCTCTACTCCTTCCTAAAAATGTAGACATTTATTTACAGTCACACTGAGTTTCTTGTCCAAATGTTCTTTATGCTTCCCTATATTTTTCAAGTGTCATCCATTGAACAAAGCATACTTGTAATGGGAGGAGTTGCACCCCCATGGCCAAATCCAGCTGTGAAATCACGAAGAGAATCGTGTGAGAATTGCAAATTGAATCTTCAAATCTTCAGTGTAAATATGGAAGTCAATTCAGTGATCTAAACAATTTGAAAATTCAAGTAAATTGCTAGCACTGTAATATCTGACAGAATAATTGAACAAGGAATGAATGACGTAACTGTAGGGTAAAACAGTATAGTACTTAACATTTTAGTTATTTAAGAAAGTTCCAGTCATTTACAATCTTGATTCTTTAAATAAGCGTAGAAATAGAATTCTTCACTGGGTGAACCATATTCTTTTCAAGCCACTAACAAATTACTAAAGAAACCATGAGCTCCACATTTTGCCCAACTAGGCACAGTACAATGATCTACTTGCAAGTCTAGACTTCCTGAATCTCCCTTGCTGTTCCATGCTCACACACTGTTGCCCGAGAGAGATTTCTAAAACGCAGAGTGGATCGTGCATGCCACTCCTCAACTTGATCATTCTTAATCCGGGTTATGAGTTTCTCAGTTTCACTGCTGTCCCCTCTTCCATTTGCATCCTACCAGGTACCAACAACAAGCAATTTGATTCCTGGAATGAGAGGGTTCTCATGTCTAAACCTCCATTGTTTTGCACCTGCTATTCATTCTGCCTGATTTTTATAGTTAACGAATTTTCCTGTCTACTTTTGCTTTTCTCTGCTTTGAAACTAAGTTCTAGCTTCAACACTTCAGGGAAACTTCCTTCCCTTACCTTGTCCCGGTTGGGCTATCCTGTGGCACCTCGATGCTCACCTTTGCTGCATCATTTGACAGGCCTCTGGTTAGTTGTCTCTCATCTCTCCCCCTCTACCTCGTGCCAGTGTCCCCACTAGACTGTGGCACTTCTTTTCCATCCGTGATGTCTAGCAGAGAGCCAGGCACAGGGGAGGTGCTAAGGGAAGGGATTTTTTAATTTAATAAGATTACTCCTTTCCTCAGGAATACCTGCTTCTTTTATTTATTCATTCACCAGAATTCTTAGTAATGTCTGCATTATGATACTTTCCTCATAACTAAATTCATCTCAATTTTCTTTTTTGCATGTGTCTAGTCTGATAGCTTTCTCCTCCTTGCCTTGGTCATTGGAAGATCATAGCCAGATTAGTAATCTGCCTTTAGCTACTATGAGGAACACTATGCCTTGCATATTGTGTTCTAACTGTATTCTTGACTTTGATTCTTCCTCTGCCCCTATTTAATGAGTATTCATTTTATATTCTAGTATATCTTGTGTCCTAAGTACTGGACACATAGCTCTTCAACAAATATTCAGTTCTTCCTTTGTGAAAAAACATTTAAAATTTTTAGGTGATCATGTGAATATTGTATAAGCCTAATTTCCTACAAAGACAGTACCATCCCTATGTATTACTGTTTTACAAAATTGAAAGCATTACAATGTAAATTCCTATTTAGATATTTATGTTTTGCTAAGTCAAATGAATTGAGGTCTAATATTTAGTAGATGCTTTTTAAAAGAGAATAACTAAGGTAATTACTTTAAAACCAGTCATTTGGCTCATATCCTTGCATCTAGTGGCTTCTGATGTTCTTCATTATGAGTCGTATCATCTTAGAAATTCAGGAGAGAGGTCTGCATGGGTAATGCTTTACTGTAATAGTTAACAATACAAGCTGTCTTTTATGAAGTTCTTAATACATGTCCGGCATTTTGCTGGAATATATGCATATGTGTGTATATATAATTTCTAATCCCTTCAAGCTACTTACAAGGATTCACATTTTACAGGTAAAGAAACAGATTCTGATAAGTAAATTAGCCTGCCTAAAATCATTAATAGTAAATTATAGAAGCCCGTCCAACTCCAGACCCTTTCTCTTACCCCTTGACCACATATCTCTACTTCAAGAGGTCTGGTGGTAATCATTAAATTAATTAGCATTGATAATACCAATGTTCCAAGATACTTAGATGTTATTTCCAGACTTATTTAAATATTAAATACCAGTAAGCCCAAAGTTACTATGTAGTTGACAAAGCTCAGAAACTTATAAATCAGTTTTAAGGTCGCAGTCACACTTTCATGGATGTAAATGTCATTGAGCAACATATCTAATCTGATCTTATAGAATGTTCATTTCTCTGGATCTTTTTGAATTCCACAATACTTTGAAAATAACCGTAGTGTGCCTGATATCACATCTGCAGAATGTGCTCAGTTTGAAGTCTGTCCCCAGTAGAACTAGGAGAATGGCTTTTGCTCTTTTTTGGGTTTTCTTTTTACTGTTGAGTTGTACGAGTTCCTTATATATTCTGAGTATTAGACCATTATCAGATATATGATTTGCAAATATTTTCTTCTGTCTTGTGGATTGTCTTTTTACTTTCTTTCTAGTGTCTTTTGATGCATAAGTTTTTAGTTTTGATGAAGCTCATTTTGTCTATATTTCTGTGGTTGTCTGTGCTTTCGCTGGCATATCTAAGAAACTGGTGACTAAGATCACAAAGATTTACAGCTGTTTTCTTCTAGGAATTTTATAAGTTTAGCTTGTATACTTAGATATATGATGCATTTTGTATTAATTTTTGTATATGGTGTGAGGTAACAGTCCAACTTCATTCCTTTGCATGTGGATATCCAGTTACTCCCACACCATATGCTGAAAAGACTATTCTATCCATCGTTGAATTGTCTTAGTACCCTTGTTGAAAATGAATTGACCATACATGTAAGGGTTTATTTCTGTACTCTCAATTCTGTTTCATTAATCTACATGTCTCTGCCAGTACCTCACTGTTTTGATTACTTAGCTTTGTAGTAAATTTTGAATTGGGAAAACATATGATCTCTCCTGGAGAATGTTCCATGTGTAATTGAGAAGAATGTGTATTCCACTGTTATTGGACAGAGGTGTTCTATAGATGTCTGTTTGGTGTAATTGGTTTGTATTGTTGCTCAAATCTTCTATTTCTTTTTTCATCTTCCTTTCAGGTGTTCTCTTTATTATTGAAAGTGTGATATTGAAGTTCCTAACTATTATTGTTGAATTGTCTAATTTCTCCCTTTAATTCTGTCAGTTTTTGCTTCATATATTTTGAGCTCTGTTATAAATGTTTATATATATGCATACATTGTTATAATAATTTTATTCTCTTGATACATTGACCCTTTTATCCCTATAAATAAATTTCTTTTTTTTTCTTTAGTAGCAATTTTTGTCCTAAGGTCTGTTTTGTCTGCTATTAGTACAGTCATGAGCTGCATAATGACATTTCAGTCAAGGCCAGACCACGTGTACAATTGTGGTCCCATAAGATTAGTACCATATAGCCTAGGTGTGAGTGGGCTATTTCATCCAGGTTTGTGTAAGTCCACTCTGTGTTGTTCACACAATGATGGAATCACCTAACAATGCGTTTCTCAGAACACATTCCTGTCTTTAAAAAACAGAAGACTGTGTAGCTATAGTAGTTCTATTTTGATTAGTATTTTCATAGTATATCTTCTTCCATCCTTTGTCTGTCAGTATATTTTTATCTTTGAATCTAAAGTGTGTCTCTTTTAGACAGCAAGTGGTTGGATCATTTTTTTTAACATGATGCCAATTTCTGCCTTTTAATTGATGTGTTTAATCCATTTACGTTTAGTGTAATTACTGATAAGGTGGGATTTACAACTCCTATTTTGCTATTTGTTTTCTATATGTCATGTCTTTTTTGTGATTTACTACCTCTTTTTGTGTTAAATAGATTAGTTTTTACTGCACCACTTTAATTCCATTGTCATTTCTTTTTCTACTTTTTTAATTTTTTAAAATATTTTCTTAGCCTGCCCTGGAGATTGCAATTTACATCTTAAATTATATCAGTCTTTTTCAGATTTATACCAACTTAATTTTAAAAGTATACAAAAACTTTGCTCCTCTATAGCTCCATTCTTACTCTCCCACCCTTGTGTTGTTACTATGATACAAATTACAGCTTTATACATTGTGTGCCTTACAGCACAGATTTCCAATTATTTCTTCATGCAGTTGTCTTTTAAGTCAAATAGGAGAAAAAAAGAGTTACAACAAAAAATGCATTTACATACTGTCTTTTATATTTACCTAAGTAGTTACCCGTACCAGTGTTACTCTATTTGTTCATGTGGATTCAAGTGGCTGTCTAATGACCGTTCACTTTGCCTGAAGGACTACTTTTAGTATTTCTTGTAGAGCATAGTGATGAATTCACTCAGTTTTTGTTTACCTGGGAGTATCTTAACTTTTTTCCATTTTTGAAGGATTGTTTCTCTGGATGTAGAATTCTTACATCAGTTGATGCACAGTTGACAGTCTTTTTCTTTTAGCACTTGGAATGTAGAATCCCATTGTCTTTTGGCCTCCACAGTTTCTCTTAAGAAATCAGCTTTTGATCTTATTGGTGAACTCTTGCACATGATGAGTAGCTTCTCTCTTGCTGCTTTAAGATTCTCTCTTTGCCTTTGTCTTTCAACATTTTGGCTGTGATGTATCTAGATGTCTGTCTCTTTGAATTTACCCTACTTGTAATTTGTTGAGCTCTTGCATGTGTAAAGTTTTTCATCAAATTTGGAAAGTTTTTAGCTGTTATTTCTCCAAATAATCTTTCTACTTCTTTCTCTTTTTTCCTGAATATCTCATTATGTGTATGTTCATATTTGATGATGTCCCACAGGTTTCTGAGACCCTGTTCATTTTTATTCATTCTTTTTCTTTTCTTCCTCAGACTGGATATTCTCAACTTATCTATCTTCCAGTTCACTGATTCTTTCTTCTGCCTAGTCATATCTGCTGTTGAACTTCTCTGGTGAATTTTTAATTTCAGTTATTATACTTTGAAACTCAAGAACTTCTTTGGATTCTTTCTATTATGTTCTATATGTGTGTTCTCTATTTGGTGGGGCATTGTTCTCATACTTTTCTTTAGTTCTTTAGACACAGGGTATCCTTTTGTTCCTTGAATATATTTCAAATAACTGATTTAAATTCTTTGTCTAGTAAGGCCAATGTCTTAGCTTCCTCAGGGACAGCTTCTCTTGATTACTTTTTTCTTGAGTATGGGCCATACTTTCATCTTTCTTTGCATGTCACCTAATTTTTTATTTAAAACTGGATATTTAATATAATGTGTCAACTGTGGAAATCAAATTCTCCTCCTTCCTCAGGATTTTGTTTTTGGTTTTGGTTTAGTGACTTTTCCAAATGATATTATAAAGTCTATCTTTATCAAATGTTTTCACTGAAGTGTCTCCCCTCTGTTGCCTTAGTGGTCAGCTAATGATTAGACAGAGATTTTATTGAATGCCTGGAAACAAGTCCCTGATCTTTGCCAAGACCTATGGGTGCACATTGGAGCATGTCTTCAACACTCAACCAGTCAATTTACAACTAACTCTGCCTTAGCCTTGCCTTTACTAGAGCTCAGGACCTTGTCATGTCTTTCCTGTGCGTGTACATGGCACTGTGCATGTACATAGCTTCCTAGATCCCAGGAATATGTCAGAGCTTCCCAAAGCCCATATGGACATCTCATTCCCCCACTTTTCCTTGTAAGCTTTTTGAACAGACTATTGTTTGCTCCAGTTTTTCTCCACCACCTCAGACAGCTGAAATCTTAAACAGTTGTCTCTAATTATTTTCTTCAAATACTCCCATGGGAAAGGCTTTTCATACTGGATGAGCTCCAAGTATCAGGTATAAATAAATAAAATAAAATAATAAATAGTTACTATTTATTACTAAATACAAATAAAATTTATTATTACAAACAAATACAATACATGAATAAAAATAAAGACAATCCTCTGGCAATGGGATTTTGAAAGCACTCCACCCTGCTCTGCCCCCGCCAGTGACCTCCAGCCCGCTGGTTTCCACCATGATTGTGGCTCTTGGTTTTCAAGAGCTGTGCAGAGCTGGGGGTGAGGGGTGGGAACAGGACAAGTTAAAAGAACACAAAACTCACTGTTCATACCAAGGTTCAGCCAATTTTTTAAAAAATAAATGCTCCCTAGATGTCTGCAAACCTTTGGTTTATTTCCAGAGTTGTGAAAATGTTGATTCTGACAATTTCTTCCAGTTTCTCCTGGCTTTTGTAAAGATAATTTTTGGAGGTTCTTCGTCATTTTCACTAATGTCACTCATATTTTTCTTTACTCTATAATTAGGTAGACACTTAAGTGCTAGCTGAATTAATAAAGATTCACTAAATGCAGAATGCTTCTTTATTCCCAGAAACTTCTCTGAACTTTTTTGTGCTTCTCCTGTTATATTTTAGGACTATGATGATGGATATGGCACTGCTTATGATGAACAGAGTTATGATTCCTATGATAACAGCTATAGCACCCCAGCCCAAAGGTAAGAGTAAACCTTCATGACCAGACACTTGTGCCCTTCCACATTTATATACTCTGAGAAAGGATGATGATCGGCCAGTAAGGGTAATTTGACTTGATCTGCTTTGTCTTTTGTTTGTTTTAATTGGAGAAGCACTGTCTGTCCTACCAACTGGCGTGTGTTCCTCCTCACAAATTTACTTTAGTGTTGAAGCAGTGAGACTTGGGAAATAAAAACTGAAATTTTATTTACTCTAAAAATTTGACTTAAGTGTTCAGTATATTCTGAGGAGGAACAATGTCTACAAAGTCTGTGGCTATTCAAGTCCTGAGGCCCAAAATCAAACCAGAAATATGTAACTGTCCTACATTGTCAATGCTTGGGGAAGAAAGTGCCAAAAGTTTTGTTTCATATTCATAGAACATTTCCATTTTCTTAGCAGCAGAGCTCCTGTTTTCTAACAACTTCAAATTCCTATTTGTGAGTATGAGTTAGTTCTGATTCATTTTCTAAAGAAGTATTTACCCAGAAATAAGTAAGTATTATCAGAGGCAAAACGGAGCTTTATTGTTACCTCTTCTGATAATATGCCTTGATGTTCACTGATACATGAAATCAGTGTTTATTCTATTCAGAGTGTTTTCCTAAATGACTAGAAACCTCTTGCTTGTAAGTGGAGGACAAAGATAGACACACACAAAACAAAATATTGGCTTTATGAAGCATAAAATATGTATGGACTATATAGTTATTTTGATGAAACATAAATTAACTTTTGAACTCGTAACTGTGTCAGGCAAGCTTTGAACAGATAGGTACTCTTATTTAACTCTGGTACTGAGGTTGACAGGGATATAAATTTTTTTTTTTCTTTTTCTTCATGCCAAATTTTTTTTCTTATGTAACTTGTAGCAATTAAGTTGCCTTCAAACTTTGACTCTCAACTGGTCTTTTTTAGTGGAAGCCTTGTGCATCATGTTTGTATCCTTGAGAGTGTTGGCCTACCCTAGAGTGAGTGGTGCTAGAGGATTCTATGCAAGACTTTACATCTAGTATCTCATTTAAGTGTTCCAGCAACTTTATGAAGTTTGTGGTGCTGTTCCCGTTGTATAGATGAAGAAAAGGAGCACAGAGCATAACATTAAGTAATTTGCCAAAAATCACACATGGAGTTTAATCCTAGACTCGTATGTCTCATTTAGTTTGAATGGCAGCAGCAAGAGTTAATGTATCTCTACTTTACAGATGATGGAACTGAGGCTCAGAAGTAAATGACTAATCCAGAATGTGAACTTAAATCCAGAACAGAATGTGAACTTAGATCCAGAAAGCTTATAAAGTCCATCCAGTCTAAGCTGTGATAACATATTAATATGATTGGTCACAAGCATTCATTCCTTTGGTCATTTATTAAGCTGGCATTTATTGAATGTCTACTATATTAGGCACTGTGCTTGATGTTTGGAATACAAAGATTATTGAGGCAGAGACCCTCTCCTTGAAAAGCTCACAGGCTAGAAGGAAACAAATATAAATATGTAAAAGCAATATAGTATGGTAATCACTGTGAGAGGTCTGAGGAAAAACTTGATATTTCCATAAGAAGGCAATGTTCAAGTCTGGATGGGAATACTGGAGACATTTCACAGAGAAAGCGAAGGATGAGTAGGAGTCACCAGGGTACAAACAGGGGAGGGCATTTCACAGGGCCAGAACAGCAAACATTTTTCTGGGAACTCCTCATTGTTTGGCTGAGCTAGAGTCTGTGACGCACAGGAGAGAGAGGAGGCGGGAGGAGGAGCGGCTGCGTGTTCCCTGCTCGAGGAGCCAAGGCTTGATGCTTCAGGCAGCAGTAGGGAGCCATCGAAGAGTTACGTGCAAGGAAATGATGTTTAGACTTGGATTCAGAGAAATTAATTAGCTGTTGGTGGAGGGGCTAGATTGACAGATGGTGAGCCTGGAGGCAGAGATCAATTAGGAGGCTGGTACATTATAAATTATAAGCCCTTTAAATGTCAGAAAAGGCTCACTTTAAGAAACATCTTGCATGACAGCCAATTTACCTTCTTTGAAGTGATCTTTTCAGTGCTACAACTCATCTTCCCTGAAGGAGTACGGAGAATTGTATGAGTATTGTACACATTGGCAAATGCAGAAACCACTGTTTGTTAGGTATTCTGAATATTCATTTAATTATTATAACCTGTGAAATAAACATCACTCCTTTTAAGGAGGAAAACTGTGGTTCACAAAAATTAGGTAATTTGCCTAAGATCAGGCATCTTAAAAGCGGAGTGAAACTTTGAACCAAGGTCTGACTGCAGTGTCTTCCTCTGTAGCACTCAGGCTTAACTAAGCACCTGCTTTATTGTGAATCGAAATGAAGCAGCTAGATTATGGAATAGGGTGAAGAAATGGTTTTATGCACTGTGTTAGTTTGCTAGAGTTACCACAACAAAATACCACAGCCTGATGGCTCAAGCAACAGAAATTTATTTTCTCAGAGTTCTAGAGGCTGTGCAAGATCAGGTGTTGGCAGCTTTGGTTTCTTGAGGCCTCTCTCCTTGACTTGCAGACAGCCACCTTCTCCCTGTGTCCTCGTGCGGTCTTTCCTCTGTGCACGGCATCCCTGCTGTCTCTCTGCGTATCCAAATTGCTTCTCTTATGATGACACCAGTCAGACTGGATTAAGACCCATGCAAGGCCTCGTTTTTAACTTAATCACCTCTTTAAAGGCCCTGAAATGCAGTCGCGTTCTGAGGTTATTAGGGGTTAGGGCTTCAGCATATGATTTTGGGGGGGAGGCAGTTCAGCCCATAATATGCACGTATTGTAACATTAGTTTAAGCACAACGCTGTATGTCTCAGAATTAGAAATCTACTATAAACCAGTGAAGATAGCAAATTTTCAAATTGTCCCCAGGATCAAATAGTAGGTATTAACAAGGAAATCACCATCACCATCATATTCAGTTACTGGGTGTGTTTACTGTGTGCTTGGTGCTATTCCAGGGACTTCACATAAATTCCCTCTCCCCTCTCAGCATGCCCTGAAATACTACAAAATTCAAGTCTAAACATGCCTTTTTCTTGCATACAGGTTCAGAGAGGTTAAATCACTTATCTAGACTCACAAGGCTGAGCAGTGGTACAAATCCACGTTGGCCCTAAAGCATTCTCTTTTGTCCTCTGCTCCACTGCCTTTCCACTCTCCTTTTTCATGGTTTTTATTTCAGTTGCTGAAACTAATTCCTATTAGTATTTCCTATATACACTATTCAAAAATCTAATGCTTTGTGATGCTTTCGAATCCCTTAGGAATTATGTTTCCATCTGAACTGGAAGTGTTGCCTTATCAGACTTGGGACTACTTTAATCAAACCTAAGAATTTCATTTATGTTGCATATTAATGTTGTAGACTAAAACTAATGAAATTAAGAACTTTATTTTTCCAGTTTTACGTTAGATCCTTTCAGCAAATAACATTCACTGCCACTACTCTCAAGGAGCCTTAATATTGACTAATAGATAATACCATGTGACACTTGAGATTCTGTAGTCTAAAATTCCTTGATTTTGGCACTTCCGGTTCTATGAAATTAATTTCATACTTCAATAATTCTCTCAATTTAGAATTTGAAAGTCCATTCTATGCTATAGTTATATAGTTCAGTATTACTGCAGAATTCTTTACTTGATCTCCTTTTAAATTACAAAGCTATTCTCAAAATGTTCTTTGACGTATCATGATGTAGTCGAAAGAGCCCTGAGCAGAAGTGAAAACTGCACCCTCCACTGTGGTAGCCACCAGTACATATGGCTGTTGAGCACTTGAAATGTGCTGGTCCAAAGTGGGGTGTGCTGGAAGTGTAAAGCACACACCAGATTCCAAAGACTTAGTGTGAAATCAAGAATGTGAAATATGTTAAATTTAATTTTACCTGTTTCTTTTTACTTTTAATCTGGCTACTAAAAAACTTTAAATTACAAATTTCTTTTGGACAGCCAGAGTTAAGACTCTGGCTGTGTCTCTGGCACTACAGCACAGTGAAATGCCTCCAGATTAGGGCACACACACCCTCGGGGTAAGCAGGTCAGCTCACAAGATGCAGAAAGAAAATGAGAGCGCGTCAACTCATATTTGTCCTTTTTAAATTACTATTTTGATGTTTTGTGCTGTGTGTAAGATATAACTTGTTAATACTATAGTACACGTTACACATAAACAATTATAGTTACAAGCTCAAAAGTAGTTTTCTTTCCAAAAGTGGTTTTAGATCTCAACTTTAACATTTACTGGTCATGTGACTTTGGGCAAGTTTTTTCACCTCTCTAAGCCTCAGTTTGTAAAATGTGTAACTTAGTTTCTGCTTTAGAGGGTCATCCTTTTTTTTTTTTTTTTGTGAGGAAGATTAGCCCTGAGCTAACATCTGATGCCAGTCCTCCTCTTTGTGCTGAGGAAGACTGGCCCTGGGCTAACATCCATGCCCATCTTCCTCTGCTTTACACGGGACATTGCCACAGCATGGCCTGACAAGCGGTGCGTCAGTGCACGCCCGGGATCCGAACCTGCACACCCGGGGCCACCGAACCAGAGCGCGTGAACTTAACCGCTATGCCGCCAGTGTCATCCTTAAGGTTGATGAGACAGGAAAGCTGACAGGCAGTGTGAGGTGTGCCATCCACAACGTTTTCTCTTAAGAGGACTAAAGGAGATAAGTTATGTAAGATAGTTAATATATGATATAAGGTAGTTAGCGCCCAGTAAACCCTAGCTCCCTCCCTCCTTCTGCAGCTCTAAATTACTCTGTGTCTGCTTTCACACAGGGACGGCCATGAGAAGCAGGTACTAGTAAATCTGGAAGGACTGTGCAAGTAAATGATTTACAGAGAGATGAGAAGAGAGAGGGGGTACCTTGTGGGGCACTTCTCCCCCCGGGGATGATCTGTATAGATATTTATCGTAAACTGGGATTAGCAAGGTGAGCAGCCATAGCCCACTTGAAAACAGGACAGAAGAAGACAACACGGTGTATGGCTGGCCGTGGGGTGTTATTCTGTGTGGAAGGGTTCCTTTCAGTAATGACTTAGACTTCATGAGCCGTAATCATTTTATGACACTGTTTTGTTGCAGAAACAACAGTTTCTCTCAGGAAGTTTTACAAATTAGAAACTTTTTTCTCTCAATTTTCAAATACCTTGTATTAACATTAGAGCACAAATGAGAATCCCTACAGAGTGATAGAAAATTCAATGTAGTTCAGCTCATTGCCCCATTGATTTTTGTAATGACCACTGTAGTGCTCATGTTGTATTGTAAAACAAAGCATTGTTTATCTAACTTCACACGTTTAATGAGTAACAAGCTGTCAACACAGTCATTGTGGAGAGAAATATGAACTGTTCTTTGCAATATTGGAAATTGTTCTAGTATACATTGGCTCAGAAATATTTATTGATTAATTCCTATGGACACACAGCTCCTGAATAGCTGTGGTGAATAAAGAAGAGCAGGTGATGAATGGCTCAGCCCTCAGGGACCTGCCCCTACCCTGACATGGCTTGCGCCTTCACAGAAATTATTGTTTTTACTCCCAGAAACCCTTTGTAAATGTATCCATTTCACTCTAAACTAAGTGAAAATAATTTTCATTTGATGTCATATTTATAATCCTAATAACAGTCACAGTTGTACACATGAGGACTATAGTTAATACTGTATTGAATTCTGGAAATTTGCTAAGAGAGTAGATTTCAGGTGCTCTCGTCACAAGACTAAGTGTGGGAGGAGAAGGTATGTTAATTAGCTTGACTGTAGTCATCACTTCACTCTGTAAATCATCATGTTTACACCTTAAAAATATATAATTTTTATTAAAAATACTATAATATTTTAGTCTGTATTTCTGAATAATTGTAAATTCTCCAAAGAAATATTTGATTCCAGTAGTGATCATGAAGTAAGTAGAACAAAAAGGATCTCAAAATAGTGCTAATAACGCCTTGAGTGTCAGTGGATGACTGTGTGGTAAAAACATTGTTTCTGGACGGGTTTAATACTGACACACTAATTTCCCATAGTGCTTTGTGGTTTGACTGTACTTTCAAGTACACATTTCATTTCATCCTCCAAAATCTCTATGATTTTCATGAAAACACTTAAAATTACTGAAAAAAGGAATTAGAAATAACAGCTGCCAGTTTTGGAGAATCTATTAAGTCTAGTAGTCAGCTATCTGTGTCCTTTAATACATTATCTCCAATTTTCATAATGACCCTACATGCTAAGTTTTTCCCTGTAGGGAAGTTGAGGATTGTGATGTTTAGCAACTTTCCCAAGAACATACAGCTGAGGAGTACTTGAGCCTAGGTTTTCGTCTGACTCTAAAAACCATTATCCAGCTAAGAAAATATTTTTAAAAACATAAAATCACTGATTTGTTTTTGTGACAAAATAACACCTAAGCCCTTTTTATCCAAATAGGCAGAGTAATGGAAGCTGTCAGAAGCTGTGAGTACTCCTGGTGTGTTTTCAAATTCCGGTTCCAAGGAAAGTAACAAGACAAAAATTAACGTTGCCATATGCCCTGCTCTCTAGTTTATTATTGCTACTGTTGGCAGCTTTAGCATTATATGTCCAATAATGCCTTCTCAAGAGCTGACCTGTAGAGATGTGAAAATAATTTGGAATTTTCACTTTGGAAATGCTCACCTGTTTTTTAACGTAAGATGTAATCATTTAAACATCAGTAAAACTATCTTTTGAAAAATATTGCTTTGTAGTTTCAGAGTTGGCTGTTTTGAGCTTTTAAAAACAGAAATGATTTAGCCTGGATTAAGAGTTTATTAACCATGCCTTATAAAATTTTTGTCAAATATATATATTTTGGTGAGGAAGATTGGCCCTGAGCTAATGTCTGTGCCAGTCTTTCTCTATTTTTTATGTGGGACGCTGCCACATCATGGCTTGATGAGTGCCTGGGATCCCAACCCACAAACCCCAGGCCGCCAAAGCAGAGCACGTGAACGTAACCACTATGCCAAGGGGCTGGCCCCTCAGATACATTTTTACCTAGCCTGGTCCTTTGGTTTTTTCGCTGCTTGCTGCACAACTACTGAAGGAACCTCTTAGCACAAACTAAACAGTATAAGCTATTAACAAACAAATACTTTTAACAGAGTATTATGTAGACATTGACAAAACAGAGATACCAACCCAAATGATACTGTAAACCTGTCAATACCTTAATTCTCAATCAAGGACCCTGAGGTAAGGAAACAAAGGAGGGTAGGCAATAGTGAAAAAATGAAGCTACACCCAAAAGGGAAAGGGAAGGAACAGCCGAAAGCCGAAGTGTTAACATGTACGAGTATTGCTATTAATGCTCATTATGGATTGACTATCTACTGCAGTGTGTTGGTTACATTAAGGTAGATGTGTGCATGTGTGTATACATGCACACATCCCCTCTGATCTTAATTTTAACCTTAAAAGGTAAATATTATCATCCCCATTTTATTCTTGAGAAAACTGAGACACTGAGAGAGATTTAAATAAGTGGCCTGAGTTACACACTTAGTGACAATATTGATTTCACCCCATTTTCTTTCTCTTATAGTAGTGATTTTCAAAGAGAACTACCTTATCACTGATGTTTCACAACATGATTTCAGATGGTATCTAGGCAGATTTTTTACAATTTTAATGATTAGATTTTTAAAGTTATTAGAAAAGTATAATTAGCACATGTTTTTATGAATATTATTGATATATTTCAATTATAAATGTATTCAAGTTAAAATCAATATAGAGAGTGATATTAAGTCACTAATAGGATAGACGTGTACGTGGATGGCACAAGTCCTGAAAGTGGTCCATGAGTGGCTGAAGTTTAGCACACACTGCACTCAGCATTTGTTTCACTAATTAATGGATCAGCTCTGTGTATCACTGCTTAAACTGAAAGTGTGATCGAATGAATCTGAGAACCATGAGTGGGCTTCACCCATGGTTACAGTGTCCTACTAAAGTTGATAATTTGACTATATTGAAAATAGGCTAAGAGGTTCTATAGCCTCATCAGGAAATTCCTTAGAGTTAAACTAGTAAAAAAGAAAGGAAATTTTTTTGTTCAAGATTCATTAAGTTAAACTTTGAAGGAATCAAATGTCTATTGAGTATTTACCAAGTGTTAATTACTATGTTAGATGCGCTCGTGCCTGTCATTTCATTTAATTCCCAAGAACCTGTGTAAGATTGCCAGTCCTCAATTTTACAAATAAACTGATACTCAGAAAATTTGACCTTGACTAAAGTCGCATAGCTAGTAAGTCAGTCAGACCTCATACCCAGTTCTCTTTAAGATCAAGCCCATGTTTACATAACTTGATAGCAGCTAGTAAAAAAATCTGTCCTTATCATTGTAGAGCATACTAGAACTCCTGTCTTGCCCCTGTGGAATCATCCTGCGTGATCTTCACAAGTGTGTGGAAACAGTGGCAGGGTAAAGACGTGCTAGTGGTGCTAGTGGTAATCAATCAATTGCCACTGTTGGTTCACTGTTTGATATTCTTGAGAATGCATGAGATTTATCACTGAGGAATTGTAGAATAATGGTAGTGTGTGAAAACAAAGTCCACCAGGGAGATGTACTACATCATTTGGATTTAGCGCTGCCATCTGCTTAATAGCATTGAGAAGACTAGAGTGGTACTTACGATCAACCATTCATAGCGGTGACAGATGCTGCAGAGAGTGAATGGACGAGGGAAAGGGGTTCATTGCTAAAGTGTGGATTATGTGACAGAGTTTCTAAAAAGTGGGTATGTTGGTTATCAAGCCCCCCGTTTTAAATCTTTACTGTAGAATTTTAAAATCTGTTAGACAAAGATCTACTTGGTGAATCTCCCTGGGTTTTCTTTTCCCGTGTTTCATACGTTCTTAAAATGTATTTTTATTGATTTTTAGAAGAATTTTCCTTAAAAATCCTGCACTCTTTTTTGTGAAAGAAAATGATATCACTTTTGTATAATTCCTGACTCTTAAAATTGGGTGGCATGATTTAGTAGTAAGATTGTGGGCTATAAAACCACACAAACCTGGATTTGAATCCCAGCTCCATCACTTCCTTAACTGTGTGATTTTGGCCGGGTTACTTAACTTCTTTGTGTCTTTTCTCATCTTTAAAATGATGACAGTAGTATTTGATGTGTAAGATTGTGATTAAACGAGATAACAGATGTAATGCAGATAGCAAAATTTCAGTGAACTTGCTCAAGTAGCATGTACTGGGTGCCACACGCTGTTCTAAGTATTTTACAGCCTTACAAAGGTAGGTTACTATTATTATCCCATTTTATAGATGAGGAAATTGAGAAACAGATGACAGAACTTCCCTAAGGTCCGTGGAGAGTAGGTGCTAGAGCTGGGATGTGAACACGGGCAGTCTGCACACTCTGCTCTCCTGCTTCTCTGTGTAGCTGTTGTTGTGAGTTTAGAAACTTTTTACATTCTTTTTTGAGAGACTCCAGTCAACAAATCCCAACAAATAAACAATCTGAATAAAATTCTACATGCCATTTTGATTCCCCATTTGTGAAATAAAAAGTTATTGAAGGCCTCATTTAATTTAGATTGTTTAGAGTCCTAAAATGCTTGAAAGCATAGACTTGAGGTCAAAGCTTGAAGTTACTTGTGAAGGGTGATTTATTAGGGGGAACACCAGTGTGCTTGAATTTCTCAGATCTAGTCAAACCTAATTTACTAGACTCACAGCTTCAGAAACTGAAATAGTTCCGACATGGTGTACACTGTATTTTTCTCTTATATTTGTCATCATGAAGGGATATGTTCCTTTTAGAAAGTAATTTATGAGTGTACATCAAGAAATTTAAAAGTGTTTGTGACCTTTTACCCAATATTTGTACAATAAGTGCCTAAACTTACTATATAGTGAGTGTTTGACTGTGTAAATATATTTAAGAGCTCTTTAAAAGAGTAAACAGTTTCTGGCAAAGTTCAAGGAAAGAGATATGACATTTTAGATAAGAAAAAACCTATCAGGCATATCAACTTGGCCAAAGTAATGTAGATAAAACTGTGCCTTGATGAAGGCTGAATCAAGACCTGGTTAATGAGAATGAAGGGCATTTTAACTTAACTGAGCTGCATTGCCTGGAAATGGATAAATTCTTAGACTCGTACAACCTCCCAAAACTGAATCAAGAAGAAATATAGAACCTGAATAGACCAATCACAAGTAAAGAGACTGAAACACTAATCAAAAACCTCCCAAAAAATAAAAGTCCAGGACCAGATGGCTTCTCTGGAGAATTTTACCAAACATTCAACGAAGATTTAATACCTATCCTTCTCAAACTATTCCAAAAAATAGAGGAAGATGGAACACTTCCTAACACATTCTACGAGGCCAGCATCACTCTGATACCAAAGCCAGACAAGGACAATACAAAGAGGGAAAATTACAGGCCAATATCGCTGATGAACATAGATGCAAAAATCCTCAACAAAATATTGGCAAACTGAATACAGCAATACATTAGAAAGATCATACACCATGATCAAGTGGGATTTATACTAGGGACACAGGGATGGTTCAACATCCACAAATCAATCAATGCGATACACCACATCAACAAAAAGAGGAATATAAACCATATGATCATCTGAATAGATGTAGAGAAAGCATTTGACAAGATATAACATCCATTTATGATAAAAACTCTCAACAAAATGGGTATAGAAGGAAAGTACCTCAACATGATAAAGGCCATATATGACAAACCCACAGCCAACATCATACTCAACGGGGAAAAACTGAAAGCCATCCTTCTGAGGACAGGAACAAGACAAGGGTGCCCACTCTTGCCACTGTTATTCAACATAGTGTTGGAAGTTCTGGCCAGAGCATTTAAGCAAGAAAAAGTAGTAAAAGGAATCCAAATAGGCAATGAAGAAGTGAAACTCTCCCTGTTGGCAGATGACATGATTCTATATATAGAAAACCCTAAAGAATCCAAGAGAAAACTATTAGAAATAATCAACAACTACAGCAAAGTTGCAGGGTACAAAATAAACTTGCAAAAATCAGTTGCATTTCTATACTCTAATGACAACCTAACAGAAAGAGAACTTATGAATACAATTCCATTTACAATCGCAACAAAAAGAATAAAATATCTAGGAATAAATTTAACCAAGGAGGTGAAAGACCTATACAATGAAAACTATAAGACATTATTGAAAGAAATCGATGATGACCTAAAGTAATGGAAAGATATCCCATGTACATGGATTGGGAGAATAAACATAGTTAAAATGTCCATACTACCTAAAGCAGTCTACAGATTCAATGCAATGCCAATCAGAATCCCAATGACATTCTTCATGGAAATAGAACAAAGAATCCTAAAATTCATATGGGGCAACAAAAGACCCTGAATAGCTAAAGCAATCCTGAGAAAAAATAACAAAGCTGGAGGCATCACAATCCCTGACTTCAAAACATATTACAAGGCGATAGTAATCGAAAAAGCATGGTGCTGGTACAAAAACAGACACACAGATCAATGGAACACAATTGAAACCCACGAAATAAAACCTCACGTCTACGGGCAGCTAATCTTCGACAAAAGAACAAAGAACATACAATGGAGAAATGAAAGTCTCTTCAATAAATGGTCCTGGGAAAACTGGACAGCCACTTGCAAAAGAATGAAAGTAGACCATCTGCTTTTGCCATACACAAAAATTAACTCAAAATGGATCAAAGACCTGAAGGTGAGACCTGAAAGTATAAAACTCCTAGAAGAAAATGTACACGGTACACTGTTCATCATTGGTCATAAAGTGATCTTCTTGAATTCTGTGTCTACTCGGACAAGGGAAACAAAAGAAAAGATATACAAGCGGGACTTCATCAGACTAAAGAGCTTCTGCAGGGCAAACAAAACCAGGATCAAAATGAAAAGACAACCCACCAGCTGGGAGAAAATATTTGCAAACCATATATCTGACAGGAGGTTAATCTCCATAATATATAAAGAACTCACACATCTGAACAACAGAAAAACAAATAACCCAATCAAAAAATGGGCAGAGGATATGAACAGACATTTTTCCAAGGAAGATATACAGATGGCCAATAGACATATGAAAAGATGTTCAACATCACTAATCATCAGGGAAATGCAAATCAAAACTACACTAAGATATCACCTTACACCCATGACAATGGCTATGATCACCATGACAAAAAATGACAAATGTTGGAGAGGATGTGGAGAAAAGGGAACCCTCATTCACTGCTGGTGGGAATGCAAACTAGTGCAGCCTCTATGGAAACCAGTATGGAGATACCTCAAAAAATTAAAAATAGAAATACCTTATGATCCAGCTATCCCACTTTTGGGTATTTATCCAAAGAACTTGAAATCAATAATCCAAAGAGGCTTATGCACCCCATGTTCATTGCAGCATTATTCACTATAGCCAAGACGTGGGAGCAACCCATTTGTCCATCAACAGATGATTGGATAAAGATGTACATATATACAATGGAATACTACTCAGCCATAAAAAAAAAGACAAAATCGTTCCATTTGCAGCAACATGGATGGACCTGGAGAGTATTATGCTAAGTGAAATAAACCACACAGAGAAAGATAAACACTCTATGACCTCTCTCATATGTGGAATATAAACTAACACACGGGCAGAGAGAACAGTTTGGTGGTTACCAGGGGGAAGGGGGTTGGGGGGTGGGCACAAGTGGTGAAGGGGGACATTTATATGGTGACTGACAAATAATAATGTACAACTGCAGTCTCACAATGTTATAAACTATTATGACATCAATAAGAAAAAAAGAGAGAGAAATAAAAAAAAAATGAAAGAGGGAAGCAGAAGTGTCAGTCAGAGGACAATGTTGCTGTGGAAGAAAGGCAAAGAGAGATGCAACATTGCTGGGTAGAGGAAGAGGGCCACAAGTCAAAGAATGTGGGCAGCCTCTAGAAGCTGGAAACGACAAGGAAATGGATTCTCCCCTGGAGCCTCCAGAAAGGAATGTGGTCCTGCCAATACCTTGATTTTCACCCAGTGAGACCCCAGTGAGACCTATAGAACTGCCCCGTAATAAATGTATGTTAAGTTGCTGTGTTTATGGTAATTTGTTAACAGAAGAAGTAAAAAACTAATACAGCAACTCACAGCCTGACAGAAGAAGAGATATGTCTTTTGCAGATCTAACGCTTATTTATGCTAATCTATTTTTTTCATAAACATCCAGTATTCAATAAAAAATTTTAAGATAAGAAAATATGACCCAGACTCAAGAGAGAAAATAGTCAGTAGAAACAGACAAAAAAACCCAGATACTGGAATTGTCAGACAGGTTCTTAAAACTAGAAAGGATAAATATGTTAAAGGATATTGTGCAAAAGTAGACAACATGAATGATCAAGTAGGAATTCAGCAAATGGAAATTCTTAAAAAAACAGCCAAGTGGAAATTCTAGAAATGAAAAATTACAGTATCAGAGAAGAGTATTCTTTCAGTGGGTTTATTAGCAGATTGTACACAATAGAGGAAATTATAAGAGAACTGAGGACAAATTAATAAAAATTATCTGATCATGCATACAAAGAGAAAAAAAAGGAAGACAAAGAGAAAAAGAAACATTGCCTCTGAGATCTGCAAGACAATATAAAACAACCTAGTGTGTTATGGAGTCCCAGAATGAGAAGAGAGAAAGTAGGGAGCGGAGGAAATACTTGAAGAAATAATGGTTGAACAGTTTTCAAAATTAATGAAAAACACCATCACACAGATCCACAAAGTTCATAGAACCCCAAGCAGGATAAATATGAAGAAAAACACATGAAAGCATAACATATACAAATTGCTTAAAAACAAAGAGAAAATCTTGAGAGCAACCAAAAAGACATTTTGCATAGAGGAAAAAATAGTAAGAAAAAAGACTGACTTCTGATCAGGAACAAAGAAGGCAAAAGACAGTGGAATGGTGTCCT
The DNA here is from genome assembly GCF_020826845.1 of Diceros bicornis minor. NCBI lineage: Eukaryota > Metazoa > Chordata > Mammalia > Perissodactyla > Rhinocerotidae > Diceros > Diceros bicornis. Next base: position 49,336,074 of record NC_080760.1, read on the forward strand.
TAAAGTGGTGAAAGAAATACTTGTCACTAGAATTTTATATAGTGAAAATACCCTTCAAAGAGAAGTATGAAATAAAAACATTTTCAGACAAAATGAAAGTTGAAAGGGAGTTGGTATCCAGCAGACCTGCAATGTAAGAAGTGCTAAAAGACTTAGACTGAAGAGAAATGATACCTGATAGAAAACTCATTCTATCAAAAGAAATGAAGGATACCTGAAAAAGTAAATATGGAAAATGAGACCACTTTAAAAAGTATTCAGATACATTTATTTCTATTTGAATCTCTTTACAAACTATTAGCTATTAAAAGTAAAAGTAATAGTCATTTAATGTGGAAATTATAGCATATTGCTCACATGTATTGAAGTGAAGTATGACAGCAGTAGTACAAAGGCTGAGAGGGTGTTACCTGGCAGTATATTGTTGAAAGTTCTTACAGTGTTTGTGAAGCATTTAATTATTTATTAAAGATAAACTGATAAGTTAAAGATGTATATTGTAACTTCTAGAACAACCTCTACAAAATAAAAGAGGCATAACTAAAAAGTCAATAGAGGTGATAAAAAATAAATTACTAAAGATATTTAATTCACTTATAAAAATTCAGAGAAGGAGAAATGGAGGAAAACAGAACCGTTTGGAGAATTATAAAGCTAATACTAAGAAGACTTGATTCAAAATATTTCAATAATTAATTTAAATAAAAATAGATGAAAAACCTAAATTTAAAAAGCAGATACTTGCAGACTGGATACAAAGCAAAGAACCATCTATATATTGTTTAGAAGAAATACACTTTAAACACAACTATACAGCCACCTTGAAAATAAAAGGATGGAAAATGCTATACCATGAAAATAGTATGCATTAAAAATCTGGTGTGGCTATAGTAATTTGAGACAAAGTATACCTCAAGGCAAAGAATATTACTAGAGATAGCAAAGCATTTCATAATGATAAAGTGGGCATTTCCTCCAAAAGACATAAATAATAAGTGTGTATGCACCTAATAGCAAGGCACAAAAATGATTTTTAAAAAATGAAAGAATACCAACTGACAGAAAAACAAAATCTCAGTTGTTGGAGACAAATCACAAAGTTAGAGACTTTAAGACCTTCCTATCTAGGTAATTGATAGAATTCATACAACAAATCAGTAGTGTATAAAAGACATGAAAAACATTATCAACCCCTTGACCTACTAATTGTTATAGAACTATTCAACAAGAGTAGAATAAACATTGTTCTCAAGTTCATGTGGAACATTCATTAATATAGGTAATGTTCTGGGCAATAAAACCAGTCTCAATAAATTTCTGTGGATCAAAATATTAAAAAACACCCAACGCACAAATCTTGGTTTCTAATCCTATTATCCAGTAACAGGAACCAGGGTTCCTTGGAGAAATGGCTGATTCTAAGCTAGGGTAAGAAATATACAAGATGAGCCTGGAGCAGCCTGGAGCCTGCTGGAATGAATGAATGAATGAATGATTGAGTGAATGAGTAGATTAATGATGAGGGTATGTCTGAGCGACACAGGAGCCAACTGAAAGAGCTCCCTGTTGCTAAAGCTGGGACATTTGATCAACAAAATAAAATCACATTTGATTATAATCCAAAGTATAAATATCCTAAGTCTACACTGATATAGATAAATGATTGAGTAAATAAATAAGTAAATAAATATGGTAGTATAGACAAATCTCCCATGCAGAAGACTTCCAAATAATTTTCTTTGCCCTCAACGAGTATCTTCATAAATTATTTGGAATTCTTCAGCCTTCAAGGAAATGAAATATTACTCCTTCCAAAGAGTTCAGTATTTGAAAAAGGAAGAAAAGAATAGCTTTCCAGTGGAGAAGCCTAACAAACATCACCTCATCCAGGTGATCAAGTTAACATCAACGGTGATACGTCACATTGATAATATATCCCCCGGATGTAATATGATGAAAATGCACTTTATCTCTGTAGTTTTCCTCAAAAAAAAAAACAAAAAACCATAGCCAATGATTAAATTAGAAATCAATAATATTTCTAGAAAATCTTAAAATATTTCTAAGTTAAAGAACATAGTACTGAATGATGCAGGCATCAAAGAGTAAATCACAAGGAAAATTTAAAAATATTTTGTTTATTGAATGACAATGTAAACATAAAATATCTAAATTTGTAAGCAGTACTTAGAAGGAAATTTTTAGCATTGTTTTCCTATATGAGAAAAGAAAGAAGCTATAAAACCAATAGTTTACCGTCTTAAGAAGGTACCAAGGAAGATCAAATCAAACCCCAAGTTGGAGAAGAAAAGAAATAATAAGATTAGAAATAAATGAATTAGAAAACTAACAATAAAGAAAATCAATATGACAAAGTGTTTCTTTGAACAGATCATTAAAATTGATTAACTGAGTAAGACTGGTCAACTGAGAAAAAGAAATAGAAAATTCAAATCACCAATATTAGGAATTAAAGAGAACTCATCACTACAGATTCTGATGACAAGAAAAGGGTAATGAGAGGATATTATGAACAATTTTATGGCATTGTATTTTACAATTTAGAAAAAGTGGACAAATTCTTCAAAAAATCATAATTTATGAAAACTTACACAAGAAGGAATAGAAAACTTGTATAGCCCAGTATCCATTAATGAAACGGAAATATCGGTCAAGATCCGTCCCAAAAAGAAAACTCCAAGCCCAGATGGCTTTAGTAGTGAATCCTGTCACACTTTAAGGAAGAAGTTAATATGAGTGTGACACAAAGTCTCAGAAATGGAGGAGATGAGACCACTTCCCAATGCATTTTATGCGGCTCCCATAACCCTGACACCAAAACCCGACAATGATATTATAAGGAAAACAAAACAAAACACAGAACTACAGACTGAGATCCCTCATAATCATAGATGCAAATTCTTTCACCAAAATATATTAGCAAATCAAATATAAATAATGTACAAAAAGGTTAATTTATCATGACCAGGTGGAGTTTATCTCAGCAATGCAAGATTTATATGGTATATGAAAGTTAGTATAATTCACACATTAAGTAATGGAGAAAAATCATATGATCATTTTAATAGACGCAGGAAAAACGTTTGACAAAATTTAACAACATTAGTGATTAACAACAAATAGAAATCTTGGCAAACCAGAAGGAGGAGAAGGGAACAGAAGGCATGTGCAATGGTCTTGTGAAGGGAATTGACCTGGTGTCTGCAGGTAATAACCCAACCCTCAGTGGGGCGAAGGCCTAGAATTCCTGAGGAGGGTGCGTGAGGTGTCTAACGAAAGACCAGTAGAGGCTAGTTTGTGATGAACCTGAATACCAGGCTCAGGAGTTTCACAAGATGTTTTGGTCCTTTGCTCTCTATACCCACTGCCCCATGCTGGTCCAAGCTAATGTCATCTTGTCTCTGGTACCAGTATCGGTAGCCTGCTTGCTCCTTACCCCACCTCCATTTGTGAGTTCTTTCCTATCATTTTTCCATGCTGCAGCCAAAATGATTTTTTTCCAAATGTGCTATATAATTATATGCTCTCATAATACCAAGCAATTTCCCTTCGTAACTGCAATTTTATGTTGAAGTTAATTCTCTGATCATTGTCTGTCTTCTTTAAATTTCTTCACTATCATATCCCCCGGTCTCTAGCACAGTCCCTGTCATATAGAAACTGCTCAGTAATTATTTACTGAATAAATAATGGAGAGGTAAATTTTTACTTCACATCAGTAATTTTAAAACAAAGTAGGTATTCCTATCTGAATTTCTTAACATTGAATTTAAATACAATTGCTATGGGTAGTGTAATTGAAATTATTTTAATTCTGCATATTTGAAGAGTGAGACTAAATAATTTGATATATACATTGATGCAAGTTAGTGTGCTACCAGATTCTCCAGAAATACTGAAAACCATTTGCTAGCCTGACCTTGTCTCACAAGGATGCTGACAATCCCATAAGAAGTCAAATGAGATTCCTGCCACACTCACATACGTAATATTTCATATGCATAAATGTTACAGATCACAATCCAGTTTTCTTAGCATAATAGATAATGGCTTTGAAATCCAACTATCAAATATATCTATCAGAAATCTCCCCGAAAAGATACTTCAGTATAGCAGATGGAAGTATTGTCTGCAAAAACAAATTCAAGATTAACAAATGATCCCATGAAATACTGTAAACTGCTCATGAAATGTTCATAGACCATTTTGAATACTATTGAAAGAGCCAAAGAACCCAATACCAAAAGGTTACATGCCTTGGCACACAATGTTTTTGGACTTGAGTATTCACAGAGAGAAATACAAATAAATAAGCTGACAAACCCAACCCTTGTTTTGTTCCCTGTCCAAAAATCTTCTTATATTTTTTTAACTTCTAGGTATATATTTCATTCTTTGGAAATTAATATTCAGCAACCTCTCAGTCTCCTTCTGACTTGGGGACTCATCCCTGACCCTTTTCCCACTCTCAAGACTTTCCCCACAGCTCCAGTCTGTGGTGGCAGTTATGCTCTATCAAATTCTAATATGTAGTTTTAATATTTCATGAAAAGAATTCTCATTAAAATTTCTTGGAATGTCTAGTGATGATATATATAATTGATAATATTTTTTAAATCATCCTTTGCCAGAAAAATAAGTTATCAAAAATGGATCTGTTCCCCTGTGTTTCTTCATAAGAAATCTTAATTCTAAATGTTAATATTTCTGAGAAATTAATTCATTGTTGAAGTTAACTAACAGCTACAGTAGAAATACTGAAGGTTGAGTCAAAAGCCAGATCTAACTTTGAATCCTAGCTCTGTTATTTATTGTGTGACCTTGAGCAAACAAACAGGAAACCTTATGAAACCTTACATTTAATTAAAGTGAGTAGACAAAATAGTACTTACCTTCCTGAAAGTTAAACAAAATTATGAAATTGCAGAGTACAGTGCACATAGATGGAAACTATTAGTTATTGTTGGTATTTTTGTTAGATTTGTATCATCAAAGATAAGTCCGTCACTCTCTTGCTAAGCAAAAATAGATTGTATAACATCAAAATAAGCACTCGGGGAAGAATATTACTCATTTAGAAAGAACCTCTGCTTTAATAATATTAGTAACAGCTGTCCTTGAATGAGAGCTTAATAGGTGTATATAACACATTATCTTATTTAAACCTCACAACTATCTTATGAAAGATGTATTTTTAAAACTATTTTACAGATGAGAAAATTGAAATAACTTTGCCTAAGCTTACACACAGAGTAAATGCTGGAGCCCAGATTCTGATAATGTTTGACTCCAAACCCTTGTTCTTAACTATTGGTTCTATGCTGTCTTCCAAAATGATTACAGTAAGATGAGAAACTTGCTTAAAAATGAAAATAGGAGTGTATAAAGAAACTAAATATAGCATTGCATAGACATCACAGCCTCAGCATCAGTATGTGTTGCTGTGAAACACACACACAGAGCATCACTGAGACGTCTTTGCGTGAGTGACTCAGGTGTCAACGTTGGAGAAAGAAAAAAGGCACAGATTGAACTAAAGAGACTTGTAAGCAAAACTCTTTGCTTTTTACTCTTTCTCTTTTCTTAGAATCTAATAAAAATTCATAGTTTTTTTTAATTGTGTAGAACTATCTGCAACTTTTTAACCAACTTTTGATAGGAGGGAGTAGCACAACAAGGTGTTTTATGTTAAAATAAGAAAACATAGTTGGATATCTCTGCATCAGAAAAATAGATACTCAGCATCCCTTATTTCAGAATGCAGTGCTCTATCCTTTGGGACCGGGATAAGCTCTGGAAACACAGTAGAGATTTATTTTGTTTCGTGTAAGAATGTAAGCAGCAGCAGACTAACGTGACTACTCTTCATAATTACTGAGGACCCAGGCCTCTGCCTTCCTTTTTTGCCATCCTTATCCTTGCCTGAGTGGGTCGGCCTTCTGTTCGGAAATTTCCTGGAAGTGTCACTCCCTGAGTTTGCTTCTGTCTCATTGGTGACCTCATCTGCAAAAGTGGCTGAGAAAAGGAGCTTTCTGCATTGATACAGTATCAGTAGCACCTCACCCTTAGTCTTAGGAGGAGTCTTTTGGTAAGAAAGAAGGGGAAAGTGCATGCTAAATAGGTACGAAGTGTCTATTGATTCTTCCCTTTTAACATATAAATTATTTTTTCCTTTTAGATTTTTTTCCTTTTTCTGAAATATAAAGTGCGTACAGCAAAGAGTGTAAATTCACACCTATCTGAAGTATGTCATTGGATGAATGTTTACATATATATACAGCCATGTAGCCAAGAGAACATTTCCAGCACCCCAGAAGGTTCTCTGGCTTTTTCTTTTGACTATGGGGTATCTTCTAGTCATCTCTTTTTATCTCCCTGAATTACATGGCTTTTTGAAAAAGTCCCCAGACATATTTCCTATTATTCTGAGAATGTAGTGTTTGATAGTTAAATTAGATAGTCATGAAAAGCAAGTGGTCTGGAAAGAATCTACACTTGAAAGTCAGAGTAACTAGACTTATATCTTGACTCCACGGCCTTCTAGCCACATGACTATGGAGAAATCGCTGTGTATCTCTGATTCACTACTTTCTCATTACAGTGCCAGATTGTTCTGCTTGGAATGCTTTTTTTCCTTCCTTTTTGTCTGGCTCTTCTCCTAGGTGTCAATTTAGACCTTTCTTCTTCCAGGAAGCATTCCCATGTCCCCCAAAACTGGTCAGACAGTCCTTCAGAACTCAGGGCTTCCCAGGATCACAGTGCTCCATTTGCCTGTTTACACTGTCTAACTTGCACCTTGTATTGCAAAGACCAAATCTTGTTCACGCTGCATCCCCAACGCCCGGCATACAGTAGGTATTCCGTAAATACCTGCTGAACATGCGTGGAATGAAGAAGGTGGTGTCTGAACCTCATAAACTCCTGCTAAGATCATCTTTCTCAAGATGGTGTGAGAAGTGAGAGTTTCTCTCTTCTTAAGTGGTGGAAACGTGTTGTTGTTTGATCTAAATTTATAAAATGGAGATAATACGTGATTGCAAGTTTGTTTTAAAGATGGAGATCATTTGTGTGGAGCGCCTAGTCTGCATGGCGCATAGTAGGCATGTCATAAGTGGTGTCCATTGTTAGCGTTATGTTAGGCCTGCGTCTGCAAGCCTGCCTGCCCGATACCAAGCGCCAGATAGTGGTCGTTGCAATAGGTCCTCCTTTGAATTAGGCTTGCCAGGAACTCCCAGGCCCATGGTCTTTGCTGCTCTTTCTGTGTAACCTGTCTTCCTGAGTCGCCTGACACAGAAAATGGACTTGCAAGCTCTGTGGGGAACAGAATAAGAGGTAAAGGCTTCTGAGTGTCTCTTGAGCGATTAAGGTTAAACATAAAACAAGAACTGTCTGGCAGGCCTGTTCAAGTGTGTTACTGTGACAAGTTATTCGGGCTTCATTTCTGGAAGTCTTTGAAAGTAGAGAGAGAATCATTTCTCTCAGATGATTAAGACAATTTAGCCTGAAGGCCAGCGGACGGGTCATTTGACATCTCAAGGTTGATTTCTTCCCTTTGATTCAGCACAGTACCAATAAGTTCCTGCACTTTATAGTGAGGTCAGATTTAGAAGTATTTCACAGTAGAGGGGTGCAAGATGAGCTATAAATGGCAGACTGCGTGTCTTTGATTCCCTGGCAAACCTATATTAGCATTTAAAATCTTTTTATTTGACAAAGTAATTGTTACATCTGAAATGAGGCTTTGCAAACTTAATTACAACAACAGGGTTAAGAATAATATTCGCCATTTATTTTGTACTGACAAACTGGCAGGCCAGTAAAAAGTGTTTTGTGTATGTGAACTCATTTAATCATCACTCATCCATCACCACCTGATCACAGGAGACACAGCTGCAGTTGTCACTTACTGAGCAGTAACTACAAGCCAGACACGTCATTCATTCCTTCGTTCAGGACTGTTATTGAGCACCTTTTATGTTTAGACACTTCTAGAAGCTGGAACTCAAAAAGGTTAAGCTGCCTGCCCAAGATCACCCTGCTTCTCAATGGAAGAGCAAGATTCAGAACTAAGTGAACCGTTGTCCCAACCCTGAGCTCTCTCCATGTGCACTTCCTCCCTGAGCGATCTCATCCTGTCTCTTGGGGTAAGGACCTCTTATGTGATGATGTCTCCAGATTGATGTCTCCCGTTCGGTGCACTCTCCTGACCTCTAGATTTTTCTTCCCAGCTGCCTCCTCATTATCTCCTTTGGGACGTCTGAGAGGCCCCTCAGACCTGACATGTCCCAGGCCAACTTCTGGTTGCTCCCTGCCCCTCTTCCCCATCTCAGTAATGGCAATCCTATTTTTCCTTGGAGCCATGGAAATGTCCAGTAACTTTCCATCTTACTCAGGATGAAAAAACAAGAAACCAAAGCCTTTCCGTTGCCCGCAGGACCCTACGTGACCCACCTCTGCCTTCTGACTGTTGCCTTCCCCTTGCCCTCTGCTCCACCTGCACTGCCTTTCTGGTCCCCAAATATACCAAGAATGTGCCCAGCTTAGGACTTGTGCACTTGGTAGTCCCTCTGCCCAAAATAGTATTGCTTCAGATAGTGTACGCAGAGCTCAAGTCTCAGCTCACATGACACCCTGTTAGAGAGGGCTCTCTGGCTGGGTCACGAAATAACAACCACATTCCAGTTCTTCCAGTCTCTTAGCTGCTCTTCTTATTCTCAGTAGTGGTTCTTACCGTGTATTTATGTATAAATAGTTTATTGTCTGTCTCTTCCATTATAATATAAGCTGTATGAGAGTAGTGAATTGTTTTGTTTCTTAACTATTTTTAAATAAATTGAATCTATGAGTGAATGAATGAAGAAATGAATGCATGAAGTGCTTGGTTCAGTAAATGGCTGCTACCATTATAAGTGGCAGAGCCAAGACTGACTAGTCTGGAGTTCTCTCCCTGGCCCTGTGCTGTGCAGTGCAGGCCTTCTCCTCCCACTGGGGGCTTACACCCTCATGGCAGGCTGGGCCTCAGTCTGCATATGAATGGAAGAGGGAAATGGGCAGATCTTTCTTCTAGAACAATGACAAGACCTTCGATAAGTTTGGGGAATGTATTTTTCTTGTAGAATTTATAGAAATATAAACTATTATTAATGTCGTAGTAAAATGCAGATTTTAATAGCCCCAGTTTTACAAAATGACTGTTAAATATTTAAATATAGCCAGTTTCATTGATTATTTTTTAATTACTAATTTATTAGTAAAGAAGAAAAAGATCTGTTTTCTTGTCTATCATTTTAAAATCCTATTTTGTCCCTGAAAAAAAAGTGGGAGACAAATTTTCAGTTACAATTTTTAAAATACTTTTATGGTTTATGTACTTGATATCAACCTATTTCTTAGGATTCCATTGTAAAGTGAAATTTTTGTTTACTCTTAAATTGTTTGAATAGGGAGCAAGAATAATCCCCTCATTGTTTTAAGCCTCATTGTTCTTTTTACCAAATCTTATTTCCGAGCTTAGGAAACATGGTAAAATTATTTTTTAAATATGCCTTTACTTTCCCACCCCATCAGCCTCGTGATGGATGTTCTCCTGAGCGGGTTAACAATATCAACTCCGGAAGGTCTCTAATTCTGAAAATCATACCTTCGATTTTTGTGAGCTGATAGAATTACTGAACCTTTCTCTCAGAGAGAGAGAGAGAGAGATTATCTGATTAAACTATAAATTTTATCTGATCCTTTAAATTGAAAAATTAAGTATTCCAATTATTGACAAATGTATATAATTTTTAATTCCTAAAGAAAATTATTTATTTCAAACTTTAGTGTCGTTTCTATTTTCTTACATTCTTGTTGCTAGAAAATAACACAAACTAGCCAGGGAATTGAAGCTATTTCCATGTTAAAACTCTTCTTGGTGGGTTTAGGAGAATCTTCATATTTGCCTTGCTTATAAGAAGTTTAAGTTTAGTTTCTCCCTGACTTTTTTGCCTGTCTGATCCGGAAGATAGGGTTTTTAATCTTAGTGTTGTGTGAGGCCTGAGGCTAAGCAGTTGTGACTTTGGGCTTTGTCCACCTGACTAGCTCTGTAAGTGAGCACTGCTTCCCTCATCACTACATGGACAAGGAAACAGTTTTCCAGATAGAAGAATCATTCTTCAGGCAAGTGTACAATACTGCCTCTGTGCCTCCTCAGACCCCCTGCAGTCAAGCGTCCTACGCCTCTGGTTAAAGTTTTTGGTCTCAAGACTCCTTTATACTTTATACCCTCAAGAATTAGTGAGGGCCACAAACTGCTTTAGTGTATATGGTTTATATCTGTTAATATTTACCATATTCAAAATTAAAGCAGAAACATTTAAAAATATTTATTAATCATGAAATATATAACAATAATCAACACACTGCCAGTTAACATAAATAATCTATTTTTATGGAAAATCCCTATTTTCCAAAACAAAAAAATAATTAGTAAAAATTGTATCATTGTTTTATATTTTTGCAAATCTCTTTAATGTCTGGCTTAATAGAGGCTAGCTAGATTCTTATATCTGCTTCTGCATTCAGTCTGGTGTGATATGTTGTTTTGGTTAAAGTAGTTGGAATAACAGATATGTAGTTGGAAAAGGGAACAGTATTTAGATAGCCTTTGACATAATTTTGAATGTTCTTCTTTGATACTACACCAAAACTTGGCAGGTGGTAGTTTCTTGAAGGTTAGTTAACAATGTGGATTCTGAAACTATATCAATAAACTTCCTACTTTGTTACATTAAAATTACCTTGGTCTGTCTTACACTTGATGGATTTTGTAATATCATGCATGAGTCATTTGAAAAATATTGGTTCACTGAGTTATGCATATTTTCACAATACGCCATGACGCATTTCACTATGCAGAATTAAAAAATCATATTCATTATTATCATGACCAGTCTCAACAGAGAAGTCTTTAAGCGTCAGCTTACTATCAGTTTACAGTGGTAAATACTAGTTTTCCAAAATTTAGTTTAAACTTGAAAGCTTGAATTTTGTCGTTGGTAACAAATACCGTCAGTTGTTTTTCTTGAAGTGACAGACTCGCTTCCTTCATTTTTGAGAAAATATCTGCCAAATGTCTAAGTGTGAATAAACATAGTTTGCCATTCATTCTTTCAAGTAAAAATGATGTTCTTTAAGAAAGCAGCTAGTGGGGCAGCATCAGTAGGCGCCCGGGTGCTTCTCCTTGAGATGACCTTTGTACTTCAGTGCGCACAGGACTGCCGTGGGCACGCTGTTCGTTTCCTCACACAGACTGACTCAAAGGTGTGTACTTAACACTTGAGACTTATGAAAATTAGTCATTTTTACTGCTTCATCAAGGACATTTTTAAATGAAACTACCTTAAAAAAAAAACTACTGGTACAGTTTTGTGTCACTGCCTTGATTCTTGCTAAAGCTCTAGCAATTTTATTCACCACATTTGGTGCAAATGTCAGCACAGTGAAAGAGACAAGAATGTCTTATTATTATTGTGAAAATAGTTTGACCTGGTGGACGCCCTGTAGGGTCTCAGGGACTCCTAAGAGTCCACAGGCCACAGTTCGGAAGCCACTGCTCTGGGCCATTTTGAAGGTGCAGTGTGTTTTATTGATCTGGGAGAGAGATGGACCCAGCAGCAAGAGAAGAGTAAATCAAGTTATCTAAAACATTTTAAACCTTGTGCGGCCTTCCCATCAAATGAAGGACAGTTCACACTGTAAGCTCGTTGAGGGCAGAAATGTCGTAATTGTGTGCCTGTCACACAGTAGGCGCTCCGTGAATGCCAAGTATGCCTGTGAAGGGAGGCGGAACCCTCGCCTCAACACATCAAAACTGTCCTAACTTTGGAATTCTCAGGTGAAGAGGGTCAAAAGATTATCAACAGCCATGTGTTTAGTCTGAACACACTTAGCAAATCACAGAAGACAGGAGTGAAGTGAAGTTACCACCATCTCTTCCCAGGTTAGAAGACAATAGCTCAGTTAGTAGAAGAGCCCCAGTAGCAGCTCCAGGGAAAGGCTGAAATGCAGCAGAGCGGTAGCCAGGTGACTAGACTTCGGCAATAACTCTTCTTCCATCCAACTGTACAACTTGATTCTGAAACTTCTTATTCAGTATCTTCCTGGGGAACTATTATTAATGTTGTGAAGAAACTATTAGATAAATAAGGCCCTTTTGAAAGCAGATTGGAATCTTTTTAGCCAATTACCGTGAAGGAATTTCAAATCTTTCAGTTATCTATGATAATAGGAAAACAGGAGTAGTCCCAAAATTTCATTTTAAATATTGCTTTTCATTTATTCTGCTTTATCTATTAGCAATTCTTAATGGTTGTATAAGGATTAAAGGCTCCTGAGTAGAATGGAAATACTAGACTGGGGCAGCCAGTCTGGAGCTATTGTCTGGGTTATGTGTGTTTAATCCTTCAGTTTTTCCTGTCACATAATAAGCATTTGATAAATGTTTGCTAAAATGTTATTTTTTTATCATAATGATTACAGACATAAAATTTTTCTTGAAGAAACAGGCCAAAATAATCAGGAAAACAGGTTAGTCCTTTATGTTAAATTCAAACAGCACAGAACTTACTAATTTAACTTCTGAAGGGATTTATTACTCCTCCTACCCAAAAAAATGGTCACAGCCATTGAAAAACAAAGCATTATTATTACAGACTATTCATTGAGACATGGACAAAATTTTCAGTCATAGTGTTCATCTTAGTCTTTCTTTTATCTCTTTGTTTTTGGAATGCTCCTATATGCTAGGAATATGAACTGTAGAGAACAAATATGAATGAGACATAAATATATCCTATATATGTACTTCAGAGGTTTTGAGGATTAAATGATTATCTAAATGCATTGTAAACTAAAAAGGACTTAAAAAAAGAAAGGAAGATTGAATCAAAAGGATAGACTAAGAATACATACCTGCTCCACCCACCCCTATGGAGCAGCAGCTAGACCGGTCTGGTCCTGCCCTCTAACCCGGTGGTGCTCAGCAGTGCACAGCAATAGCGTTTATTCCCGGATTAAAGCTATAGCAATGCAAAGCCAGACCTCAGATAGTACCATCCTCTAGGGAAACCCAGAGCCCCCAATACAGGAGGCCGATTACTTGCATATCCCACCGGATGGTGTATTCTATCCCTTTTCCACAACCACTTGAAGAAAGCTATTTCAAACCAGAGCAGCATCCACAGACAAGCAAAATGAGAATCTCAGATGCAAAAATTAACACATACCTAAAATTTACTAAGCATTTAAGAAGCAGGCTCAACAAACTGAAAAACTAACAACTTGAGAGGACAGAGGTGAAAGAATAGAAGATGATTATAAAATAAGTAACTAAATCTTCATATGGATAAGAAGACATCACATCCATAAAGGTCAAACCAGTTAAGGAGTCTGGAACTAAAAAGTCAGTAAATGGCTTAAGGGGCTGCTGAATAGCACCAGAGGATGAGGAGCTATCAAATACGATAGAAAAATTGAGAGATGTGGAAGATAGAGCCCAAAACTTTAAAGATTTTATTTTATTTATTTTTTCCCCCAAAGCCCCAGCAGATAGTTGTATGTCATAGCTGCACATCCTTCTAGTTGCTGTATGTGGGACGCGGCCTCAGCATGGCCGGAGAAGCGGCGCGTCGGTGCACGCCCGGGATCCGAACCCGGGCCGCCAGCAGCGGAGCGCGTGCACTTAACCGCTAAGCCACCGGGCCGGCCCCCAAAACTTTAAAAATAACCTAACTGGAGTTACTGGAATGGGAAAACAAAGAGAATTAGGAGGAGAGAGAATTTTTAAGCCAAAAACAAAATCCAAAAGTTGAGGAAAAGCACAAGTTCACTTCGAAAGGGCATACCAAGTACCAAAACAGGTGTGAATATAACAAGAGATAAGGAAAAAGACTAGTGCTATAAGTAAATGGACTTATAACTTTCTTGTTGAAAAGAAACTCCAAATTCCTTAGCGTTACGGATAAGGAGGCGGCAGCTTAGTGTGGGAAAAACATCTGCTGTGGCATCAGACAGACCTGACTTACAGCCTTGGTCCTTGTTCATGGTCATCCTTGGATTGTTTGGTTAACCTTTCAAAGCTTCAATTTTCTTGTATCTAAAGGAGATAGAATAATATCTAATTCTCTGAGCTGTCATGAGGTTAAATGAGAAAAAATACACGCACACAATAGATAGGTAGGTAGGTAGGTAGATAGATAGATCGATGATAGATAGGTAGATCGATGATAGATAGGTAGATAGGTAGATCGATGATTGGTTGATTGATTGATAGATAGATAGGTAGATAGATGGGTGCCTGCTGGCAGCACCCTGTATTTCCTAGGTGAACTAGTCATTTCCCTTCCTAAAGAGCTCATGAACTACTGTGCAGCTTGACCGCCACTAACGAATCATTTCTTCCCTCCTGGTTCAATCCTCAACCACTCATGTGTTACCTTCATTGAATTGCTTCCTCCTTCATACCTTCTTCTCACCTCCCAGTAAAATCTGATCCCAAGGTATTTTGGACATACTTCTACACTCATACTTATACTCTGTTCTGTTGAAGTTTACTTTCTTGTTTTTGCTAGCTTCTTGAGAGCAGAGATCACACCTTATTTATTTCTGTATCTCCATTTTTCAGAATGGTATCTTTCATATAGTAAGTGTGCAAAAATGTTTGCTGTATACATGACCACACTTGGGCTTAGTACTTCATTTTATTTTATTTTTTCAAGTCTATTCAACATTCAAAAAATATTAAGTGACTTTGAGTCCTCTTCCATCTTGCAGCTTTAGAATTGGTGTAGGGGAGACTAGTCTCTTATTCACCTTTACCTACTAATAACAGCGTCTTTCCTAAATCGCCTTGGCATGGAGTTTTTCATAAATTTTTTGTAATTCATTCAGTGAATGTATTTAACAAATATTTACTGAGTACTTACTGTGTACTAGGCATTATTCTAAGGGAGCTTGAGGTATTCCATTAAATAAAACAGACCCAAATCCCTCCCTTATGGAGCTTACATTCTCAATCTATTGAGAGGAAATAGATAATAAGTATAATAAATAAGTATATGGTATGTTAGAAGGTGGCACATGCTATTGAAAACAATAGAGCAGACCAAGGTGGATCAGAGTTGCCCGGGCAGGGGGATTACAATTTTAATCTGAGTGGACCTTGTTGAGATGGCATCATTTGAGCAAAGACTTGAGAAAGGTCAAGTTAACCATGTGGATATTTGGAAGTAAGAGTATTTTAGGCAAAGAGAATAGCCAGCGAAAAGAATGACTCCAAACTCTTGGCCTAAGCAAACAAGATACGTTTGCTGCCAACTGAGATGCAGGAAAGCTTGGATGGAGCAGATTTAGAGATAAGATGAGAGGGTCAATGTAGTTTTGGCCTTGTTAAATTTGAGATGTCTGTTAGACATCGAAGTTGAAATGTTAAGTAGGCAGTTAGTGCATGAATGTAAACTTGAGGAGAGATTCTTGGACTGAAGCTATAAATTTGGGAGTTTTTACTATTTAGATTGTATATAAAGCAAGAGACTAGATAAATTCACCAAAGGAGTTCAGATAAATAAAGAAGAAAAGAGGACCCAGCTCTGAACTCTGGAGCACTCCAACTTTAAGAATTCTGAGGGAACAGGAGGAACTGGCAGGTTGACTGAGAAGAAGTAGCCAGTGGAGTAAAAGGGAAACTAGGAAGTACTATAGTATCCTGGAAGCCAAGTAAAGAAAGAATATCAAGGAAAAGAGAGTAATCAACTATATCAGATGCTACGATCAATCACCTAACGTGAGGACTAAGAACTGACCATTGAATTTAGCAACTTGGAGTTCATTGGTTACCTTGACCAGGGATGAAAAATTAAAGAAGGGTAGTGGGGATGATTGCAATGGATTTGAAAGGATAGCCAGCATAATACTAGAGGGTGGAAATGAAACTATAAAAAGAGAGGAAATTGTAATCAGAGTGGGATATATGAAATGGAAGTGAGGTGGGGAAGACTTAAGTTATTGGTTATAATGGCAAGATCTAGGATGTGACATGGGGAGTTAATGGCTAAAGACGACTAGAGGTAGGACCAATGGATAAGAGTTGTCCAGAGAATTGAGAGACCAGCTTGACTAAAGGATCATCTACCCATATACTGAAATCACCAAGACTGAGGACACTGATACTATTGGGAGATTCAAAGCCAGGTGTCTCTATGGAGGAATGAAGCATAATGGTCTGGGAGTGGCAGTGGCGTGTGTGTATCAAGAGGGAGAGGTTAGCAAAGAGAGTACTGACCCTTCCCATAGGCCCAGTGGTACATGGGCTGTGGGAGGTAAAGAAAAAACTGGAGAGGGCTGCCGGGGAAAAATTATCATTAGAGGAGAATCGAGTTTCCATTGAAGAAGGTCAGAGAATGTCCAAAGAGGAGGTTGAGAATGTAGAGAGGGTTCTGCCAATGATGGGCCGTGAATTCCAGAGGACACAGTAAGAGTTGCAGAGTTGGGCAGGAGATGGGGACAGGTGGCAGGTAGGCAGAGCTTTACAAGTACTAGAGATGAAGAGTAACCTAGTGGTCTAGAGCTCTCTGAGCTGATGTAAATACAAGCAAAGGGCCTAATGAAATTAGTTCCAGTGACTAAAATAGAAATTGGTGGAGAGGCTTAAAGAAGTTGAAGGGATAGGGGACAGGTGAATGTCAGGCGTTCCTTCTTAATCCCATTCATAGAGACGGGGTGATCGGAGGCTCAGAGCTCTTGTCCTCCTCTTGAACCCCTGTCAGTAGAGGGTGGAAGACCTAGTGAGACATGGACTTGGTCCCAGTGCTGCAGTTTGCTCCTTGACTCCTCTGTTTTTTCCCAGTGCTGGGGGCTGTTTCTTGCCTCTGGATGATGAAATTAAGAACCTCTGGAAAGCCAGGAATTATGCTGAGCATTTGGACTTCCTTTGACCCCTGATATGGGGTGGAGGAAGGATAGAAGGCCTGGGGAGGTGGAGCCTTAGTGCCAGTGAGAGAAGCCCACTCTTGAGCTATGGAGGGAGGGGCTTCCCCTTGATCCCTTTTATTGGAGTTGAGGTATATTTGGCCTAATGTGTTTTCTTGCCTATTATTATTATAAGTCATATCCATAAATGAGATCTTTAGTGTTTTTCCCCTTTGCCATTTGTTGAGTTTTTAGTTTATCCTTGGGAAATAGGACACGTCTTTGGTTAATAGACGTTTGAGGTACACAAAATGAAATGCTGCGAAAGCAATTCAGATGGAACTGACAGGTATGAGAATGGGGCTCATCTGCTCCCAGCTTTTCGGCTTGATGCAGTCTTGCAATAAATAATCAGAAACTGGGTGAAATGATAGCAAATGTCAGTTTAAAGTTTTCACTTGTCAAAACTAAGATTGTCTTATCACAAAACCATTGCTGGACCAAATTATGCTGCCTTTTATCCTCCTGTTGATTGGAAAACGTTCTTCACCCCTGATTTTTTTATGCTGAACTGTGTTAGAGCACTTCACAGACAAATTTCCAATCTATACTGATGTTCATTACTGCTCAGTTCATTTAATAAAGGAGACTTAGTTCGGTCAGAAAGCAGTTGTTTGACTCTTCTGTTTATCAGTCTCCGTCCCTGTCATTTACAGTTCCGGGTTAAACAATGGGACCTGTCTCAGCAAAGGAAATTCTTTGCAGTTTTATGAAGAGGTTACTCTCATTTTATTTGTGTGACAGAGATAAAACTCTCAAGAACGTCAAGGTTCTATTTGTCTAAGGAGCCATTATGATGTAGCTTCTGACCCTTGGAAAGAAGACCAAGGTTCGTTTAATTTACTGCTGAGTTTCTAAGAAGCATTAGCCAATTTATTTTCAACAGAATGAAAAGTTATTTGGACTTCTTTGTGGCCAGATGCTGTGAATGAGACACCGAGAGTGTTAGAGCTGCCCGGGGTCTGAGCAGCACCTGGACCAGGCCCAGGATTTGACAGATGGGACACTAAGACTCGGCGAGCAGGACAGCTGCCCAAGGTTGCCACACGGGGAGGCCCAGGTTTACACTCAGATGTCTTCACTGCTATTTGACACAGACATTTTATCAAAAAGGTTTTTTCTGAATTTCTGTCCTCAGGATGAGAAAAATATATTCTACTTTATAGCAGCCTTCATATTTAAAGCTATAAAATCTTAAGAGGTGCGAAAGCCATATTTGTTTCTTTTATTGTTGCTTGTTTTTGCAGTACTTTTTCCCTTTTGCATATGAAATTTTCTCTGCTCCTTTTTCAGTTAGTCCCTCTTCTTCTCAGCATACATAAACATTATGCCTTGAGGGAAAATGAGGACTACGGAAAGAGAGAGGAAAAATTTGAGACCAGATAGAGAACTAAGGCAGTTTTAACTCACCGTGATCATGTGACAGTGAGTTTCATGTGGACCTTGACTTCTGTTTCTGAGCATGAGGAGGGCTCCTGTAAGCCCCAGGGGGAGCAATAGGACGTTCTTGGAGAGCAGCAGAGCAGGTCAGAGTACAGCAGGAACCGCCTGTGTGAGGTGGCCTGCCACGGTGAGCACCGTCCACCTCCAGCGTAGGTTTTCCGCACATGGCAGTGGTGGCATCCTGAGCTTTGTGTATACTCGTGCTGCCACTCACGAGTTGTGTGACCCTGGGAGGAGACTAACCCTCACGGAGCCTCAGCTGCCTTGTCTGTAAAACATCGAGATCTTGTGTAGGTAAAGTGAGAAGCTGTCAGCATGGCGGGGTCAGCTCAGAACAGTTCCATCTCTCTCTCACTCCCTTCCTTCCTTCCAGCTTCCCTAGGAATGCCAGCTCTCAATTTGAAGACCTTTTTTCAAAACTGTGTATTTACGCATGCCTCCTTGGAAAAATTGCACATTGCCACTTGGTATAATAGGTCAGCTGTAGGAGTGACTGTTGTGTTCCTGTGCAACATTTAAAAGAGCCAGTGGAGCTTAACACAGCACATTCCAGAGAGCTTATGTTGTATCTCCATGCCAGAAAACTCGCATCGTAACCAGTATATTACATTGTACTTAATTAACTCGTGAAGACATGATTATACCAGGATAACAGGATCTGGCCTATATTTTGCACATGGAGGAAGCATTTTATACTGAGGAATATTCTAGCCCAGGCATTTTATCAGTGCTTATTAACTCGATTTGATAGACATACTTATAGACATGCAAATTTTTCAACCTGTTTCCTGTGTCTGTGTCTTGCATGTACTGTGTACTGTTCCCTCTGCCTGGAAGGCCCTTGCTGCCATTGCCTCTGTCCATTCCTTCTCCTCACCCCTTCTTCAGCTTCTTCCTCCGGGTCTTTCAGAACATTGCTCAAGCATTACATTCTCCAAGAAGCCAGCCGTGACACCCAGAATGGTGGAGGTGCCCCTTCTCTATGTACCCCGTCACTCAGTTCATATAGAGGAAGGGTCTGTTTGGGGCGGGGAGAGGGATGAGAAACAATGAAAGGGTTCTGTAATGGGGAACCCACCTAACCGTGGGAGACTGGGAAGTTTCTCTGAGGAAGTGACGTTTAGGCTCAAGACTGAGTGGGAGGTAGCTTGGCAGGAGAGGAAAGAACAGTATTTCTGGTGGAGGGAGGAGCAGGTGTGAAGACCCATCCCCGCAAGCTTGAGGCAGAAAGGAACATAGCTCCCGTTGCGTACCTCCTCCTCAAAGGAATTGCCATCCTGCGCTGTCGTCACTGGAGCTGATGCATAGTCTGCTGTCATTTACCTGAGAAAGCAAATGTGGCAGGAGAACCAGGAGTGGTGTAACCAGCGAGTGTGTCACCTGTACTGTTCTCTGTGAGGTTTTAGGCTGGCGTCCTAGCTTTTCTGAGGGGCAGTGTCCTTACCTGTAAAATGGGTATGACACTTCTGCTTACCTCAGGGTCTGTTGTGAAGATGCTGTGTGAGCTCTCAGCAGCTGGCATACAGCGACACTCACAGCAGGGATTTTATTATTCATATTGTGACTTCCTAAGGTGTTAAACAGCTGAGCTGGATCATTTTCCATTGTGATTAAAACTTCTTACTTGATTGCATGAAGTTGGAATAATGAGAATGTTTATTTCCATGACAATCCAAGATAAATTCAGGATGATTGTTTCCCTACACACTGAAGTTGTATGGGAAAGGAGAAAGCCTGAGAGGGTGAGTGGAAGCTCTTCCTTGGAGGCGCCAAATGCCATCAGAAACTAATTGTCCCTGCTGTGGTTTGGTAGTCTAGATTCCCCACAAGTTTGTTCCTGTAAAAAATTATGCCTAATTCAAGTATGTTGTATATGTTGCCTGTTTTGCATTATCTGGGAGATGGCCGTGGTGACAGGCTTCCTCCCCGATACCTCAAGGATGCTGCACACTAGAGGACAGATGTGCCTGTGCTTTGGGAAGATCCTCAGCCTCGGTCCTCGCAGACTGTGTGAGGGCGCCCTCACTGGATTGCAGGCGGCCTGTCGCCCCCTTGCCTGTTACACACAGTCATGGATGCTAAGTCCTGTTTTAGCCACTTCCTGATGGTAATGCTGCAGTGCTGGTGAAATAACACATTTAACCCAGGTCCTCGTTACTGTATTATAAAGTGAAGTGCCCGCAATTCATACAGCATCGAGTCTTCTGGTAGGCAAGGCTTAAAGAGGAAATAACATCCTTGCCTTCCATAACAACGTCCATCTATTGGAAAGAAACTGTGGTTGTCCTTCCTCCACTCGCAAAGTACGTTGCATGAGCCCAGCCTTAGTTCCTGGCACACAGTGCTCTGATAGTCCACTACATGTCCATTTTCTCTCCACTCTCAGTTCTTCATGACAGAGCCTCTCTTGGTACCCCCATGCACATTGGCAGTTACTCTGTGTGGATTGGCCAGCTGCTGTGGTGAAGGTGTCACACACATTTATTATGTATTAAAGTTGGGGGGATGAGAGAGGGGCCTGTGATAATCCTAAAGTGATAATCCTAAAGGGCTTCTGTGTTAGAGCCCTGTCATCTCAATGGGAATTTCTTTCAGGTTTTAGCCCTGCCCTTTATTAGTTATCTTTAAGTTTTAGAATACTGCATTGAATATGATTTAAACTCACAGCCAAGCCATTTTGTCCTGTATTTTCATCTTTTTTCTTTGCGTGTTTTGTTTTGTTCACTATAGTGGTGCTGATTACTATGATTATGGACACGGACTCAGTGAGGAGACCTACGATTCTTACGGTGAGTGACTGGCCAGAGTGACCCATGAATAGAGAGGAGCATGGTCATAGAAACACCTGAAAGATCTTAATTGAGGGGAAATTCATAAAGACATTTTGACTATGAAACAGCAGCTTCCTCTCAGTTCATCTGTGCATATCTAGCTATTTTCAGAAGCTCCTTTAAGATTTAAATTTAATAAAAGAGGACAAAAGACTTGCAGAAAATTGCATGAATTCAGATTCTGAACTCAGATTTTCTGTTTGAGTTGATTGCCACGTGCTGATTTTCTCCTTTGTAGACTAGTTTGCCAAACTGCAGACACTTGATAGCATGGGTCTTTTTGAAGTGTCTTTGCTGCTCTTGACAGTAAAGGACAGCGAAGCAATCGACACAGCAGCTTTAAAGTGATTCTCCCACCCCCGTCTTTGTATTTTAATCCATCCTCAATCTCAGATCCTCTGAAAACATTACAGTGGGAATCACTCCAGGAAGTGTACAAAACTCTGAGCCAGGGAGCAGACGTGAGGCTCTCTCAGGCGTGCAGGGGGCGGCTCAACCCCGGTTACTTCAGTGGGAGCTGCTAGAGATGCTGGGGACACCACGTCCCAAGTCTCAATATGCAGAAGGACAACAGGTTTAATTAAAAGAATTGATGGCAGCGCCATGATAATGGTAAGACGCTCCTTCGCCGCAGGGCAAAGAGATCAGAGAACTTGAAGCTTCAGTCAGTTGCAAAGCTCTGCTGACTGCCTAGGACCCAGTGCCAGTGAATCAGGATTCTGGTTAATGGATGTTATGACATTTCTCTGAACATAACTGAAAACCATTTTCCGGCGTTGCTTTTGAAGTGCATTTTGTTATATCACCTGCCCCGAGCTGTGATGGCCGCACCTTGGATTTTTTTTCGTTATTTGTAACAAATACTTAAGAGAAATACCTTGGTTTGCTGAATGCTGTCTACTTAAATTGATGCAAGTTAGCTTGAGGGAATGACGTGGATTGCATGTTTGTATCAAAAGAAGAGGTCATTTTAAGCATTTTTCCTTCACAGCTTTTCTAAATTGGTCTCTGTGGACACGTGGCTTTTAAATTGCTGTATGTTGCAGCAGGGATGTTAACTGTTTGTTGTCAGAGACCTAGCCGTCACTCGTGGGAAGTCCTGGGGTTGACCAGACGTTTAGTATCAGGAAACAGCGATGTAGAATGCCCTTGGTTATTAATACCCTTGTCCAGTACGGATTTAGTATTATAATGAGTGAAATTTGGCAATGTCATTAAGTCTATTTCATATTCACGAAGTATTATCGAGACATAAATTTCCACCCAATACAACTTTAATTTACTCTTTCTATGAAAGGACCTATGAAAAATGATACAACATTTCTCTTTGCAAAGCTAGTTGTCTTATAAGATACAAAGATCGTTTTTCCCCCCCAGGCTGAGGGGTTTTGCTAGTGAGACGTCCGTTTTCCATTGTGTTGGTAATTTTTTTAAAGTAAATTCCCTTGAGTTTTTTCAGTACATCAGAGATATTGGTTCAGGGCTAAGTTAGATTCTGAAAAATGAAGCCAGTGGGATCCATGGCAATGATCTAATTGTGATTCATCTTGCTGATTTTAGGGCAAGAGGAGTGGACTAACTCAAGACACAAGGCACCTTCAGCCAGGACAGCGAAGGGCGTCTACAGAGACCAGCCATATGGCAGATACTGATTGTACTGTCTGATGTTGTGAAATAGCCCATCTCCACCAGTCCTGTATACTGTTCAAAGTAATTTTTTTCTATGAACAATCCCTTTTTAAATAAAATGCTTAAAATCTGAATGGATGGAACTTAAAACTACTTTGTTGAAACATCAACCTGGGCAGAAAAAAAAAAAGACATGTAAAATTTTGTTATTTCCAGTCTGTATATGAAAAAATAGGTCATCAAAAGGAAAAAAAAATAACTTTGATTAACTAGTGTTAAACAAAAAGATAGGTTTACTAAATATGTTAATCCATCCTTTTAATATAAGCCTCACCTTTCATTTTAAAGGTTTCCATAGAATTTAGTTATTTTATCTTTCAGCCATATGCTAGTTTTTTTTCTCTTGCCAACATGCGTAAAAAGGGAAGCCAATGACAAGTGCAAATAATGTGGTATTCTTTTGTAACTCAAGTCTTGAAATGTTCTGTAGTGTTAAGCAAAGTCTCCTCTTGCTTGATACTAAATAAACTTTTGAAAGAAATTTCGTGTGTGTGAGCTAACAATTTCATGTTTTTCTTATTTAAAAAGGCCTTCATAAATAGTTGTAAACAGGGAAAGAATTCATTTAACAACGCTTGTCATAAAAGGGTCACACTAAACATTGTACAACTTATTTTAAAAATGGTATAAAATTAAATGTACCATTATATACTCACCGTAGATTTAAATGCTGTTTAAAGAGTCCAAATGGTATCCAGCTGCTTGAATGGCACGTTAAAACTACGCAAAACCAAATCTTGTTTAAAAACTGGTTTTAAAATAACGACTACGGATTTTCTGAAAAAGATGTGATCAGTTTTCATCTTGTTGAGCGTTTTTTCACTAGTGCAACTTTGGATTTTTTATGAGAATTTTGGTACCTTAATGAACACCTCACTCCATGCTGGAAGCAATAAGCACAAAGCTTTTAAAGACATTCTGACTTGACTAATTGAGGTCGCACTCGCCAAGGCTGAGGATGTGTAACCCTTAAACGGTCTTCATTTTCAAAGGTAAATAAATCAAATAAGATTTTAATCTCACTTAATTTATCTTAATATAACTAATAAAACCAGGGAGATTACAACTTAGCAAGTTTCCTTATCCATTTTAGAAAGGTTTTAAGATCACCTAAATTCTCATTTTAAAAAGTTTAATTTGTTTTAGTAATCTAAAAAGCCTTAGTTTAGTCAGTTTAATTGGGGCCAATTATTCCCTATTAAACAAATGTAAAACCTCATAACTAGTTGTTTGTAATACATTATTTGGTAGTAATTGAGGGCACTTCTTAAAACTGACAAATATTTAATAAAGTTATTCTTTAATCATTTGGCTTAAGTTTTTTTTTTAATTGTAGATTATGTAAAATGTTTAATTTTTGTTTCTTGAGGGATTTCCTTCTCTTTGAGTAAAAAGATCTTTTCTTTTGTTAGGAAATGTCAGCAATCTTGGAAGTCAAAGGAACAGGTTGTGCCCCTCAGCTAACAAAGGTAAGTGCCTTTTGTGCCAATTATTTTGATGTGCTGTGGAAGATGAAGACAACGTCATGCTTATCTAAAGTCTTCTGGAACCCTTCCCATGCTGGTTCCTGTTACCTATTATGGCAAATTAACTCCTCCAGTCAGAAAAGAAGCTTCTTGAATGTAAACAAGTCAGACCAGTCAGCTCTGTTTAAGCTGTTGGCTCAGGTCATCACAATGTTTAAATACTTGGATTACTTTCTTCAATAAAAATATAACAGTCTAGTGACTAACATGAAAAAAATTTCCAGATTATTAAGAGAAACAAGCAGTTTACCAAACCCTAATGCATAATATGATCCCAATTTTATTTTTTGAAAACTGACTGTGTATAGTCTTTCTATATATATTCATGGGCAAAAATTACATGGATATGCTGGAAATTTTTGACTATAATTATCTTAGGCTTGTGGAAGTATGATTTTTTGCATGTGCTTTTCTATCATTTTGGAATTTTGTAAAACAAATTATTACTTTTATAAGATAAATATTAAAGTTTTATAAAATTATTTTATAAAATTTTTTAAAAATCTAGGCATCTGTGGAGGAAAGGCGTCATTAATTTGGTCTTTTTTTCAGATATTCTTCTTTTTTCTAAATTGTCAGAAACGCTACTTAGGCCCTGACATTCCAGAGAGTCTTACTTTTTAAAACTATTTGTATTTGAGCTCTGCCCCTTGCTGTACGACTTCAGACAAGTCTCACTTTCAACATCAGCACAATGAGAATGATGATTAGTCGCCTGTAGTTGTTGTTAAGAATTAAGTGAGATAATATTGTGAGAGTGTTTTGTAACCTGGAAAGTGATAGAATAATGTGAAGTTTAGTTCTCAAAGTTGAATACACATGTTTAATATGTATGGGAAATATATATGAGAAATATATAAACATTTTTTCCTTAATAACCAAAATTAGCCTGAAACAATTACTGTTAGGAAGAAAATAGTTTCCTTCATTCTCACAGACTGAAATAAGTTTATTTTATTTATCTATTTATTTTTGCTTCTTGCACAGAAAGGGAATGTGGCATAACACATTTTTTTCAATGTGTGGTGTTATATTGAATTTTTCACTATTTTCTTTCTTTAATAAGTAGTTTTTTTTAAGGAATTGGCATATTAAATAATAAATGTGAGTTTCTTAAGTCAGGAATTATGGATAGGTCCCTAGAGGGTAAACCCCCAGGTGGTCTTCAGAGCTAATTTGTAGGAATTGTTGTTCAATTGTATGTTTATTTTCATATTTTTAAAGAATCCATAGCTCCATCAGACCATAAAAAGGGGTTGAGAGCCTGAAAGGTCAGGAATCAGCCAGAACATTGCTGGACAGGAATTCTCCTGCGTGGCTTTCAAGGCTTCCCTTATTTGGCATATACTCTACCAAGCCTGTTTCTTCTTGTTTCAACAGGAAGACTCTGCTGTAGACAAGCAGTCCTCTCCTCTCCCTAAGAGCACATTGCATGTTCCCAAATCTTTCCCCCAGCCTTTGTCTACCCTCTTGGAATTCGTTTATTTTCTCATTTGACAACATTCACTGAGCACGAGTTCTATACTAGACACGAAGGAGGCACCGGGAATACAAAGATCTATAAGACGTGGACCTTACGTTCAAGTAATTCAAAATCAAATAGACGGACAGACTGACAAACCAGTGCTTGCTGTCTGTCCCTGTTCCTTTGCCTGTAGAAACCATGCCCATCCTTCAGGACTCGGCCCAGTGCCCTCTCCTCCATGACATCTCCGCCCGTTAAACCAGGCCTCAGTCCCTCGGCTCTCTGAAATAGTATGTTTAGTTTATCCTTCTTCATTGGATATCATAGGACTTAGATTGGTTACAATTTTCCATAATGTCCAAGCATGTGCTTATCATTTTCTATAAATGATTTCATTGAATCCTCATAGCTATAAGAAGGGTAAGTGTTTTACAAAGGAAGACACTTAAGCTTCAAGAGGTAAAGCCCACACACCTTGTAACTGGTAGAGCCACTTTTGAAGCATCCACTTGAATCCAGAGTCTTGGTTCGTAACCATACTGTTGCACTGTTGGTTCTCTGGGCTGACACTGACTCCCCCCTTAGAGTAAAGGCTCCTTAAGAACAGGGGCTAATTTTTTTTGTTACCTTGTATCCCTAAAAGTAACTCCCGCAACACTGAGCATTGGCTAGACATTATAATTGATAACCATCTCCTTCTCCGTCTCTTCCCCCTACCCCTACCCCAGAGATTCTTGAATCTTCTTATATTCAAGATATTCCAGTTTAATCAGTATCAGTATTCATTCAGATATGTTGACTGGGCATCCACTATGCTGCAGACAGAGGAAATGCAGTGATGAATGACATAGTCCTGTCCTTGAAGGTGCCACAGTTTACTGGGGAAATGGGCAAGGAAGGCATCAATAGGGTAGTGACAGATACAGGCACATGGAAGAGAGACATGTACACCCGGCAGGGTGGTTAGAGGTGGGAAAGGTGCCAGCTCAGGTGGCAGGACCAGTAGAAGATAACCACAGAGGGGGAAGATATTCTTGGAAACATTCATACGCAGCTCTGTCATTTACCAGCTTTGTAACCTTGAGTAAGTTCCTTAACCTCTCTCAACTGCAGTCTGAATCGCAGTTTCTCCATCCATAAAATGGGCACAATAATGCTGTCTACCTGAATATTGATGGGAAGATTAGAAGCATGCCTGGCACAAATATAGGTATTTAATCTTGTGTGTTGCTTTATGTAAATATTTGGAATTATAAGAAAACACATCTAGGAAACTTCAATTATATTAGATTATTAGGAAAAGCAAGAGATGCTGTCTGGGTAGGCAAGGAACATATAATGAAGGGTTTTGTAGGTCCTGCTAAGAAGCTTAAATAAAGTGAAAGCTCTTCAGTTGTCATCTCCTCTTCTCCTTGAAGCCCGCCGTGCTCCGTCCCCCGGGGTGGAGATAGTGCCCTTTTCAGTCCGTGTTCCAGCAAGAACTTTGGACAAACTTCTGTTTGCACTGGTTATTGATCCCATAGCCAGACAGTGAGTGCCTTAAAAAACAGGGGCCCTAACCTTTTCATCCTCTTGTCCCATCTCTGAGCACAGCGTGTGGCAGAGTGACCGTTTAGCAAGTCAGTGAATATGAAAGAATGACATTGTCAGTGTGATCAATATGATTCCTAGCAGGCAGTGTTAGGAATGGTGAGGAATAGTTAGCAGAGACCAAAAAAAAAAAAGTCGCTTATGTTAATAGTGTTATAGTTCAGGTAGTCTGGCTCCCTTGGTTTAACTCAAAATTTGACAGTGACTCTGGTCACTGCTTACAGAGACGGGTCCCAGAATTTAAAACTGATGATTGTAAAAAAAAATTTAAAAAGTGTAGTTGAAAATCTAATTAACCAAAATATAAGCCACTTTGTAAGGTATATGTGATGAATAAATAAATAATAATAAATAAATAATAGTTTATCTTCTACGCAAATAATATCTGCTATTTATATTGATATTCAGTGTCTTGTAGGGATAGAAAGGAAGAAAGTCCATCATTATATTTAAAATAAAATCTACTTCATGCTAGGTTTTCTTTCCATCCTTGAGAAAGGTTGTAGAACATTTTTAAATTTGAATTTCATCCTCCCTTATCTAATGGAAAATCCTTTCCACTTGAAGCCGATTCTGAATGGGATTCTTCTTCTCTCAAGAATCTCAGTTACCTCTCTCAGCAATTAGCACCCATTGCTGAAATTGATTTTCAGATCTTAGTGTTATGAGTCCTTCAGTGGCTCCCGATGGCTTTCAGGACGAACTCAGACTCCTTGGCTTTGAACATACAGCCCTGCAGACCTTGGTCCTGCCTACCTCTCCAGCCACCTCCAGCATGCTCTCCACCCTTCCCTGCTCTGCTCCAGCCTTGCTATTGAGTCCCCCTGTGGTGCTTCCAGTCTTGGCCGTTTTCTGCCTGAAATCACACGTCCTTCCCCTCCCACCCAGCTCTTGACATAGCCAGTCGTTACTGGTCTGTTCAACTTTGAAGTGAAACTTGAAGCATCACCTCACCCAGGAAGCCTTCCTAGGCCCACCGTCTCCACATCTAGCCGGGGTGTGGAGTCCCTGCCTGAGAACCCTCGCAGCTCTGTATGACTTCTGCAACCCAACGTCCTGTGACTATTCCCTCTCCTCCCCACCCCCCCACCAGAACATAAACATGGTTGGTGCAGGTACCACGTCTTATGCCCGCTAAGTGGTGAATGAATAAGCAGTCGAGTGTGTGAGTGAGTAAAATGAGTGAGGTGGCTCGGTGTCTCATAGTACAGGAAAGTGGATCAGGACTCACTGGGCTTATTGGATCAAGTTAGAGTCATCCTTCCATTCGAAGAGAATGTAACTGGTTATTAAACGTTGTCATTCATATATATAAATATAAAATCTCGTTGACCACCACTACTGGCAAGATCCATTCTTTACTCACCTCTTCATGTCTGCTATCTAATACAGTTCCTAGTACGGGACAGGCCCTGAAAACACGGAGAGGGAACAGATGAGCAGACCCCACTGTGAAGTGAGCAGGACTGGTGGGATTATCCTGAAGCGAGATTTCTGCTCTGCTTGTTGGTGTGTCTTTCTCACCAGCTGCAAGACTTTAGGTTCTTTAAAGATGGAACCATGTCCTATTTGTCATGTTCACCCGAATCCCAGTGTCATGCCTAGTGCACAGCAGGGACTGACAGGGTGTTCTGTGGGGAACGATGAGTGAATGAATAGATGAGCAAACGTGTAATGTGTAACATACTAACAATGAGCACTTTCATTATCAGTTTGGTTTTTCAGTGGAAATGAGATATTTACTTCTGTAATCACTGGCTTTTTCAGTGGTAAATGTGAAGTTTCAAAACTAAAATATGTGTTTATTTAATAGATAATACATGTACTTGGTGCAAAATCCAAAACTTCTAGAAGAGTGAAAAGTTTGTCTTCATTCCCACCCCTACCCCTAGACACCCAGAGGCTGCTGTTTGTATTGGTTTTTAGTGTATTTTTTTCAGAAATAGTCTGTGCATAGGGAAAGCGTATATATTTTTTCTAATTATTACTATTTTTTACATACAAAACTACACTTTTTCTACCCTCTTTGTTTCACTTTAAAGTGTATCTTAGTGTTCATTTTCTATCATTTTATACTATAAAGCTACCTTTTTCTTTTTATTGGCTGGATAATATTTATATGAATGAACCATAACTTAACTATTGATAGACATGTAATTTGCTTCTAACATTTTGCACTCATTAAAGACAGTGCTAGAAAGCATAGCCTTACATCTCTGTTATTGTACATGTTTGTATACATCTGTAGAATAAATTTCTAAAGTAGATTTAGTGGGTCATTGCACTTTTTAGAGATATTACTATATTGTTCCCCATAGAGGTAATAGTGTATCTTAATATGCTTTTCTGAAGGAAACTTGAACTCCAAATGCTGTGTATATGCATTACTGTATACAACTGTTAGCACCTGTGGCCACACAGAAACCTCATCAACTCAGAGTGGGTTTAAAATGGTCTGTAATACACAGCACGGAGGCTGGCACGTAGTGGGCTGGATCTCTGTGCGAATGAAGAGGCAGGCGGGTGCCTGGATGCATAGGGACGTCTCCTGGGCGCTTGTCCTGTCCGACAGAGATAGCTAAGACACACATCTGTAACCCTTCCGCAGACTCCTGTTGGCGTTCTCTCACTCCTGGAAGCTGTTTACATTAGCAGGCGTGTTCTAAGGGCCGGCCCTTCGTGTGGCCGACTTTGTGCTAAGCACTGTGGGAACACCAGGTGAGGGAGACGGGCTCTGGGGAAACAGACCCCCGATGCCACTTGATGCCACACTGTCCTCGCCCCCCTTTTCCTCGTCTCTAGCTACCCAGAGCCTGCCAGTTCTTCAAGGTCTTCCCTCTCCTTCTGCTGAAAGAACCCTTTTTTCTCTTGCCCCTGAGAGTACTGGCTGCTAGCACTCCATCGGCAAACACCGAATTCTGACCTGCCAGTTAGCGTCATGTGGGTTGTCCCTCATCTCCCAGGAAGCTCCTTGAGGGTCGGGAATAAGTCCTTTACCTCATGTACGCCTTAAAGCACTTTTAGTCATCAAGCCACTCAAGAAATAGTCATTGATTAACTAAACAGTACCCTAATTTACAATAGTAGATGTTTACCTTTCTAAAGTATTAGCCTTTAAAATAACAGTTGGGATCTGATTCCTCCTAGGACACGGATGCTTTGTGCAGGTGGCACTGAGAGGCCCGCTGTCTCTGGTACTGGGCAATAATGAAAGGCCAGATGAAGGCAGAGGTGGTGCCGGGGAGAGGAGGGAGGGCGAGGAGGGAAAGGTTCCACAGAGGAGAAGCCTGAGTGGGGTTTTAAAGTTAAGTCGAAATCTTGAGGCAGGAAGGAGAAAACTGTCAGATGTTAACAGGCTGATGTGGGTGGGGGAGCCGGGCGTTGATCAAGGCAGGACACGGCCTCATGTGTCTGGGGACATGTGAGCAGTGGCTGGAATGTAAGTGCCGGTGCCGGAGAGGAAGAGAGGGAGCTGCATCTGGAGAGGGGGCAGGGGCCGGGTCACAGGGATCCCGGAACGAGGTACTGAGGGCTTCGGGTCACCCTTTGTGGCGTTGACGGGTCCCTGAGGGCCAAGCCTGTGTAACCAGAGCTGAGAGAAGTAAGCGTAGTGACGGCCACTTCTCCGGTGTGATTGTTTTTTTTTTTCTTTTTCTTTCTGATTGCCACTTGGGTTTTGAAATAACAGTTTTGTTGCACATCAAAATATATTCTATGGTGTTAGTTAACAAAAAATTGTAAAAACATATCTGAAGGTTGAGTCCCTTCTCAGATGACAAGAATGCAAGGGCTATGCCAGTGTATACCCATAGGAACTCAGTTCACATTTCCAACCTTGTTGGTTGCATGTCCAACAAGGCACTTCCATTCTGAAATCAGACCCATAAATGTCTAATGGGTAGTATTTTGATCATCATAGTATTTAATCATTCATCTTCCTTACTAAACACAAATATTTTATGTCCTTAAATTCTGCGATTCTGTTTTGTATTGTTTTCCATAAATATCCTTATTTCTATTAAATTTCTACTTGCCTGCTTCCTCTGCCTAAATCCTCCCATTCCCAACAGAGCATAAATAATTATTAGTTTCTTAATGTGTACAAATATATTTCATTTTCCTCTCTTTCAGGAACTTTCCTTCTAATTATGGACTGCTTAAGAATAGTCAACTCACCAACGTGCCTAGTCAGTAAATGAATTCACTTGAGAACTTGAAAATCATCTTACTTTATTACTTTTTTGCACAATTTTGTGTTCTGTGAAACATTTTATAAAATGGTATGCTTTTTAATTTGGAAAGCCTGCTAAAAAAAGGAAAGAAAATCAATCTTATTTTGTGGTCTCCTAATAACAGAAAACAAATGATTTGTGTATTACTTAATAAAGGCTGCCCATTCAAATCTCTTCTACTTTAATATAAAC
Organism: Diceros bicornis minor; assembly: GCF_020826845.1. Lineage (NCBI taxonomy): Eukaryota > Metazoa > Chordata > Mammalia > Perissodactyla > Rhinocerotidae > Diceros > Diceros bicornis. The sequence goes on from NC_080760.1 coordinate 49,368,067, forward strand.
CTAGAGAAAGAAAGTCCTGTTATTTCAGCACAGCTCTAAATTTCATGCACTTGGGAGCCATGTACAGCCACAACTCACTGCAAGAAGTCAAGATTCTACACGTAATCCCGACTTGAAAATGATTTATCCATCTCAGTTATGGACCAAGAAGTATGAAAATGTTATGCTGAAAGTATTGTGTCACACAAAAGGTTAACTATAAAGGCTTCTGCGGGAGGCAGAGGGCTACTGACAGGGGAGAAGCCTGGTTGTCATGCCTCTCCGTGGTTTGTTATAGAATCTAAAGGTCATAATCCCTGTGGACAGTATTACTCTGTTCCTTCTCTCTCCATCAATTCACTGGCACATTGTGATTTTAATTCCATACGCCCCGGGAGGATGTGTTTTATCCCTTCTGCTAGAAGCTCACGCATGTTTCCTAGTCTTAGAATTTCAAGAACAGTCTTATGCATTGTTAAATTTGTCACTTTCTTACCTCAAAGACACATTTCCTCAAGGCATTCACTTCTTACAACATACTGCATGGGGAGCATTGTGTTAACCACAGAATGACTTCTAATAGGCTCGCTCTTCCTGATCCTCTCATGATGCATCCTAAAAACATGATTTTCTACTCCTGTGGTCTGTACCTTAACTTTTGTCAAATACTCGTTTCCCCATCTCAGAAGTGCAAGGAATCAAAGCCGTGTGTTAGAGAGCAGTGGAGCCACTGTGGTGAGTGGGCGGGGGCGTGTGGGAGCAAGGGCGTGCAGCCCAGCAGAGGATCAGCCCCATGCACCCTGTCGTTTGGAATTAATTTTACACAAAGAAGAACTTTAGAACGTAAGCCAGATTGTTGTAAACAGAAAAGAATTTGAGCTCCCTTTCTGCTTACAGCCTTCTCACCTACTGAGTCAGTGACACAAGCCATAAACCTGCAAGTAAAATCCTACGGATTCGAACTTGCCAACTCGTCTCCTATCTGTCCCCTTCTCCTCAGTCCCACTCTTGATACCTTCACTTTGGCCTCTTCTTTTACTGCCTCCATTACTTAATTCATTAAACACAGTTATTGAGGTCCTCTTATGTGCTGGGCATTGTCCTGCATACTAGAGAGAGAGCACAGAACAAAGCAGAGGGCGTCCTGCCTCGAGAGCTTACCTTCCAGCAGAGAAGACAGGCCCTCACCCACAGAACGAGAGAATGTTGCAATGGGGGACAGCAGAGCACAGTAACGGGAAGAAGGGTTAGACTTTACTTTGGGCAGTAGAGGAATAATAAAGTGACATTTTAGCAGAGACCTAGAAAAGTAAAGAAATGAGCTGCCTCAAGACACTGCAAGTGCAGAGATCCTGAGGTGGAAACATGCTTGGGAGCTTGAGGAGCTGCAGGGATGCCAGTGCAGATGTAATGGAAGGAGCAAGGGGCGAAGACTAAAGAGAAATCAGGGAGGTGACCGGGGGCCAGAGCATGTAGGGCTGCCTTTGAACTTGAACAGAAGCTGTTGGGCAAGGGGCAGGGGTGACGTTGAGCCAGAGGAGTAATGTGATCCAAGGTGTATTTTAACAGAGGCACTTTGGAGCCACGTTGAGAATAGGCTATAGGGGGCAAGGAGGAGAGACCATTAGAAGCCACTGCAATGAAAGTAAGAACATGTCCGGGGTGGCAGCCGTGCAGGTGTTGAGGGCTGGCCAAGCTTCAGATGTGCTTTGAAGGTAGAGCCGGTAAGACAGTTTACAGATTGGATGTGAGGTGCAGAAAAGTAGGAGCTGGATGCTGCACAGATTCTGATCTAGAGCCATTGGAAAGGAGAATTGCTTTCTGAGATGGGAAGATTGTAGAAGGAACAGGTGATAAGTTTGAGATGCAAATCTGCAGTGTGAGGGGAGATCTCAGCTGGAGATAGGAATTGGAGTGGCATGAGAATACAGATGTCATTTAAAGATATATTGTGAGTGTGGAGATCAGCAAAGAGACCCAGGGAATATACAGCAGTTACCAGGTCGGTGAGATGAAGAGGAACCAGAGACCAAGAAGGAGCTTCCGTGAGGTAAAAAGGGGACTGAGAGCTGTGCCCCAGAAGACATCTGTAGAAAGGATTTCCCAGAAGAGGGACGGGGTCCTTGGCTGCAGATGGGGCAAGGAAGATGAAGACTGAAGATGGGACACAGTCGCTGCATAGAGGCCGTTGTGACCGTGATTACTTCATAGAGTGAGGGCTAGGAGCAGATTCAAGAAAGAATTGGAGAGGATGGCCCCAGGGCGTAGTGGTTAAGTCCAGTGCACTCCACTTTGGCAGCCTGGGTTCATGGGTTTGGATCCTGGGTGCGGACCTACACCACTCGTCAAGCCATGCTGTGGTGGCGACCCAGAGGAGGATTGGCACAGATGTTAGCTCAGGGCTAATCTTCCTCAGGCAAAAAAAAGAGAAAGATTGACAACAGATTTTAGCTCAGGGAGAATCTACCTCACCAGCAAAAAAAAAAAAAAAAAAATGTAAGAGAGAAATGAGTATAGTCAACTCTTTCAAGGAGCCTGCTTCAAATAGTTGCTGGAGAGGGCTGTAGAGTTGAGATGAAAAATTTGAGAGTGTAGGAAAGAGAAAGGTAGGTTGCTGGGGAAATGGGGGTGAGCCATCTCTGCACAGGAGTGGGCCCGGGCAGCAGCACACAGATGGTGGAGATGGGAGCAGAGCAGAAGGTGGTGGATAGCTCGGAGGCCAGTAGGGTGTACATTCACCAAGGCAGCAGGTCTCCTTGCATTGGGGCCTCTGCTGCCATGGCTGTGTGACATCGCCGTTTAATGGTGACCCACCATGGTCAAATCCTTGGGGCACTTCATAGCTTCCCGGCTAACGTGCAGATTCCTGGGCTTATCACCCGGACCCTTCGTGATCTGGCTCCTACCTACCTCCCTAGCTTAAATTCCCGCTGTGACCATTGTCAGGTAATTCTAAGTTCTGTATCACCAGGTGGGGATGGAGGTCCTGGCTCCCCACTCTGCCCCTCTCACCCATGCACTGTGTACCACCCACATGTCCTCTTCACTGGTTGCTGCTTGTGGCTCTTCAAATGGACTGGATTGTCCCCTGTCACTGCTCCTTACCTCTGCACATACGTCCTCTTCGCCTGTCCACCTTTCTCCTTGCTTCCTCTAACTCAGCGCTTCCCAATTTTTTCAGGACTTGGCACATAAAGGAAATGATAATATATATGCAGCTTGCTGCGGGGAGTGGAGGAGGCTCAGAGCAACGCGGCCCCACTGAGCTGCCCCCCAGCTGAGGGGAGTCTGTGTCCCCAAACCATTTGCAGTACAGTGATCTGGAAGCTCCAAGATTCTAACCAGCTCATACTCATCTTTTAAGACTTAGTGCCAGAAACTCTAAGCCGTATACCCGTGCCTGGTGGTCACCTTGGGTTATAGTCCCTGGCTTCCTCATCTGTCCCTGCACTGGCTTTACGGCCCTGCAGGACAGACCTCGTCTTACGTAGTTATACTCCTAATTCAGCCCAGGGCCGACCCATAGCAAGTGCTCACTGAGAGTCTACACAGATAGCCCCTGGGCTGGGAGAAGAGCCTCGGAGGGGATTCTTGGGCACAGAAGAACATCTGAACTGAGGAAACTTCAGATTTGAAAGGCAGCCTCACTTTTCCCTGGCCGGGTTTGTTTTGGTCCCCCTCAGACAGTGGGGTCCCCCTCGAGGTCCCGTTCCTTGTCAGCAGCAGCTGGCCAAGCATGGCAGGCGAAATGTCCACTCCAGTGTGTAGAGGATCTGAGCGACTTCTGTGGCTTTAAAAATAACAGCTGGCTTTTTCAACGTGTATTTGACTGTATTAGACCCTAAAGGTAGCTCTTTAGAGGGATGCCTTCATGGAGTTGTCAAAATTATGGTTGCTGCCACGCCAAAGATTCTCTCCTTTCTGGTAACCTGAGGATCCTGCCCTTCAGTGACTAACATCCCCTGCCAAGTGAACCCGGCCAGGTGCTTTTGCGTTGAACCATTGGAAGCTCTGGCAAAACGATGCTTGTGTGCGGAAGCTGACAGCTCCTCGTCCATGCTCCTACTCAGTGGTGACTTCTAGAGTTTTCATGCACTGCTGATCCCTTCCTGGCTGCCCAGGTCTGCATCCACCTAACTGCCTTTAGACACACCTAATGTAAGTGTGAGCAGTTCCCATGCAGCCTGCCCCACACGGCTCGTTTTTCATCTCTCTGCCCTTGCCCCGAAAGGCTCTCCCTCCAAATTGTTCCTTGTTTTGGTTGATGGAGATAACACAGCCCAGTGCTTCAGAGTGCAGCCTCCGTGCTCAGAGCCATACTAACTAGAGCAGAAACCTTGGTGTGTGAGTTATCAACAGCTGCGTAACAGACTGTCCCGGAATTTAGCAGTTTAAGAGGACAAGCATTTATGACGTCACACACTTCCTGAGGGCAGGAATCTGGGACACATTCTGGCCCCGAGTCTCTCATGAGGGTGCAGACTGTCCCAGGGGCTGCAGCCATCTCAAGGCTTCACTGGGCTGGAGAATCCCCTCACTGATTCACTCAGGGGCTGTTGGCCAGAGTCTCCATCCCTCACCCCATGGGCCTCTCCACAGGCTGCCTGAGTGTCCTCACAACAGGACAACTGGCTGCCCCAGAGCAAGTGGTCCAAGAGGGAGAGTTTGCGAGTGAGAGCTCACAAGACGAAGCCAATGACTCACACCCTAATTTCAGAAGTAACATCGCATCACTTCTGTCACACGCCATTGGTCAAGCACACACCGCCCCCATTCAACGTGGGAGGTGACTACACAAGGGTGTGAGTACCAGGAGGCGGGGATCTCATGGGCCATCTTGGAGGCTGGCTCCCACCTGGATGAGTTACTTTACATCTCTGTGCCTTAGTGTCCACACCTGCAAAATGGGGACGGTAGTGACTGCCTCAAAGAGGTTGTCAGGATGAGGCCTGACACGTCATAAGGACTTGATATATATTAGTTATTAATTATCATGGACATACTCCAAGACACACCCACGCACTTCCAATGTAGAATGTAGACGCCATCCCTCCACCCCCTCATTCCACTGGTCTGAGAGTCCTCAGCCATCATATCCGTGTCCGCCTCTAACACAGTGACCTCCTGAGCACAGGATGAGGACTTGCCCCTCCCCACATCACCCACACGGCAGTAGACATCCAGTGGAATGCCTGCCAAGTGAAGGAACAAGCTCTCAGCGGTCCGAGAACTTCTTGGCAGCCCCTTCCCTCCCACCAGCAAGTGGAGCCTGGAATCCACCAGCCTTGTACTTGGTATGCTGGGTTCAGCCTTTGCCACTCTCCCATCATTTGAGTGACAGCCTTCCTCTAACCCTCAAGGCCCCTGAGGGGGGCTTTGGCCTCAGTTTCCCTGCTAGTTCTCCATCTCTCTACCTGCTGGTTCCAGAGCTGTCACTCCCCTGAAGCCCTGACTCTCCCCCTGGCTTTCTTCTCTCAGGATCCCAGCCCCTGCAGCCGCTTGCTGGGCTCTGCCTCAAGCAGCCTAACCAGCTGGAAGCAGCAGGCTGACCGAGTAGCTCTTCTGCTCAGTTCTTTCGTTTATGAAATGGAGATTCCCATATCTACTCTGGAACGTTGTGGGAGACTCCCAGAAGCTCGCAGTGGGTGATGATACCACTGGGCCCTGAGCAGGAGAGAAGTGACGAGTGACAGCGTGCAGCTGTGGCTCCAGTTTGTCACTCCCGAGCGCTGGCTGAGCACCTGCTACAGGGCAGCTTGAGCTGGTCCGGGGGCTGTAGGAAGGAAGGACGCGCTGCCCTCAGGCAGCTCACGGGCAGCGGGAGGAGGGGGGGTGGGCAGGAAGATCACACACCGGTTTTCTAAAAACCAGAAACCAGAGAACGTTTAGGTCTCTAATCTAGCCTAATGTGGTGTTTCTGCTTAACAAAACGCAGAGTGATCTCCCCAAACCCAGCGCTCTGATGTGCTAATTTCTTCTCCCCAAGCCTTGCCCCAGGGAAGCAGCCTGCAGCTGTCAAGGGGAAATCAATGTCAAAACCCAAAACTCGAGAGAATCCATCCCTGTAACAAAACAGTGCAGACAAAAGAAACTGGATCTGCTTCCCTTTGTGGCAGGAAATTCATGATTTCCAAAGATGTCAAAAGATGATCCAGAGGCAAGATCCCACATCCTCAAAAGACCAAAGTCAAAGGCTGGCAGGCCTGGGGCAGCTGGGTCCCAGACTACCTCTGTGGCCGCGCAGCGCTGTCTGTGAAACATCTGTAGAGGAAGCTTAAAGTCCAAGAAAATTCCAGACGTGCGGGGCTGTGTAGACCTCTCCACCTGGATTCTCTAGATTGAGAGGGAGACAACGTACGTAATGGGAAACCACGAGCTATTTCCTAGTGGGAAACAGTGCTGCATTAATCACCCTAAGACCACACAGGCTGGACGGAGGCAAGCTGTTCCTTCCACGCCTTACCGTCTCCATCTTAAACCAAATGGTGCAGCCATATTACAAAATATTCATTTCCCTCAGATATTTTTTCTACAAATCTATTATACTGAATAACTGAGGTCAAACTGTAGATACTTTAGAAAAACATTTCTTTCGCATTAAACAACACTGAATGATACGCCCATTTCTCTGCTTCTACACAGCCAACGTTTCCTTTGGCCCATACAGTGTTTTAGAAGATTTTGGTCTATTACCAAACAACCCTACACAGATATCTAGTTCTGACTTTTCATGATAAAGCAGGTGATCTACAACTTCGGCCTGCTTTCTGTATGCCCGCAGTCGGCTGGGGCGTGGGGCCATGGAGCCGAGGCACAAGCATTTGCCCCAGTTCCTACCGTTCTCTATTACCTCCCACCCAGCCAGCATCAGGCATTTGCTGGTAATTATTTGGCCTCACTTGTCATTTGCCTTTGACCTCCATGGCCCAAGCTGTGAGGCGTTGTCTCATACTCTCTATTGTGTGGCACGAGGGCATCAAGTTAGCTAGAAAAAGTCTAGAGGACACCAGTCCTCTAACTGTTCACAATGGGATGGTTGTTTGAAACATTCAGCAAAACGTGCTCCCTCGGCCTGTCTCCTGGTTCACTGTGAGCTCAGCAGGGGAAGGCAGTGCGGCAGGACTTGAGACGGGAGCAAGCCTCGTCTAGGTCCCCGGTGGGTGCCTGCCGTCCCCTTGCTGACAACCTGTCCCGTGGAGAGGATCGCCCAAGCAGATGGCCTCCAAGCCTGGAAGACTGTCAGGGGCGTCTCCACCTCCCCTCGGCTGGAGCAGCCGCAGCAGGTGAGAGAAGAGGGGCCCTGCCACACTGGCTACAGGTGACAGGAGAAACCGCCACCTGAGCAAGAGCCGAATGCAGAAAGCTGACCCTCCCTCCCCAGGGCCGCAGCGCCCTGGCTTCCCCAGGTCCAGCTTCTCTGGCACCCAGGGAGTTTCTCTCAACTGGCCAGGTTGTCATTCTTGTACTTTTTTTAAGGCTGTGCTGCCCAGTGCTTCTGTGGAGGCAGGACTCCTGGGTCTGGGGACCCTCTCTGACCTCGCTTATGCCCCAGGCTCTTACATCCCTTCATTCTCAGAAGGTGTCAGAGACAACTCCCCCTCCTAGAGAGCTGGCCTCTTGATCCCAAGGCTTCCACCAGGCACATGGCAGCCACTCACGCAGAGCACACTTGGGGCGGGAGAGGGGTTGGAATCCCAAGCAAAGAGGCTTCTCTTGGAAAGGTAGGATGGCAGATCCCCGGCCCAGCCTGCACGCTCTGAGGGGGCGGCAGTGAGAATGTAGAGTCAGAGACCTGGGTGTGGGCCTCAGACCAGCCACTGCCTAACTGTCCCCGGCGAGTCATTTTACTGCCCTGAACCCAGGGTCCTTGTTTGTAATGCCTAGACATGCAGTGGGATGTTTGTAGAATGCAGTAGGTCCTCTGGACCTGGTTGTTGTTACTAGGAGGAAGGAGAGCTGTGGAGGGAGGAGTCAGGAGCAGGATCCTCAGTGTAATTCAGGTCCGGACACTGGCTGTGCCAGGCCCATGATCCAAACGTGAATCGGAGACAGCCTCTCACCAAGAACTGTCCTGTCTATAAGGGCGAGGGCAGGAAGCATGGGGCCTCTGAAACCAGCAGGGTCAGGCTGCGCTGGGGACAGAGCTCTGAGCTCAGCTTGGGAGCCCCCGGGGCAGCTTCCCATAACCCTCTGAGCCTCAGTTTCCTCAGTTGACAAACTGGAACGATGGCACTAGCCTCGTGGGGTTTGTTGAAAGAATCAAGGGAGACCTGGGTACAGCTGGCCCTGGTCCCCGCATGGAGCAGGCTCTCGAGCTGAGGTGGGACCAAGGGGGAAGGAAATGCTGCCCGCATCAAAGGGCCTGTGTCCTCCTGTGGTGGGAGAAGAGCAAGTGAGGGCTGTTGTGCAGAGGAGCAGAAAGGAAAAAAAGGCAAACAGAAGCCGTCCCAGCCTCGCAGGACAAGCGCAGACACTTGTCTGCTCAGTAATGACTTTCTATTTTTAGCTGACAGCGCTGTCTGTTTGTGACCTGCTTTGTAAATAGACGCTTTGCAGACTAGATGAGGCCATCCTGGCGGGGTGAGAGGAGAGGTGGGAGGGGACACCGGCAAGCCTGCCTCTGCCTCCAGGATGAAAACTCAGCCTTGGGTGCAGAGCTGTGAGGAAACCAGTTAGGAGGGGAGAGGGACGGGGTGGGACCCCAGGCTTTGCCCCCTTTTCTGGGGCCATTTCGAGGGCATTCACTGCACAAAGGCTATTTGCTCAGTTACATTGGAATTGCAGTCAATGCAGCCAAAAAGGTAGGGAAGAGGGGGCCAGCCAGTCATGGCCAGCCCAGCCTGATAAAAGAGGATCAGACCAAATTCAGGAGGAACACAGGGACTTAGTCTCCGTGGCCACTTCCTGTGGGCCAGGTGCTACGCTGGGTGCCCGGGACAGCGGGGTGTGCTCTAATGCACAATTCCCACAGTGACCCTGAGAGCCAGGAACACGTCCCCACTTGACTCCTGAGGGATCTGACCTTCCAGGATACTGACTTGCCCCAGATCCGGGCAGGTGAGGGGCACATCTGGGATTGCAGTCCCCTCTGGCTCCACCGCACAGGTCCGCTCCTACTCCCGATGGACTGCGTGTCCCAGCCCCTGGCATCTGGCTCTTGCCCATGACAAGCGAGGAGCACTGACAGGTGCCACGTGTGGGCCAACGCACTTAGGGACAGATGCACCTTGTCTGCCGCAGCTTCCCTCGTTAGCGGGCTGAGACGGAGGAGGGTAAACCCACAAGCTGGAGAGACCTGAATGGCTGCCGGGAGCACCCATCAAGCCGCCCTGGACGCCAACATGAGCAAGAACAAAATTCTCGTGGGCGATCACTGAGAGGTCAGGGCCTTCTGCATTTGGATTGGTTTTCCCGACAGTCCGTCCTTGATAGTGCAGGCTCTGAGGGCTGATCTCTTCTCCGCCGCACTGTGCCGTTATGGGTTCTAGGAAAGTCCTAGTGAACCAAGTTTGCACTCTGAGCTTCAGTTGTCTCATGTGGGAAAAGGAGGGACTGCTACAAACCTGCCCAAATCCAATTGCACCTTACGGTTCTGGGGTTCTCAGAACCGTTCTGCCTCCAGCCTGACGTCGTCGATGGGCGTGGAGGGGACGGGGAGGCGGGGTGGCCGGTCCAGTCGGGGCTGGTTCCACTCCTGTCTCTGCGTGGACTGGGGGCTCAGGGACTCCCCTCCTCTCTGTTCCATTTTCTCACTTGCTCCCCTCCTCCCCTTTCAACAATGAAGTCATATGACCTCCCCGGGCTCAGTCCCCCACTGCAGATCTCGCAGATGCAGACAGTCAGTGCCCCACTGGCCGTCCCCTCGGCCACCAGGTCACAGAGGCTTCTGTGAAGGACATCCTGACAGTTGAGGGCCTCCTGCCTCAAGCACCAAGGTGTTCTCCACCTCAGGAGTGTGCCCACGGCATTGATGCCCCAGGAGAAATCCCCAGCCACTGAGGGCTGGCATTTGGTGGGAAGCTCACCAAACTCTTGCCTCGAGGGGTGGAAACTCAGAGGCGTGTGTTCACCCAGGTTCTCAGAGGGACCTTGGTGGGATTGAGCCCAGGATGCCCTCAGCAGTGACCGCTCGTTAACACACCCTCTCTGGGCCCTTCTCCTTTCCCTCTCTCTCTTCCCCATTCTCTCACGGTGCTTCCTGGGTCACCTCCCAAATAAACTATTTGCACCCAAGTCCTTATCTTAGGGTTGCCTTTTGGGGGAACTTAACTGTAGTAGACAGAATAATATGCCCCCAATATGTCCATGCCCCAATCCCAAGACCCTATGAATATGTTACCCTACGTGGCAAAGGAGACTTTGCAGGCTTGACTGGGTCAGGGATCTGAGATGGGGAGCTGATCCTGGATTATCCAGGCAGAGCCACTGTAATCACAAGAGTGCTTATAAGAGGGAGACCACAGAGTCAACGTCGGAGAGAGGAGATGTGAGGACGCATCCAGAGGTTGGAGTGATGCATTTGAAAAGGCTGAAGAGGCCGCAAGCCAAGAAATGTGGCAGCTTCTAGAAGCTGGAGAAGGCAAAGAAAGGGATTCTCCCCTGGAGTCTCCAGAAAGGAATGAAATTCTACCAAGACCTTGATTTTAGTCCGGTGAGACCCAACATGAACATCTAACCTACAGAATTTTAAGATACTAATAAGTCTGTGTTGTGTTCAGCCACTAAGTTCGTGGTAATTTGGTACGGCAGCAACAGAAAACTAAGATGCACATCTAAGACAACTTAGGCGGCCCTTGAATGTGATCAAAAGAGCTCACTATTTGGAGCGAGGCCAACCTGCCACGACTTTCCTGGCTCTGCTCTCTAGCAGGGAGACTTTTGGTGAACTGGGCAACCTCTCTAATTCTGCTTTTCTGATAGTTTTCTAAGGTTACTTAAGAGAAAACTCAGCAGGATGTGAGAAGAAGTGGGAGCAATTTATTTTTCATTTCCCTTAAATACCAACAACATGTTATATTCTGTGAGAAGACACATCCTCTTGTTGCCTCTCAGGAAAAGTGTATTGCTCCTATGAGTGATGTAATTAGATTCACAGAAGTTGGTGGATTTTTATCATTTCTATTTACTTGTTTTTGTGCTTTGTCTTATTCCCCATAAAAGGCTTTGGGGGTGGTTTCCTGCAAAGTGTGCATGCTATACGAAGGATAAAATGAGAAGATGAAGAAACATGAGGGAGAAGCAAGTGGGGTTGAGGAAATGAGATGCAGCCAGAGGAAGGGGAGACTGGAGAGCAACATGTGTTCCATAGAGCCTAAAATGGGCCCCTGAGCATCCCAGCAGCCAAGGCAAAAAGGGACTGAGGCTAATTGCAAGACTCAAGTGTCCAGAATATACGTCCTTCAGGGTGTGTGGAAGAGCACACAGGAGCACCCTGTCAGCCTGGGGGCAGGAGCAGGAGGGAGTGTCAGGAGCAGAAGGCAGGAAGGTGGGACCAGGAAGACTTCCTGGAAGAGGCAATGCCTGAGCTTCATCTTGCAGGTGGAGGAGTGTTGACCAGGGAAAGAATGAAGGACAAGCCAGGCAAAGGGCAGCGTGAGCAGAGCATGATGGGGAGAGATGGGAAGCAGGTGCAGGGGATTCAAGCGGGTCTGTGTAGCTGGAGGAGGGGACAAGAGGCCAGGAGGTGGATAAGGCCCTGGAGAGAAGTCCAGGGCCTGGCAGAGAAGCTAGAACTTGACCCTGTGGGCAGTAAAGGGGCCCTGGGGGTTTGGGTTGGGGAGACGACATCATGAGGGAGCTGGCTGCCTGTGGAAGGGGGAGTCAGGGCCTCCTGGAGCAGCCAGGGCTCTCGCAACAGCCCCAGCTTGCTCTTTTCCCACCTCTCACCCCGCCGCCGGGGCTGTGTGGTAAATCCCCTAAAAGGCTGCAGGAAGGAGAGAGAAGAAAGAACCCGCATAAGCCCATGAGGCCAGGGTTCTTCCCTGATCCCATTCCTCCGCCCGCCAGGCTCAGCCTGGTTCCTGGATCCCCAACCGGAGGAAGCAGAGGGAGCGAGGGGTGTGTTCCCAGCAATGCGGCGGGATGTGTTCTCTGGCAGTGGCCAGTCCAGAAAACCTGGGCTGCCCAGAGACCCCGGCCCCAGACACCGCCACCGCCTGGTGCGTGGGAAGCTCTGTCCATAGGAGCCCTGCTGTCCTACGGCCAGAGGAGCATTCCCCTCAACTCCCCTCTCCTGGGTCTCCACAGGGTGGCCAGAGGTGCTTTTCTAAGATGCGCCAACCCGCTTGTGTGTTCCCAGGCTGGCCCCGCTCACCAGGCTCCTTCCCCTTCCTGGCATGGAGCACCCACCTCCACTGGCCCCTGCCTGCCCCTCCCCCTCCTTCCCATGCACTGAATGTTGCTGATCCAGGGAAGGGAGATTATCAGGCCCCTAACAGATGAGATGAGCGCACAGAGGCAAGGCGAGGAGAGGTGGGCGGCTGGGCCTTTCCTGAGCCCGGTGGGCTGGGGCCAGGATCTGACTCTCCTCTAGGGTCTCAAAGCTGTGCTCTTTCCATACTCAAAGCTGGTGGCCTCTGTTACTGCTTGAGCTGCCCTGGCCCCCAAATCAGGGACACCCTTCGCAGTGAAGAGCGCAGGCTCCGGAACTGGACTGGCCAAGTGCAAACCCCAGCTTTACCACAGGTCTATCTATGTTGCCATGGGCAGGTTATGTCACCTCTGGGAACCTCTGTCTCCTCATCTGGGAAGCCAGGTGTACACAGCACCTAATTCAGAGTTGGTGTGAGGATCAAATGTTAGCTACTATTATTGTTAATCTTTCCCTGTCTAACTGCTGTAAGAATCGCTCATTGAGCTGTGGCGAGGTTCAGTGGGAGCACCCTGGGAAACCCGTAAGGGGTAAGTGGAGCTGAAGTCTTTGAGGAGCAACAATGTGCCCAACGCTTCGTGTATGTGGGGATGGGATGAGCTCTCTGGATTTCTTCATTTACCACCGTTTTCGAGATTTGTATTAGAAGCCTTTTGTTTGCAAGTGTCAGAAAAATGCAGAACAAGCTGGCTTTCACCCAAAGCAGAATTATTGACTCACATAAGCAGAAATGTCCAGAGGATAGAGCTAGCCTGTCTATTGGATCTGGTCCTGCACTGGGTACCCCTCCCCTCCCAGGATGCTCACAGTCCTTCCAGGTGAGATCCCGGCCATCCTTATCCAGCCAAAACTCTGCAATCCACTCTGATTGGACAAACTTGGATCACATGGTGCCAGCCCCCAATCAATCGCTGTAGCTGAGAGAATGAAGACTCTAATTGGCTCAGCCCGGAGTCCAGCTGATCTGGGAAGGCAAAATTGGGTACAAGTGCAGCAAAAGGAGAACGGCTGGGGGCAACCATCCACTCTGGGACTCGGGTGGGCTACAGGGAAGGCTGAGATTTCTGAGCAAGGCCGAGTTTGAATCCACCCAGAGAACTGCTGGCCGGGAGAGAGGTGAGCATCCAATTGGGAGTCACAGATAAGCTGCCTCTGCATTTGTCTTCTCATCACAGCCTTGGAGTGGGCCCATTTGAGTATCTGGGAATTTGGTGGCTCTGGGCTAGGGTTGCCAGAATTAGCAAATAAAAATACAGGATGCCCAGTTCAGTTTGAATTTCAGATAGGCAACAAATAAGTCTTTAAGTACGAGTATGCCCTTTGCAATATTTGGGACATATTTTATCTAAAAAAAAATTCATTGTTCACCTGAAACTCAAATTTAACTGGATGCCCTATATTTCATCTGGCAACGCTACAATCTAGGCTCTTCGTTTGTTATGAAGCAGCTGCAGACCCTTCAAAGTGAGATTTGGCTTGTTCTGTGTGGATCCGGGCAGAACTCACACCCACGGGCATCATTCTTGGGAATGGAGATTTTCCAGCTCAGTTTGAGAAACCTTCCAGCAGTCAGAGTCATCCAGTGGTGGAAGGAGTCAGATTCCCAGGAGGAAAAGAGGCTGGTCTCACAGTGCATCACTTATCCCCTGGACTTTCTCAGCTGGGGCTCATCCGTTAGCAGACTGTGCACACCAGGATCTTCTCTCTTTTCTTCCATCTTAGGCAGGACCAGAAGGAGGCAGTGATCTGGGAGAACCTGCCATCACTGTAAAACCAGACTCTCCCTTGGGAGAGAGGGGATTCTCTCTAGTTCTAGACTTGGATCGTTGGGAGGCAAAAGTGTTGACAAGTCCTGTTAGCCACATGCTCCTTTAATCAAGCATATTAATGAGGAAATGATTCAGTTGCATATAAAAGAAAACCCCAAATATTTAAACAGGATAGAAGTTTGTTTCTCTCTCATACAAAAGATGTCCACAAATAAGTCAGATAATGGAGGGCTGCTACGATGACTCTACAGGGCCATCAGGCTCCTAGCCTTCCTCTCCTCCACCCTCAGTACAGGCTTTCATCTTAAGAGTCATCTCACAGGCCAAGATGGCTGCTGGAGTTCTAGCCATTGCCTCCACATTCTGTGCTGGCAGCAGGAGGCAGAAGGAAGGACAAAAGGGGTATTCATCCCAGCTAGGTCAGCTCATCTCCTACAACCTTCTTGGAAATCTGACAGAGCATTTGGTTTCTATCTTCTTGGCCAGTACTTGGCAATTTGGTCACTCCTGGCTGCAAGGGAGGTAGACAAGGTAGTCTTTTAACAGAGTGCACAGCCTGCGTGAAATAATGATAAGGAGGAAGAAGGAGAGAAAGAATATTGCATGACCACCAGCAGCCTCTGCTACAAGTCATAGATCTTGATCCATTTTGATCTCCACTCAGCTGACTTCTGAGTTCTCAGCTGGCTCTGAGCTTGCGTGGGCAGGATGGGGGTTTTATATAAGCTGCCGACTGCCCAGGTGTTCAGGCAGGTGCTGGATGCTTCCTCTGGCCAGAGGAGGGATTCCTACATTCCACGGTTGGTCGCACACAGCCAGCAGTTTCATAACCCTTTCTCCAAACAAAATCTTGTCCCTGTGAACAGCTGGTGGTATTGGAGATGCGCTGGTTAAGGCCACGCCCTGGATCCCACCCT
This sequence comes from Diceros bicornis minor, assembly GCF_020826845.1. Taxonomy (NCBI): domain Eukaryota; kingdom Metazoa; phylum Chordata; class Mammalia; order Perissodactyla; family Rhinocerotidae; genus Diceros; species Diceros bicornis. Next base: position 49,383,102 of record NC_080760.1, read on the forward strand.
GACGCCTTCCTGTGCTCAGTCCTGGCAAACCCAGGCTGCAGGAACAGAGTTGGAAAACCACTGGACCAGACAACCTTGGAGGCCCCTTCCCACATGAGGCCCAGTAACTCTAAGGCTTGGTGACCACAGGGTCTCCTTTCTCCAGAGTGATCTCAGAAAGAGGCCTCCCAGCTTTCTGGAAGATTCGATCATGGGGTACCCTGCATAGAGTTAGAGGATCCCTCGAGGCTCAGCTTTGGTTTTGGGAATTCACTGTTGCCAAACAGAGTGTCATTAAAGGGTAAGACTCCAGGGGAGCTCAGGAATCCCCTCACCTGGAGTCTGGGTCCAGGCCAAGGGCACAGTGAGTACTGGGGTCGGGGTGGCGTCTGGGACGGTAGGTATCTCTCCTCCCTGTGGAAAGGTAAGTGCTTTAAGCCACAGTCTCCACTATTCCCCACCTGCCCATGTTGGTGTTGGGGGTCTCAGCCCCTGTCTTTATAGCCCACCTCCAGCTTGAGAGAAGGCGGAATCATCACCCCGCCCCACTCGCTTGAAAACCAATTAGGGAGAAGGGCGAAACCCTAACATGGCCTTTTGTGTCTGCTTATAGTGGTGTCCTTCAGGTTCTGCCTAATCCAGTCCAGTTCACCGGGTAGTGTCCAGCCCTGGCGTGGGCAGACAGAACCCTGCAGTTGGTCGCGTCCATCTTCATGTGGTTTCCCCCTAGCCTTGGGCATCTTGATGGGCTGGTGGAGGAGGTTTGCAGCACAGACTTGGGCATCCTGGGTTCCCAGCCACCTCTATTCTTTTCACCAGAAAAGAAAGATCCACCAGGAGGGCCAGTTAGGAATAACTCCACACACACACACACACACACACACACACACGCACGCATGCACGCACGCACTTCAGGGGAGAGTTCATTATTAATGGAAGCCATTACCTTCCCAGGGCCCAGAGGGCAAGCTGCTTCCCCAGGAGAACCCTCCCTCCTCGTCTGTCTACCCCCAGGGCCCAGCGTACCGGCACATAGTAGGTGCTTCCTACTCGCTGGGTGAGCAAAGGCCTGCGAGAGTGGATGGTCAGGGGCACACAAAACAAGAAGTGCATTTGTCTCGAATGACAAATACCCAAGAAAGAATGAAAAACTGCTTTGGAAAAGACACTTGTGTCCTCTTTACTTATTTATGCGTTTATTTGTTTATCATTTATATACTGTGTACCCCTTGGAAGAGATTGAGGAGTGTTACAATATTAAAACACATACAAAAGGAGCCAAAAAAAAAACGTTCACAAAATAAAGATCATTTAAAAGCAGCAAAAAATATATATATATGTACCAGGTACCTGGACTGAAGTTGCTTCTGTCTCTGAGCTGTTACTCTAGCTCCCAGGTGCTGGGAGGTAAAGCAAGGGGGGGACACACATTTAGTGACCAGGCTGCTTTGCTCATGGAGCTGAGGGGACTCACAGGCGATCCCCTCCTCTCTCTCTGGCTGTCACTGTGCGCGCCTGCAGCCCATCCGTCATGGATTACGAGGGAAGAACAGGACGTCGCCCAGTGCGCGGCAGAAGTGAAATGCCTAGTCCAATGGTTCTCGTCCGTTGTCACATCAGATTCGGGGGCACGTGCCCCAAAGAGGGTGTGACGGGTAAGAGTTTACATGTCAAAGTTTGTGCTGTTTTTGCTTTGTTGGAATAACTGAGAACGGCTTCGAGAGCATCACTGCAGCTGGTTACCTGCGACAGCTGAGGGTGTTTAGTGAGAGCAGATGGCAGCATCTGAGTGGGTCTTCAGTTTGGTGAGGAGCCATGGGGAGAGCCCCTTCACAGGAGTGGTGGGAAAGGGCCTTTTGGGGCCTGGCAAAGGCTCTTCCTCCATGTCCCTGGGTGCTGGTCACTGCGGAGCTGTCAGAATGACCCGGTCCCAAATGCACAGTTCCATGTGACGACGACACGAGCGTGGCTGCCTCCAGGGCACCTGGGGTGGAGAAGGGACAGGAGGAAGGGCTGGTAGTTGGTGAGGAGGAGCAGCCCCTGAGTGATGATCCTCCAAGGCTGCGGGAACGCCTCCTCCCACCAATGGAACTCCAACCACACAGTTCAAGGGAGAATACGAGGACCATGAGGAATCAGTGCAGATGGGATGAAGGGTCTACAGTGAGCAGCAGCTGAGGCGCTCTCTGGATCTGGGAGGCCAGGACTTCTTGCCAGTCAGCAGTCCCGTCCACCACAAGGACATGTGAGGGTGCAGGGAATGTCACCCACCTTTGATCAAAGCCCTTCACTCTTAGGAGTGATCATTCTGCCCAACCTTAATGTAAGATTGCCACCCCTCTCTCACCCGTCCTCCTAAAACCACACTGACGAATGTTTCTGCCTTTGCTTGCATACCCCCATTGACGGGGAGCTCACTATCTACGAGCTCACTATGAACGAGGCAGCTCGTTCCTTGTTAGACATCTCTGGCAAGACAGTGTGAAAAGTGTTAAGACGGAGGCTAGCACACGAGCTAGAGGAGCCCAGAGGAGGGGCTCACTTAGTTTTGTCTTCCTCAGCTGGACTGTGGGCTCCGTGAGTGCAGAGACTCTATCTCGTCAGTATTCACATCTCCAGCCACGAGCATGCACAGAGTACGTGCCCATCACACAGGTGCGGATGGAAGTAAGGAGAGGGGAGAGCACAGGAAAGAAGCAGGGAAGGGGGAAAATCAGTACTTCCTTATATGGACCTAAAACTTGCTTTCCTATTGCTTCTACCCATCAGCCTTTAGGCCATAAAAGAACAGATCCAACCTCTTCTCCACCTGACGACCCTTCCAGAATTTGAAGGCGACAATCACGTCCTGGCCCCCAAATTTGTTCCAGGGAAGTATTCTCAGGCGTTTGACCGCTCCTCCTGTGCTGGCCTCCACCCTGCCCACCCTGGTCAAAGGGGAGGGCAGGGTGGGAGCTGCCTCCTGGTGCAGGCATTCCGCTTGTTCCTTCAACAGTGTCTGGAGGCTACTGGCACCTGTGGGTGAGCTGGAAACCTGTGTTTGGAAGGAGAGGACTGGAGGACCTAAGGCTAAAGAGCTCCCCAAGTCCCCCATACAGCCGCTTTGTGGCAGATCAGGGACCTCTGCCCTCCCCGCCCAGGGGTTAAGCCATAGAACTCCATCTGAGCGTCCAGCTGGGAGTTGTCAGTCCTGGTCCCGCAGCAGGACCGACCGTGTAGCCTGTTCAAATGCACGTGCCTGGGCTCCACCCTGAAGGTTCTGACTGTAGGGGTCAGAACAATACAGGGGCCCAGGCATCTGTATTTTTCAAAAGTTTCCTAAATGTTCTGATGCACGTCAGACAAACGGCTGCTGGGAATCCCTTGGTGGTAACTCTGGCACATTTGTCCAGCCTTTGCTTGAAACCCTCCAGTGATAGGGCACCTGCTCCCCCTCCAGTCACCTGACCCACCCTGACGGCTTCCTCCACTGAGCTCACACACCAGCAGATCTCCTTCTGCCGCAGATCCATTCCCCAGCTCCCGGGGGAAGCTGACCTGCGGGCTGCCTCCCCCGTAGAGAGGGACTCGGCTCTTGGGCTTCGGGTCCAATGGGACAATGGGAGGCCGGGTGGGAAACTAGGGTATCTGTTCAGTGTGTTGACCACCCCTCCCCTCTCTGCCTGCTGTGGCCTCAGCGTGGTTGTGCTCCCCTGCCTGTGGCCACTGCTCCTGCGTGGCGCCCTCCTCCATGGTTGCAGTTCTCGCCAGTTCTGGAAGCCACCCCTCCCCTGCCCCCTCTGGCTGGGCTGGCAATGCTTTCCACAGCTGCTGGTCCCAGGTCTTCCATCAACTATTGTTGGTCTCTTTACTTCACTCACACTTCTGCACAGAGCCCCTCTATTTTTTTTTTTCTGAAGAAGATTCATCCTGAGCTAACATCTGTGCCAATCTTCCTCTATTTTGTATGTGGGTCACTGCCACAGCATGGCTGACAGGTGGTGTAGGTCCGTGCCCGGGCTCTGAACCCACAAACCCACAGAGCACACTGAACTTTAACCACTAAGCCCCAGGGCCGGCCCTATGAAAGCATTTTTAATTATGCCCTTTGAGTCTGTCACCAGCAGAGAACCAGAGTCTGTCTCCTTAGAGCTTCCACCCTCCAACCCCACTGTCCTCGGCAGTCCTCTCAGGGCAGTCTAGAGCCTCGTCCACGGGGCAGCCCCTCAGGTGTTGGAGGACAGGCTCCGTGCACCTCGAGAATGCTCCTCTGATGGGAAGCCCATTGGGCCTTCCATCATCGCCCTACCTCTGGTAAGGCTGAGCGACCTCGGGAGAGACCCACCGAGGCTTCCGCTGGACGGACACCGCAAGGCTCCCAGCATTGACATGGAGGCCCGCTGCTGGGAGATGGGCGGAATAACAGCAGATTAAAACCAGTACTTGGCAGGCACTCGGTAAAGAGCAGCTATAATAATGTTTATATTTCCTTTTTTTAAAAAATTTTTTCTTTATTGCAGTAACATTGGTTTATAACATTGTATAAATTTCAGGTGTACATCATTATACTTCTATTTCTGCATAGGTTACATCATGTTCACCACCCAAATACTAATTACAACCCATCACCACACACATGTGCCAAATTATCCCTTTCACCCTCCTCCCTCCCCCCTTCCCCTCTGGTAACCACCAATCCAATCTCTGTCCCTATGTGTTTGTTTATTGTTGTTATTATCTACTACTTAATGAGGGAAATCACACGGTATTTGACCTTCTCCCTCTGACTTATTTCACTTTGCATGATACCCTCAATGTCCATCCATGTTGTCACGAATGGCTGGATTTCATTTATATTTTCAATAAGCTCCTGAAAGAAGCAAAAATCCATATTGTAGCTATTAGCCTTGTGCTTGGTTATAAATAGCAAAACCCAGGAAAACTGGTTTAGAGAAATCAGTCTTTTTCCTTTGCATAGTGAGGATCCTGAAGGTCACCGGCCCAGAGGTGGGATAACAGTTCTCACAAGCAGCAGCAGAGAGCGCTAACGACGAGCCCGGCCCAGTGTCTGACATTTAATCCTCAGAGCAACTCACCAGGGAGGTATGCCCTCAGCCCTGCTCTGCAGATGAGGCAACGGAGGCCCAGACAGTCTAAGAAACTTGTCCAACACACACAGCTGCTAGGTGGCAGAGCTGGGATTCACACCCAGACGCTCAGGTTCCAGCACCCACGCTCAGAACCCTGTCCTAGAATATACTTTGTGAGTGCAGCAGCTCTACCCCGCAGGCTGGGCTGACGACTCCGCGCAGGGACCCCGGCTGCTTCTACTTTTCCGCTCTGCAATCCTCAGTAGGCGGCTTCCATTCTCAAAGTGGCCTCTGGGTCACAAGAGGGCCACGGCAGCTTCAGCCATTGTGTCTGCGGTCCAGGCAGGAAGAAAGGGGAGGCGCAAAGGGTGTTGTCGGTTGAGTCAGCCCCCTTTAAGGAGGTTACAGGAAGCCTGACTTGTGACTTCTAATTAAAGTCCATTGGCCAGATTGTGCATTGACTACTCTTCGCTGTCAGGGGGACGGGCACAGTGCAGCCCCAGGACAATCTTTTACCCATGTCTTAGTTTGAGTCTCCTCCAAAGCAGAGCTTCAGACCCAGGCTTGGCTGCAGGTAGTCTATATGTGAGGGAGAGAGAGAATGAGACAGAGAAGGAGAAAAGCAGTAAAGGGTGCATTTCTGTCCTGTGGGCTATGAGGGCTCAGTTCCTCTGGGATCCCCCAAGGAGGATGCATCCCAGAACTGTCCCCCTAAAGGGGGGCCAGGCATTTATGCACTGACTCTGCCCACTGGTTGAAGGTGGCCCTGCACTCCTGGTCACCGTGTGATCAGGCGGAGCGAGTGGAGAGGCCCAAGTCTTCCCCCAGCAGAAACCGAATCCTTATGGCCTTCTCAGGCCATGGGTGTGTGTTCCCCACTATTGCTGTGTGTGGGGCCATCCAGTGGCCCAGTGAATCTCCCCAATTCCAGGCACGTTTATCCCTCTGCATCACAAAGTGCCAACCCAGCTTCTCATGGTTGTCAGAGTTGACCATCCCCAGTGTATAGTAACTCCTTTCCTCACCTGCTGGCCAGCAGTGAGGACCCAAAGTTGTCAGGCAGCGGGCTCGGCTTTAGCTTCGCTGGAAACCTTACCTTGTCCCCGGTGGGAGCGTCCCCCTCTGTGAACTAGGCCGTTGAGTCCAGTGCACACTAGCGTTGCAGGGACAGAAAACTAGTCTCTGCAAAGAGGTCACTGGGAGTGACGGTGGATGGGACTGACCCTCCTTCCACCCTTTGTTCCAGCTTCAGGGCGCAGAGTCCCTGATATTGGTATATTGACCCCTGGTTCAATACACACGTACATCCTGCAGGACAGAGCCCGTTGTGCGGGTGTTGAGCTGGCATCTGAGTTGAGCTGCCGCCGCTGGGTGGTGTGGTGTACAGTGGACTCAGGACCCATGGTCGCGCTCCATTATTGTACCTCCTTTGCCCATGAGTCACCTAGCTGGTTCTGCATGGAGCGCACACAAGCTGTCCTCACAGAGCCGTCTGCAAACTGCAGATTAAAGTGCAAAATGAGTGTTGTTTTAAGCCAGAGTCAGCAAACATTTCCTGTAAAGAGACAGGTAGTAAAGACTTCAGATTTTGCGGGCCATACGGTTTCTGTCACAGCAGTTCCACTCTGCCTCGTAGAGTGAAAGCAGCCATAACCAATGGGCGTGGCTGTGTGCCGAGAAAGCTCTATTGGCAAAAGCAGGTGTTGGGCTGGATTTGGCCCAAAGGCTGTAATTTGCCAACCCCTCTGCTCAGCCAGGACAATTTGGGGTGGTTTATTATGCCGCGGTAGAGAGCTAGACCTCAGTGATTCTCCTCGCCCTGCACCGCATCCCAGATCACTTGTGAAATTAGTGATGTGTGCTCATTGCTGTCTGATGGTGAGTGACAGGTGGATGCCAGAATCCCAGCTCTGCTCCCGGGGCCACTTGTGGTCCCATCAGTCTTAGTTTGGGATCCCCAGAGCAGATCCTAAGACAGACTTGGGTGCCGGTAGTCTTGGAGATGATCCTAGGAGAGAAGAGAGGGCAGAGGGAGAGTGAGATGTGGACGGGAAAAGGGCCAGTACGATACGTTGCTGGACTGATGTTACTGTGGGACTGGGATTCTGGCACAAACTGTGGCCTCACCTCACAACCGTCAGGGCAGGGGCTGCGGGGTGTGTAGTGGACTCCTGCCCCCCACTGGGTGAGGGTGGCTCCAGGGATGTGAACTCCCCGCACTTCTGGACACACCCTGAGTCGGACAAGCTGAGCGCTGCGGTGGGCACTGTGGTGGGGGCGGGGGAGCGCTGCCCGGAAACATCCACCACATCCATAGCAGAGACCATAGGTGGGCCGAGGTGGGTGAGGGCACGAAAAGTGTCCCTGTCTGCAGCGGTTCCCAAACTTCAGCTGCATCAGACTCACCCTGAGGGCTTGTTAAAGCAGACTGCTGGGCCCCACCTCCAGGGTTTCAGATTCAGTGGGTCTGGGGTGCGGACCCGAGAATCTGCGTCTCTAAGGAGTTCCCAGGTGATGATGATGCTGGTCCAGGGCCAATATTTTGAGAGAAATTAGATGGGGAGTGTGGATCCTGGGCAGACAACTGTCAGTCTCTGTTATACTTAATGAGTGTGCTATCCTTTCTTTGGGCCCACTAAGGGTGTGAGTGTGTGTGTGAGACACACACACACACACACATGCACACGGGGTCTGATACATGATATGGCCTGGTAGAAAGAGCTCTGAATTGAGAATCAGAAGTCCTGATTCCATGACCAACTAGCAGTGTGATAATGGTCAGATCCCTGGGCCTCAGTTTCCCCACCTGTAAAATAAGGCTGGAGTGCATGATTATCCAGGGCTTTTCCAGCTCTAATCTGATGATTACTTGCAAAAGGAAAGGGCTCAAAACCTGGCTCAACAATTCACTGAAACTCAAATGTGTGCCCCTTTCCAACCTTGGCGCCAGAATCTCCTGGAATTTCTTAAAAGAGCTTAGGGAGTAAAGAGGAAAGAAATGTGAGAACTTGCCCAAGGGGGGAACATTACCAGCAGGTTTCCATGTAGATGCGAGCTGCATGTGCCTGTGGAGAGCTGCGGCTCCCTGAGATAGCGAGGGGTCCTCGCAGCCCTGTGCTCAGGGCAGGATGGATGGACTCGACCCCATTCTCCCTGTGGCCACTGCCCCATTGCCAGGTTATGAAGACGCATGGGCTTGATTAGGCTGGGCCCAGGCCCCGATTTATCATCATCCGCACACCTTTCAGAAAGCCCCCTGTGTTTTACAAAGAGCGGGCTTGGTGTCAGGCAGCATTTTTCCGATTAGAAAGAACAGGCAAGGCTGTAGAATCGATCCAGGAGTCTGGAGTTCGCTCCTTTAAGAAACTTCCAGGACAGGGCCTCTGTGGGCAGGACACCCAGACTGTAATGACAAAGGATGACCCTGGTCTGTGGCACTGAACTGGGGAAGTTTCCAGGGTCTGGAGTTCTCGCTGGTTCAGTGACATGCTGGCTGCCAGCTCCCCATGTGGTGTCTGGCACTAGGGAGGCCTCCACAGACTGGAAGGAGCAGATGCTGTATTCCAAGGCACTGGGGAGGGATCCTGGATACTCCCAGACTGGCAGCCGGCGGGATGGTGGTCAGACACAGACGGCAGTGGCCATGGTATGGTCCCTCTGTGAGGGGAGAAGGCTCAGGCTCTATGACATGGCAGCAGATGCCTCCCATGAGCAGGTGTCTCCTTAGCCCTTTGCCCAGGTGTGCCACCCACTCCTGTGCCCGTGGCCCTATCTCTGCTCGCTTGGCCAACTCCAGCTGTTCTCCAGGAACTGTGAGCCTGCATTGACTCTTGGAAAACCTTAGCCCGCTTCTCCTGGCAGCAGTTCTCCGAGGCAGGTTATATGGTTAGTTCGCTGTACAGTTGAGGTGATGGAAGCACAGAGAGAGAGTGCGGCAAGGGTCACCCGGCTGGGAAGTGGTTCAGAGAGGGCTCAGGCCCAGGCGGCCACTTCCCACACACAGCTCCTCAGCCTTCCTTCACTCCCCGGTGTAGCTTGGGAGGCTGGCTGCTCCACAAGGCTCTCTTGCACCTCCATATGGAGTGGGGCCCATCCTAGATGCTTCCCGTTCACTCCATTATAGTGACACAAGCTCCTTCTGTTTCTGCTTCTCCCATTAGACTATGAGCTCCTCTGGGGAAAGAACCATCTCTTTTGCCTCCCTGTTTTCTAAGCACGAAAGGGGGCCCCTGTTACTGTTCATTGTAGCTGTGGGCGAGTTGCTCAACCCTCGGATCTGACCCAGGGGAACGGGCTGCTTCCTGAAAGCCACAGGAGATCATGCTTGCAGCTCTCTGCGCGATGCAGGCACCTTGGGCAGCTGGAGGCCGGCCCGAGTGGGAGAGAGAACGAAGTCCTTCCTGTCCCCAGAGTCCCAGTCCCCATTGATCCCACAGGCTCAACCTCACATGCGTCCTCAGTAGGTGTGACCTTGCAGAGCACTAACTCATGAGACATTCGCAGTCCCTGGCCAGCCTGGATCTGGGCCTGGCTGACCTTCAGAGCATTTGTGCTCTGGAGAGTTCCAGGGACCAAGAAGGGACTTCCCAAATCACTTGGCTAAGATGCATTTTGAGCTCTTGAAGGCGCAGACTCACATTGAACCTTTTCAGTTAAGCTCTAGCTGTTAATCCACCTGGAATGGGAGATGCTGCTGAACATCATGCATGCTGGAGGCCCAGCGAGGCTGGGCCCTGGGGCTGAGCCCTGCCCCTGGGTGTGTAGCTCCAGGGTGTCGGGCATAGCGAGAGAGGCCTGCACACATGACTTTCTTTAACTCTCAGAGCAACCATGCATGGTGACCACTATCATCCTCAATTAGCAGATACAGAAAATCAGGCTCAGAGAGGTTAAGTGACCTATTGGGGGTCACACAGCCAAGGAATGGCAGAACTGGGATGCCAACCATTTCAATCGACCTTCAGTCTGGCTGCGCTTCTCTACACAAACCCTCACAAAGGAATTCCCATTCCCACTGATCAACAGAATCTTGGAATGGAGGGTTCCTTTGAGGTCCCCTCTCTGAGAACCGTCTGCAGGAGAGGCAGTGCAGTCAGCGAGGGTTGGAAACGCTGTGTCTAAAGCACCCGGCCCAGTCCCTGGCACTAGGTGGGCACTGCACCAATGCAAGCCTTGTTAAAGCAGTTGTGTGTGTGCCATGTAAGTTCTGTGACCTTGGGGAGGTCCAGTCGCCTCTCTGGAGGCCCACTTCCTCATCTGTTACATGTATGGGGCTCTGCCATCACACTTCCCTTCTGGCTCCAACATTCTGTGGTTCTGTCTGTCCAGCGGTGATTGATCATCCTGTAACCACAAAAAACAAGCAGGACAGCATGGAATTCTGATGGAATAACTGCAAAAAATAATAAAATCATGGGGCTGGCCCGGTGGTGTAGTGGTTAAGTTCGTGTGCTCTGTTTCGGCGGCCCAGGGTTCGCAGGTTCGGATCCCAGGCACGGACTGACACACCGCTTGTCAGGCCATGCTGTGGCGGTGTCCCATATAACGTAGAGGAAGATGGGCACGGGTGTTAGCCCAGGGCCAATCTTCCTCAGCAAAAAGAGGAGGATTGGCAACAGATGTTAGCTCAGGGCTAATCTTCCACACACACACACACACACACACACACACAAATAAATACAATTATCATAAAATCATAGAAGCTGCTTGCAGAGTGTTCAGGTAAACAATCTTCATTCATTGTTACAAACCGAACCCAGGTACAAAATTGGCAAAGCCCCCAAACAGCTTAACACCTGGAGAACAGAAGTGGACAGTGGCCCGCTCCCCAAATCTAGTGAGCAAAATGTTTGTGTAAATGAAATTCAATTGGCACACAGCCACGCTCATTCACCTACCTGCTGTCTGTGGCTGCTTTCATGCTAAAAGCTGAGTGGTTGGGATAGAGGCCCCCCCCCCCCACAAAGCTTAAAACATTTACTATCTGGCCCTTCATAGAAAAAGGTTACTGACTCTTGTTCTGTAAGATGCAGAGTTAACTCAGCCAAATATGTATCTCCTATGTGAGATTGTGTCTTCCTGTTCTGGCTTCAGCTGCATCTTCTGCACTCAAAGCAGAAGTGAACCTTCGCTCATATTGCTTAGGCTCTTTCGAGCCCTGGAGCCCACTGCTTGCCTTTCTCCTGGTGTTTCATGTCCTAGGTTCAGGCTTGTGTGATGACTTTCTCTCTTCCATTGGACTGTGGGCTCCTGAAAGACTAGGATCTTGTCTTTCTGGGTCACTGAATTTTCCTACGCTCCAAACAGTGTCTGGCACGCAGTATGTGCTCAATAAATGTGACTGAGTATAGGAATAATGATATCCTACCCAGTTATGAGCACTAGATACATTCTAACATTTCTATCAATGGTTAAGCAGCGCCTTTGCAAAGACCTTGTTAAACTTTTAAATAGTTGAAAATATGATTACCAGCAGGTTAACACCAACCAGTAATATCATTTCCAAGCAAACAATGAGAGTCTAGGACAACCTTGTTACACAATTGCACAGCGGGTAGCAAACTGGAACTAGCCTGGCTTTTGGCATCAGAAGGACTGGCTGTGTGTACCATGGAGCTTGAAGCTCAGGGGCCATCACGGAAGACTGAAGGAAAGAGGAGGACTCTCAGCTTATTCCAAGAAAGATTATAATAGGGTTTTACCCCATAATCCTTGCCATGTGAGTTATTAACCCTTTGAGAATTTTAGGATGGTAGACTAGAAGGGAACTTGGAGGTGTTGTAGTATTTTGGGTGGTACCATTCACCTGCTCCTTCCCAGACCCGTGAAAGACTAAGCTACTTTTATTTGGCTTTGTGATTTTCGTTATGCTGACGTGTTACTGTTATTTCATTTCATTGCATGTTTTCCTGCAACTCAGCTCTCATCCTTAGTGGAACAATGTGGGGACAAATGGTCATTCGCTCCCTCTACAGGCTGCTCATCCATTGCTTGAGGCAATGGGTGGAAAGTTAGATAGGAAACTGAGTAAAAATTCTCTCTGTAGCACCTATCCACTGGAACTAAAGCTCATGGGAGCATCCCTGAATATATTATAAAGAGTTGATACTTTTTAAGTTACCACAAAATACATTTGGGGAAAAGAAGTGGGTTATAAGTTAGTTACAAATAGACCACGTGGATGGTTTTGATCTCTGGGGGGAGATAGTACAGGGCAGCAGCAAAGAGCACAAACACGAAAATCACATTGCCTCAGGCTGAATCTCGACTTCCAGGCTGTGTGACTTCGGACAAATGTCTTATCCTTTCCATTTCTTCATTTTAGAAATGGAGTAATAGTAATAATAACCACAGAGTAATTTTGCCAGTGAGTTTTTAAATGGTGGTAGCTTGAAATTGGCCACGGTGGCAGTATTTATACCGTGTAAACTGGCAAACGCTATAAATTTAGTGCATTTTTTTTTTTTGATTACTAGCACATCACCACATAGGGCCCAGTATATATGAAGCCTCAAACAGTACTTGTGCAATGAATGAATGAATGAATGAGTGAATGGATGAAGAAATATATCTTGTGACAACAGAGCTATGAAGAGACACAGCCAGGAGAGGGACTAGTACTGCCTGGTAGCCCCAATAATGATAAAAATGGTTGTCATTTATTAAATCTTAGCTTTTCAAGTGGTACTTTACATGAGCACTAGGTATGAGTTAGCAAGTCTCTAAAGTAGTTAATATCTTCATAGTTTACGGATGAAGATACCAAGTACAGAGAGATTAAGCAAAATTCCCATTGTTGCACACTTTTAAGAGGTGAGATTCAACCTGAGGCAGCCCAAGCCCAGTTGTGGTAGCCTTAGAAGACTCCTGGCTCCCACCCCCTCCCTGACCATCCAGACTGACATGCCCATCCCTCCTGCCCAGAGGTAACCATCATCACATGTATGTGTGCGCGTGTGGGTCTGTGTGTGTTTCATCTCCTTGCTTTACTTTAAAATTTTTATAACATTTTTATATCCCTGAACAATATATTACTTAATTTTACCATTTTGAAAACTTTACATAAATGTAATAATACTGGATATATTCTTCTGTCACTTGCTTTTTTCTCTCAAAATTTTTATTTGAGATTCCTCTGTGCTGATGTGTTCAGCTGTCGTACCATTATTTTCTCTTCTGGATATTCAATTGTATGAATAAATCGTAATGTATTTATCTAAAAAAAAAATAAAGGTAGCCTTGGCTTCCATAACTTCCACACAGGGCTTTCTTGGGGATCTGGGGAGAGTGACTGTGGGCATGGTCATTGGTCAAGAATTAGGGGGTGAGTCCCCTTGCCATTCCTTGCCTGGTGGCATCAATATCACCAGAGGCATGCTGAACATGTTACTTGCCCAAGTAGGAGCTTAATGTCTGGGACAGACCACCAATTCATGTGACATTTGATGCCCCAAATAAACTCAACACGTTCTACTCTGAGCTCTCCATGTCTTGGAGGGTATAGGAATTTTGTGCAAACACTTGGAAAGAGCTCACCGAGAAGGATGCACAACACCTAACTGGAAGATGGAAGGCCACCTCTGAAGAATTCGTTGGCATCATCACCCTGCCCGATCCTTTCCCATTCTCTCCTATTCTATTCCATCCTGTTTGTTGCACAAATCGTGATTATCCCTGCAAGAATACCCACGAGGGTCTCCTGGCTCCCCACCCAGGCCTGCTGAGGGCTGTGGCTGAAAAGCTGCCCTCTGAGATCTTCACAATTGCTCATCTCTGCTGAAAATTTACTTTGGAACTAGAATGGCCGCCGTAGAGTCCCACTTCCTTATGTCAGCAGTGGTTTCAATACATTATCATTAAATTGACTGACTGTGGGTTGGGTGGGAGGGTAGGGAGAAACCCGCCAAATGCTGGTTGTCACTACATGTCAGGAAAAAGGTACATCAGCAGAAATAGCCAGGACACATTTAGGGGCTTATTTGTTTTCTTTTGCTTGGCTTTGGTATGAATTTCCAAACTCATTTTTCAATTTCAATCTCAATGTTAGTTGCAACAAGCAGGATGTTGGGAAATAAGATGAGAGAAAGTCAATGTTAAATCAGGTTTTTGTGTGTGCACGTGCCTTTATTTTTAAAAATTACAAGTGCGCAAATGGAGAAAAAAGAAAAATAGGGTAGGATTTTTGGTTTGAGCATTGGGCAAATATATTGGTAATGAATGGAGAGAACTCCCAGTATTGGTTTATTGCTCAGGTTGGAAAAGTAAGATATGGAGCTTTACTAATATAATTTTTAGGTTGAACCATATGAAAGTGCTGGCCTTATAATTTAAAACGTCCTAACATTGGCATTTTCACATGATTAAAGCTAACCATTAGAGGAGGTCATTGAGAGGACATGATGGCCGGTTGACCCACGAGCTGGACCAGGCAATTTTGGTCCCTGAGAATTTTCCTAATTTTCTTCTAAGCTTGGCAATGCATTAAAAACATTACAAAATGTGTGTCCAGCATTTGTAGCTGTTCTTCACTGAGAGCATAGTTCAGGGTATTTGGTTCATAATACGACCAGAGATGGAACCTCACTCAGCTCAGGACCAGGTCTCACCCATCTCTGCCTCTGCAGCATGAAGCTGAGGCGAGGCCCTGGGGAGGAGATCTGCCTGTCTGTTTGTGGGGAGGAGGAGTGTGGCAGACAGGTGCATGGGTGCCCCCAGTGAGCCCCACTTTTCCTGGCATCCCCTGCCCCTCTGACATTGAGTCTGAGTTTGGCCAGGTGACTTGCTTTGGCCAATGGTCACATTAGCAAGCTTGATGCAAGCAAAGGCTTTAAATGTGCTTGTGTGTTGGGGCTTGTCCTCTCGGAAGGCTCCTTCTCAGAATCCAGTTGCCATGCTCTAAGGAAGTCCAGGCTATCGGCTGATGTGTGAGAGGAGACACATGGAGAGGCCACTGGAGATGAGACACCACATGGAGAGTCAGGCCACGTGGAGCAGAATGGGCTCCCCAGACAAGCTTGTGGCTGAATGCATTGTCATGATCGGCTTGGTCAACCCAGAAACAGAACTTCCTTTGTCCCCTAGCTCTGTGCCCTAAGCTTGAAGCCCAGGGCCAGGCCCCCAGGAGGATTCCTGCAGTGCATGTCTGTTTGGTTGCTGAGGATGAATGCCGAGAAATAGTAAACGGATGCTGTTTCAGCCACTGAGTGTGGGGTGGTTTGCCATGCAGCACAGATCACTAAAGCAGTGAGCACTGACCTCTGTCTCCCGTCTCCTCAGAGCTGAGGACACACATGTCAGAGAATTAAATCAGAGAGGCTGGCGGAAGAATTCTTCTCTCGGCGTTTTACTTCACGTCCTCAGGATTTACGGAAAGGTGAAGGCTCGGCTCTCACTCTCTGGGGCTTTAAGCCAGCACTGTCCTCCCTCAGGCCTCACTTTCTTCATCTCAGACATGAAGGGCTCAGACCAGGAGTTCTTTGAGTCCCTCGGGTCCTGTGCAGATCTAGCCTTCAGTGTTCTCCATCTCAGTGAACACCTGTTTGGATGTGTCTTTGTACTAGGACTTCAGAGTGCTAAAAACAGTAATAAAAAGTGCCACCTCTGGCCTTGTGAGTTTGGAATCCCCGTGGGGAATGGAACATGCCTCATGCACACACTGACTACAGACACTCATGTGCTGGTGTGGAGCTCCATGCCATCTTGTGAGGTCCTGTTGCCTTTTCCTCCGACTGGACCAGCAGGGGGACCATGAGTCACCACTCATTGCCTCCAGCTGGGAAAGCAATGAGGCATGTCATCATTTGTTTTATGCTTTTGAAGATCACTAATTGTTGCTGTGTAGACACAGACTTTTGGGAGGCAGGAGTGGGCCCTGGGATTGAGGTCCCACAGGACAGCAGGACAACCACAGATGAGAGGCCTCATCTGGGCCTCAGGAGCCACCAGAATCAGGTCAACCTCCCATCTCCGCACCCGTCCACCCAGGGCCAGCAAATGGAGACTCAGCGAGACTTGCACACAGGAGTTCAAAGCGTTTAAAATTGGGGTGTCTGTGGGTGTGGGAGGGGCTAAGGAAGGGGGTGCCAGAGGGGCACCCTGGGGGTGGACAATATGGAGTTTATGGGAGATACAAGAAATCGAGCCCATCCTGCCTCTGGACTGGGATCACGGAAGGGCAGCCAGCGAGAGGTCCATGAAATACTGTCCTCAGTAACAGTTTGCTTTTGGTTTCTGAGCTTCGTATCCTGTGGCCGCCATCACCAGAGGCAGACGGTCTCGTTGCAGCTGAGAATTCCTGGGAAACAGCTTTGAGGGGCCTGGGTCCAGGGGGCTTCACAGCCTAGAAGAGGGAGCAGGGGCTGAGGATGGCCTGGAAATGGAGCTGGCATGGGGATGGGAGATTTCCAGGGGAATTGAGGCGGGGGGTCCTGGGCATAGAATACCACAAATCCCACTGTTGCACCATCGAGCCTGGGGGACCCAGGCTGGGGGTTCCTGAGAGCCAGGGAGCAGAGGTGAGGTCTCTCAGAGACAGAGAGAGAGAGAGAGAGAGAGAGACAGACAAACAGATGCACGCGCGCGCGCGCACACACACACGCAACGAGTCGGAGAGAGAGAGGCGCCAAAGGGCTGACTTGGAGAAGCCAAACCTGTTATTAATTCAAAGAGCAAGCCCAAGGTCAGGCCCAGGGGACACAGACAGTAAATTGGCAGCTCAGTAAATGTTGCAGTGAGCTGGACGTGAGTGTGGGTACCAGGGGAGGGGTCCCTGACTTGTTCTGTGCTAGAAGAGCCCCTCACATGTCAGCGTGGTCTGGGGTGGTCAGACTTAGACTGTACCTGCTGTAGTGAGCCTGGAGGGGAAGGATCAGTGAATCGTCCCAGAGAAGCCTGGGAAGGCTTCCTGGAGGAGGCGAGTCTTCTTTCATGGCCCTCACCATTTCACTGAGTTGAGTCAGCTCTGCTTTCCTCTCTGGACTCATTTGCCCCGTTTTTGTTCTTCATCACCTGTGCTTATAAGATAAGAAGATAGAGGTGCAAAATGGTGTCACCGTGGAAGGAGCCAGCCCTCACTGAGCTCTCACTGTGATAATTTACATATGATCTAACACCTCCACCACCCTATGATACTTGTATTGTTAAACCCATTTTATAGAACAGAAAACTGAGGCTCAGGCAGAATAAGGACTTGCCCAGGGCTACACGGCCAATAAGTGTTGTGATGACAATTCAAAAGCAGATCAGCCTGACCCCCAAGCTTGTACTGTACCTCCTCCTCATGCTGGGCTGAGGGGGGGTGGAGATGCGATATGTATCTGTATAACTGTATAGATCACTTTCTTGGGAGCAGAATCTTGCCTTTCCCTCCAGGGATTAGCAAACTCTCAATTATAGCTATGGGAAGTGATATTGTTTCTTACCCCTTGTCAAGAAGATCAATTAGCCAATCTCCAGAGTTCCAGCTCTCTGCAAACTTCAATCATTTGGCAATTATCAGGTCTTTCAGCCCGGTAATTATTTTCCTTGCCGATCTCTGTAATTTCTCCTGTTCCCCTGGCGACCTTGTATGAGGTGGGGATGAGGTGACCCACGGTAATATGAAATTCTGCATCTCAGGGGCTCAGGGGAGGTAGATTGGGACAGGAATGGAACCACAGTCGAGCATTCCGTGCGCTCTGCTGAGATGGTAGGGCAGTGCAAGGTGCGGTGCGCCTTGAGGACCCAGACCTGAGTCCCGCTCTGCCTCTTAGTCTCAACGGACCTTTCCTCGTTTGTAAAGTGGTGATGACAATCACACGCTGGCCTCTGCTCAGGGAGTTGGGAAGATCTTACGGGGTGACAGCTGGGAGCAGCTGTAGAAGCAGCCACTCTTCTTAAACTTCAGTGCACACACGGATTGACAGCAATCTTGTTAAAATGAGGGTTCTGATCCAGTGAGTCTAGGGCAGGGCCTGAGACTCTGCATTTCTAACAAGCTCCCTGGGGATGATGCTGCTGCCCTGTGGACCACACTGTGAGTAGCAAGGGTGTGAAGACTGCCCAGGTGGGCGGGGATGAGGATGGTTATCTGGTGAGACAACAAGACCCAAAGCACTGAAAAAGTTTACTAACAGAAAGCGAAAGCCCAAAGGGGCCCACTGTGGTGGAGAAGAGAGAGCAGTGGGGGCGTCCCAGCCTCAGTGCCGTGAACACACAGGCCCACAGGTTGGGGCTGGTGCTTGTACTTTTTAGGCTTTTAGCATGTTCCAGGGGTTGTGTCAGCATACCCAGGAGGGACATACTTTGAGTCCTGTTTTGCCATTGACCAAACTGGCACCAGAGAGATTCAGTGCCTTGCCAAGGGTCACACAGGAATAAGGGACAGAGTTGAGACAAGAGCACAGGTTGTCTTGTCCTGAGCTCATGGCATTTCTTAGTTGAGGGGGAGGGAGAGGAAAAGGGGGTGTGCATGACAGAAGGCACTGGCACTCCTCAGGAAATGGGGGGATGGGAACTGTGGTTTCTTGAGATGCTACACCTACTTGGCAGTGCTCTCTTCTCCTCTCCGCATGTCCTGGGGACTCCGCCCAGCTTTCCTGCCTGCTCACTGGCCCATCTCTCTGTGTGCCCCAACACCTCCGCCTCACTGCAGGCTAGCAAGCACTCCCTAGCAGGGCCACAGGCCCACCTCAATGTTTCTGTCTCACTGCCTCCCTCTGGAAACAGACCAGCCACAAACGAGTGTGGGGCCTGGTGGATGCTGCTAATTACCCTCCACCATGAGTCTCATTGCCTGTGAGGCCGTGTGACAAAGTTCCAGCCAATGGGTGTGAATGGAAGTGACATGTGCAACCTCTAGGGCACAGGTTTTAGAAAGACAGTTGCTTGCCTCCCCGGACCTAACTGCCCCCTTCCCCCCAGCTGTAACTCAGACATGGGAGATGAACTGGCTCCGACCATGCAGGGGATAGCAAAGCCCTGAAGGAAGGGGGAGCACAGGACAGGAGGCCCCGGGCCCTGGAACTCCTCGTGGATCTGAGCCAGTGACTGCCCTGGACCCACCTGCCTCTGGACTGAGACAGCAACCAGTCTTGTGTGACTTCTGTATCTTTGGGTCTCTTTGTTATAGCAGCTTAGCCTGCCTCTTGACTAACACATATTCAAGAGCTCAGAATCTTAACTCAGAATCTTCTTTTGGTCATTTCCTCAGGGATTCTCTTTTTAACTCTCCTGATCAGGTCAATTCTCTCTATACTGTGCTCTCTCATTTCCACAGACTCACTGTCAAAGTGCTTATGGTTATAATTTTGCATTTATTGTTGTCATTCTATCATCAACATCTAGCTTCCCCACTAGGCCTTGGAGACAGGGAGTTCATCTTTCTTGTTTTTGTTTTCCACTATTTCTTATTGCCTAATACAATGCTGGCATGACTATTTCTTTGAATGAATGAATGAATGAATAATGAACGATTGAGTGAAGGATGAGAGGCAGGAGGAAGGGAGGAAGGAAGGAAGGAAGCTGCAGTTTGGGTGTCATCCCCTCCCCGCCTCCTCCAGAGCCATCCCACAATCGCTCTGCATAGCCCCATCAGTGCACTTGTTTCTTTTTATATCAAAACCTGCAAACTTAGAGAATGTTGGAAGTGTGAGGCACTTTTGTGGACCTATTTGAGAGTCTGTTCCTGAGCTGCTGCTGTCACCTGTGTGTATTTCCTAAGACAAGGACCTTCTCCTACATAACCACACTGCTTCCATCAAAATCAGCATACTGGCACTGATGCATTACTTCCCTCCCATCCTCAGATCACCCACATTTCCCCAATAGTCCCAATAATGTCCTGGATAGCAAGCAAAAGGACCACCGTTGCTTTAGTTGTCAGGTTCCTTTAGAATTCTTCTTCCCATGACTTTGATGGCTGTGACACTTTTGAAAACTTCAGGCCGGTTCTTTGATAAATATCCCTCACTTCGGGCTGATGTTTCCTTAAGGTTAGACCCAGGCTGTGTGCCATTGGCAGGAATATCGCAGAATTGATGTTGTGTCTGTGGCTTCAACTTGTCCCATCACTTTGAACATTTGAGTAAGATGGGATGTCCCCAGCATCTCCATTGTAAATGACTTTGCAAGTGATCAGTATTTTGTGGGGAGGTTACATTCAAAATATGTACAATACCCCCTTCCTCAAGAAATTTTCAATGTACCTATTTATTCATTTACATCAGCACAGATTTGTGGTTTTTCTTTTTTATTCTATGAGTTATATCCTGTTACTCTCATTTTATTTTGGTGAGGAAGATTGGCCTTGAACTAACACCTGTTGCCAATATTCCTCTTTTTGCTTGAGGAAGAGTGGCCCTGAGCTAACATCCCTGCCCATCTTCCTCTATTTTGTATGTGGGGTGCTGCCACGGCATGGCTTGATGAGTGGTGTGTAGGTCTGTGGCCGGGATCCCAACCTGGGAACCCCAGGCTGCCGAAGCAGAGCGCACCAAACTTAACCACTGTGCCACTGGGCTGGCCCGTTACTCTCATTTTTACGCTCTGGTTTCTCTGATTGGTCAGTGGAGATCCCTTTAAGCTGGCTTCTATATCCTTTGGGCATGTTCCCATCATTCTTTTAATCCTACCTTGATTTCTGGCACGAGATGTTCCAGGCTCATCTTGTATCTTCCCTGCCATAGCCCTGGAAGTAGCCATTTCTCTAGAAGCCCTGATTCCTTTCAGAAGAGAGTGGTATCTAGAAGCCAAGACCTGGGTGAGAGGTGTGCTCGATATTAGTGGAGTGTGGCTGCTATCAGGTGCTCTCAATGGACATCTATATCTATGTTTATTTCTACATCTGGCCGTTTATATTGAAAACCATGAGTTTATGCTCATATGTCCAATTCCAACCCAACACCAGAGAGTTGATTCTAGCTTTCACTCTTTCTGTATCTGTAAGTTCTTCTCCAACAGTGAGAAACCTGGCTTCCATCCTCCTTTATTAACATCTATGCATTTGATCAATCCTCCCATCTATAAAATCTCCTTTGTCCACTGCCACCTCCTCCCCCATGCAGATGCCCTCCTTGTCCTACTCAGGCTCTGACTCCTCCCCTCAGGCCACCTCTCGATGCAGCTGCCCTCCTCACTCAGTTTGGTCTCCCACACCCCATGCTGGCCATCCCCATGCCTGGTGCCCTTTGCACCCCTTTTGGGCTCTGACACCGCTCACAGGGCTCTTCTCCCAAACATGTAGGACCTCCTGTGCACACTGCTTTTAATGATCTCTTTATGTATCTGTCTTCCCCACTGGGCTCAGCAACTCTTCAAAGCTTGGAATCCGTCCAATTCTTCTTTCTATACTATTACCTGCTTCTATTCCAGGTACACAGAAGGCACTCAATAAATGCTGGGTGCATGAAAGAAGGACAACATGGGTAAAGGCACCGAGGTGTGAAGGAGGGCGAAAGCCAGTTAGTGGGCACTGATGGGGGGAGCCAGGAACAGGCAGTGGGGGACGTGGAAGAGGAGGCCACGGCAGGTCACAGCGGGCTCAGAATCCCACGGAAAGGAGCCCTTTCCTCTCCTCAGGACAGCAAAGAGTTAAGAACCATCTTCCAGTCTGAGAGGGATAGGTCAGACCTGTGTCCTGGAAGCAGCCCTCTGGCTGCCCCCTGGAGGATGCGCTGGATGGGAAAACGAGGATTCCACCGGGGATCCCCCTGTGGTCTAAGAGCAGTGCCATTGCCACCTTCCGTCCCAACTTAGTCCTACAGTTACTTCTGCAAATGGAAATGCAGCTGCTCTCAGATGTGGTGTTTTGATGTTCTCATGTATAAACGCATTAAAAAGAGAACTTCTTTTCATACTTCACGTACTTCCTTGTCAGTGTCGGCTTCATTTCATTCTCTACCTCAGTGTCCGCATTTCCTCCTTGATGGATTGCTTGATTCCATGCTTGTCAGCTGGCTGCTGAAGGAAAGCACTTTGGGGTGGGTTTTTTTTTTTCCTTTTCAAACTCCAGTAGTAGCTGGGGAACGTGGTAGGTCGCAGTGAAGGCAGGATCCAGACTCTGGGATCTGTTTTCAGACCCTACATAGTGTCCTGTCTGGCCTGGGTGAGGCCTGGCTGTGGACACTTGAAAAGAAAACTCAGAACAGAGGGAAGCCTTGCTGAACACATGCTGTGGGCCAATATGGTGCAAGTCTGTGGACAGCGTCTCCGCTCTGATAACCCCTGTGCTTCCTTCTGCAGAGAAACGTCATTATCACTTGGCCGTCCTCCGTTTCCGCCTTGATGTCTACCTTGCTCGTGCTATACCATTCATTCATGTATAGCCACACTCTTCTTTTTACAGACCAGGAGACAGCCTAATGATGCCAGCAAGGAGCCAGGTTCTTTCCTTCTCTCCACTCTGTCTCCTCGTTGTGTCCTGAAGTCTCCTCCGTGGTCACAGGATGGCTGACCTCCTCACATAACAAAAGAAAAATCAAGATCAGAGACACAGGGCTGGGCTTCCTTCTTGTGCATCTGTGTCTTCTTATCAGAGAGAAGAACGTTTCTCAGAAGCCGCTCACGGGGTTTCCCCTTCACCCTCATGGGCTGGAGCCAGATCACGTGACCGCTCTTAGCTGCAGGGGGTCTGGGAACGTGAGGATCGGTCTTCCCAGCCTCTCTCACTGGGAGGCAGGTTTTGCTGCCAAGAAGGGAGAGAAAGATAGCTCGTGGGTGCACGCAGCCGCGTGGGCCCCAGCACTTGCGTCCAAGCCCACTTCCATCTCAGGAAGAGGCTCTCCAAATCAGCACGCTTGACGGAGTGTTGGCGGGGGCGGAGCCCCAGGTGGGAAGCACCGGTGAAGAAGACGCCTCTCTGACCTTGGCTCGCTTTCGTCCCTCTCACTGGAGTATAAGAGCCACATCTTTGCCTCCTCTGTGCTGAGAGCATTCTCTGGTATGCAGTAGGTGCTCAAGAAGTATTTATGAAATGAAGGAGACCCAGGCTGAAAATGACCACTATCTAGGAAAAACCATTTCAGTGTCAAACAAGGCCAGGAAAATACTCTTTGAAACTGACTTTATCCTGGGGAGAAATTTGCCATGAGGTCCAGTTCAGACAACCAGAGTAAGGCAACAGCTGGGGATGGGGATCAGGGGCCTTGTGAAATGTTCCCTGGAAGCCATTGAAGTAGGGGGACTGGTGGGGCGAGTGGAGGGTCTTCCCACTTTAGAGCATGAAGAAATGTGTCCACCCTGGGGACCTGTGTCTAATTTATGTGATGTAGTGGAAAACAGACAGGGTTGGGGTCACAGCTGGCCCACTGTCTACCTGTGCAACCATGGACAAGACCCTCACCCTCTCTGAGCCTACTGCTCCTGACAGAAACATGGGATAATAATGGCCTGCCTTCCAGGGCTATTTCAGAATTTATAGACCAGAGCTGTAGAAAGTTCCCAGTAGGCATTCAAGAAATGATAGTGACAATAATAATGATAATATTAATAGCTATTATTATTATTCATTGTCCTTGGAAAGCCACCTTGCACTTAATGCGTGTTCAGTGAATTGTTCTGGTTGGTTTAATATCCTGTTAATACTCAAAAACACAAGAAAGTCCTGACTACAGACAGAGGCTCACTCAGTGAACTCCGTGTTTTGAAGTGTCAGTAAGGGCAGGAAAAAGGCATTTCTTTGCTTCATGTTTTTATGATCTCATCATCTGCTACGGTTTTTAGATGGGAAAATGTGATTGTCAATTAAGAGTCTGAAGAAGAGTTGCCTTTATTAAAACACACACACACGCAACGTAAGCACCATATTTCACGCTGAATCGGAGCTGCTGCCGGCTAGCCGAAATTTACTGCCTCGTGTCCCAGCAGAGAGAATTTGCAGCTGGATTAATGCCCCTTCCTCTGGTAGTAAATCAATTTCGTACATATGGCCATATTTTCACCCAAGTGACAGGTGGCAATGGCTGCTATTTTGTAGTCACCGTAGGAAAACCTGGGATAACTCCCAAGGCACTTTGAGCCTCCTCCGCAAATAATGTCGAATCACGGAACTTTCCTGGGGAGAGGCATTTTAGAAAGCTAGGCCCAGTCATTCCAAAGATGGGGAAGCTGAGGCTGGGGCCTCAGTGGAGCCCACTTACTCTCTCCATCCAGCCAATTCCTTACTGTGTCCTCTGAGGCCACGTAGGACCATCTAGAGAGATTTCTGGGGCCACTTCCTCTTTGCTTCCCACATTCTGGAAGCTCTGGATTTCTTCCATCACGCCCCATACACACTCATCCCTGCCTGGCCTTTCTACCCTCAGAGGCATCGTCTAGGTCAGGCTCCCCGTTGTGTGCTCCCGTCACCCAGAACTTCTCCGGCAAGGCACTCACACAGGTGTAATTAATCATTGTATAATTAATCCATTTAGGTTTAATGCCTGTCCTCCCTCATTAGTGTCCTCCTTGTGGGGACACTAAGCTCCGTGTGGACGAGTGTCCTGAATCCCCTGCACTGAGCTCGGTGCATCAGTGCATCTTTGTGAGAGGGATGAATTAATGACAGCTGAATGAATGAAGGTGCCCGATGTGGAGACATGCAACAATAGCATTTGGGGGATGGTAAGTAGCTCACTATATTTGGAGTGGAAGGTTCTAGAGGTGAGTGGAGGGAGATGCGTTTGGGGAGGTGGGTGGGAGGGCTGGGGGGGCATGATATCATGTCTTTCAGGCTCCTGTGAAGGTGCTGGGCTCTATGCCCTTGATGCCAGGGAGACGTGGCACGGTTGGGGTGCTAGTTAGAACAGTGCTTCTCACACCTTATTGTACACAGGAAATCCCCGGGGACAGCGTGAAGATTCAGATGGTGTTCTGTAGGTTTGCGGTGGGCCTGAGGTTCTATTTCTGACAAGCTCCCTGGTGAGGCCAATGCTGCTGGCTCCAAGACCACAGTTTTAGAACCATCACTCCTGGCAGTTGGTGGAGGATGGCCTGGAGGGTGAGGAACAGGGAGGCAGGAACACCAGTCAGGAGACAACTAGGTGGTCCAGGGCCAAAGAGACGAGGGCCAGACTGAGGCAGAGCAGTAGGGACAGAAGGAGGGGGCTGAGCTCCAAGACATGGAGGAGGGCAGGCCAGCAGGACTCAGCGACCATCAGGGTGAAAAGGGAGGCGTCTTACTGATGTCCAGGTTGCTGGTTCTTGGGTTTCTTAAAAAAATTAGTGTTTAACAGCATCTAGGTCATTTGTCAGTGCTTGTGGTTAGCTTACTTTAAAATTGAAAGAACTAAAAAAAAAAAAAAAGATTAAAAAAAATGGAAGGAACTCCATTTTGTTGAAAAGCATGGAGTATAAAGCCACGCTGCTCTCCATGCCCCGGCACCCGGCGGGGCCCACGGAGCTCACGCTTTCCCCTCCTGTGCTGAGCAGAAGGTCGGAGTCATTCTCATTCCTGATGAGGTTCAAGTCCCCAGCTGTGGGGCTGGAGCCCTGGCCCCGAACTCAGCTCCCTTGTTTGGGACCTGGGCCTCCCAGCGCCCTCTGCTCTTGGCCTATATGCTGTCTCTTGGCCTCTACCCACTACACCTTGTTTCTAATAAGATGGGCCAGCCAGCGTGAAGCAGCCGCCACATGATGAGCCCCTTTTCCTCCATCAGCCTGCAGCTCAGACTCTTCTGGCCCAGATCAGCCCAGATGCACAGCCCCTCTTACCGCCCAGCCCTGACTGGTCCTGTGGGCGTTCCTTCCTTCCTTCTGGTCTACCGTGCAGATCCTGGCCATCGTTAGCCCACCAAGGGCATGATGTCAACACCTGGGCAGAAGCCACCTGTAGCAGAGTCTGCTGGTCACCTACCCATGTCTATTCTCCCCTTCTTTCCTACCAACAAAACAGTAAAACCCTCATTTTGTGAAAGGGAGCAATGACTTGCTAAGAGATGACATTTCTCACCCACTTTGCAGTTGGATTTGGCCGTGTGACTGAATTCAGACAATGAGATATAAGCAGAAGTTGTTGGATAGGCTTCTAGAGGTGCTCCTGTCTTTCCCCACTTTCCTTCCTGCCACCTGGAAGGAAGATGTAGTGGCTGGAACCCCAGCATCCATGCAGCATATGGTGAATAAGTGATTTATGACGCGCTAGCGGCTGCAGTGCTTTCTCCTCAATTTTTGGCCTCACTAGCTGCCCATGTGGGTCCCTTACATTCAGTCTGGCAACTTGGTACTTTTCGGGGGCTTTTTTCCATGAAAGCGCCTCATTTCTCTCTCCACAGGATCCTTGGCTGCTTCTAAACCTGCATGAGAAACTGGCACTTCAATTCCCTGCTCCCCCTTTGCTCCGAGAACAGCCAGCCCAGCTCCCCCCACTGCCCGGACATGTCTGCTTCCTTTCCGAACTGGCAGAAGGAGCAGGCCCAAGGTGTGCCAGGCACTCTGCTAGGGTTTTCACATATTTTGGGCCAACCATTAAACAACCCCTGGAGATAATAAATGTATTAGTTGCATTTCTTTACAGATGAGAAAGTGGCCTCCGAGAGATTATATAACTTCTCCAGCATCATTCATTTGTTCACTCACTTGATCATTATTTATTGAGCTTCTACCATGTGCCAGACACTCTTTTCATTGTTGATGACACCCACAGTGGGGTGCTGCTTTCTGAGATGAGGAGACAGCAGAGGGACAAGCTTGGCTGCACTGTGTCTGAGTCATGTTAGGACACCCAAGGGAGATGCTAAGTATGCCACCGGATACAGGAGGCACCCAGCATGGCAATGTCGGCATCAGAAGTAGAGCCCGGCTCTTCTCCTCCCAGCTGAGGCTCTTCGGAATCAGACTGGGCTACAGGGGAGATGAGAGAAGACTCCCCACTAGATTTGGCTCAATTTGAAAATAAATAACAGGTTTCCTAAGGGGATAAGAGGCAAAAACTTTCCAACCACCTAAAATGAAAGATCTTAATCTAGTTGTATACCCTCCTGACAGCTGTGGTTACGACCTCGTCCGTGACCACACTGTCGAACTTAAAGTGTTTTCTGTTTGCTTTTCAGAAAATGCAGAGCCTCGGGCATCGTGAGTGCTGCGTGCGGAGCTGGGCTCTTTTATGGAGTGTTTTGGGCCTTAATGGCCCGGCATTGATCCGTGCTATCGACCCCTCGGTTTCAAATAACTGACACGGTTTCCAGTGGACCCAGATAATTAAGACTTCTCAAATGGCAACTAATAATTTACATTTGCAGTGTGAGGAACCCACGCTGGTGGGATATGAAAGGAAAAGCTCATCCTGGTGGTCCTCTGATCCTTGCTAATGGAGTCTTAGAAAAATCATTTCCTCCCTCGACCTATCTTACTGAAGTTATCAAGTGACCTAGGAGGTTATTTTCATTTACTGGAAAACACTTGGGACTGGCTCTCAGCATTAGGGAGTGGCGTCTATTTCTCAGATTCATCCCTGCTCTTCATCCCTCCGTCACTCTCACTGCTCAGGCCTTGGACCTCCCAGCGGGTCTATTGTAAGAGGTCCTCTACTCCATCCTTCACACTGTAACCTGTGTGGTCTTCCTTGGGCCTTTGTTTCTCTGCTTCCACACCTCCATTGTGTCCAGAATTCAAGTTGAGACTCCTGTGGGAGATTGGTCCCAATTCTGTGCACCCCCACATTCTACATCCGCACCCCTGCCTAGGCCTGAGTGGATGCACGCAGTGCACATCCTACACCTGGACTTTAGGTTTGGTCCTGTGACTTTGTTTAACCAGTGGGATGTTAGTGCATGAGCCCTGAGTGAAGGCTTGAAACGTGCTAGCGTGGTTGGGCTTCCCTCTTGAGTTGGTGACCTGCCAAGGAGAAGAGCATGCCCTGGGCCACTGCTGGTCCAAGAGAACGAGAGACACGTGGAGCAGACTGGGACCTAATCTGCAGCCTGGAGGCAAGCCCAGCCAAGCCCAGTATAGACCAGCTAAACCATGGTCAACCCACAGAACTGCCGAGTGTGAGAACAACACTGATTGTGGTAAGCCTTCGATTTCTGGGCACGCTTGTCAAATGAATACAGGATTCCCTCTCCCCTCTCCTGCTCTCGTCTTCCCTTTCTTCCTCCTGGATTCCCAGGTACCTATAGGATACCTCTTTGTGAAATAAAAAAAGGTGCCCTTTCTGTTGGGCAGGTGTAGCCCCCCACCATGTTGCGTGGCTTGCTGAGTGGGGTGTGGGCTGGGTTTCAGCTCTCCTTGACTGAACTCTTGTTCAGAGCACAACCTTCACTGTCATCAACTGATGACTCTCTGGTTTGGCATTTCATACATGGCTGTCCTCTAAGCTCCCCGCAATTGGCTGTTCCTGGCACCTGTTGTTGCCACTATCCACGGTGGGGTGGTGGGCAGGGAGGACCCGGACCTTTCTCCCCAGTTCCAACAATTCATGATGCTACACAAGGGCGGCCCTACCTGGGGACAGCTGGGAGTGGGGGGCTGTGAGGTAAGGAAAGAAGGAGTGGGATGGGAAGGCTTTGATTTGTTTGATGTTATTGAGATTCTATACCATTTACTTTGGAAAAGATCACACTTTCTTTTTTGTTTCAAATGTCATTTTTTTGTGTGTGAGGAAGGTCAGCCCTGAGCTAACATCCATGCTAATCCTCCTCTTTTTGCTAAGGAAGACCAGCTCTGCGCTAACATCTATTGCCAATCCTCCTCCTTTTTTATTCCCCTAAAGCTCCAGTAGATAGTTGTATGTCATAGTTGCATATCCTTCTAGTTGCTGTATGTGGGACGCAACCTCAGCATGGCCAGAGAAGCAGTGCATCGGTGCACGCCCGGGATCCAAACCTGGGCCGCCAGTAGTGGAGCGTGCGCACCTAACCGCTAAGCCACGGGGCCGGCCCCTCAAATGTCATTTTGGAGTCAGACAGAATTAAATTTAGCTCTTGACAAGCCCCTTTGCTGAAACTTTTTGAGAATAAGAAAATTCTGACTGCTCCTCAAGACTTCTCACTGCCCTCTGCTGAAAAAGTGTCCCAAACTATGATGATGACAATCAAAAATGGCATTCCTAGAGCCTTGCAGTGCACAACTTGTGCAACTGTATATGGCTGCCCTGGTCCTGACAAGTCCCAATAGTTTTGAAACTTATCTTCATCCATAAAGTAGGGTTTTATAGTCCTTAGAGAAATTGGTTAATAAGTGTTAACTGTTATTATATTATTATTGTTGCTGTCATCAGATTTCAATTCTGATAAAAACGATTAGGATATTGATGAAGATGCTTGGTATTTATAGAGGGTATATATTTTTCCAGTGAGGTTTTAACTTCATTTTCTAATTGTCTGGTGCAGTCACAAAGCAGTCATTATCATCTTCATTTTAGAGGTCAGAAAATCAGCCCGTGTATTACTCCATGACTTGGGCAGAATAAGACAATCAGGAGAGTCAAAAGCAATATTTCACCTCCCCTAATTCTCACTCAGCTTTTCATCATCCTGCCCTGCCCTTCTGAAGCTGTGGTGATCATGGTGATGGGGATAGTGGTGAGGTGTGTGTTGTATGTGTGTGTGTGTGTGTGCGTCTTTGTTCAAAATGCACCTTTGTTGGAAAGTCTCATTAAGTTGCCTTCTGTCGTTGTTCCAGATTTATTGCTTTAATTTGTTTTGGCTTTTTATACACAGGAGCTTTATTTTCCCTTGTTCTACCTCAGTTTCAACCTGCCTGTAAGGTATAAAAATACATTTTTATATTTCACCCTCTACAGTTTTCTTCTCTGGTGACCAATGTTAAGGAAGAAAATGATTTACTTTGGATATGAGGGTCAGCAAAATGTTAAGTCATTTGTATCTGTAGCACTCTTGTATTTATGGACAAAAACACGTAGACATGAACCTGACCGCTGAAGACTGCTGGAATCCTGCTGGCTGGGCCAAGACTTTCAGGGGCATCTCTCTCTCCTCTTAGCTCTATCGCTGTCGTCTCACCGTATTTCCTCTAGCCTGGGACGATTCTCCCCAGTGCAATGCCCGCTCTCCAAGTGGGTCTCCTGGACCTCCGCAGAGCCCTCTGGTCTTGTCTCCCAGTCCTGTCGGTGCTCTCGCGAGGTCCCGTGTGAGCTGGGCGGGCAAGGTAAAGTCTGTTCTCCCTCACACAACTTCATGGAAGTATCTCACATCCTCGCATCGCATCCCATGATTCTACCCTGTCCAGCCCCGACTCCTCCTTTGGGCATCTCCCACTGGCCCCTTCCTCGGGCACGTCTTCCCTGACCCCTAGCTGGATGGGTCTCCGGGTCACCATCTCTCACTGTCTCCCGTCTTTGCCTTCAGGGCACCTGTGGTGACACCTCCGGGGCGCCCATCACATCCTCTCCCACCCCGGTCCACATCTGATTTCAGCTGCAGCCTACTGGACAGTTCATGGAACTCAAACGGGCCTCATGCTAACAGCAGCCAACTCCTGGGCCACTGGTCCCTGTCTCTCTTCTCCAGAGCTCACTGGAGAGCAGGCACGTTGGAGAAGTGTGGTTGTATTCATAGCTGGGGTACCCTAAAGCCATGGGGTGGAGTCATGGATGATGCTCTAGTCTCCCACCCATTACCTGTCAGGCTGACCTTTCAGGAGGACTTTTGTCCACCTCTCAGGTGTCCAGGTGGTGTCAAGTCCTGCTCACCTGCAGTGACCTCCCAGAGGCATCCCTTTCGCCCCTTCCTCCTTTCCTTCCCTGCCTCATTCTCTCCTTCTGCTTCCTGGGATCACCTCCCACATAAAATCTGTACACCCAAGCCCTTCTCTGAGGTCCACTTTTGGGGACATTGAAACTAAGATGACACTATTCTCAGGGTGTGGTTTTATGTGTGGGGGCTGAGTTGTTAAGTGTTGGTTTCCCTCATGAGTCCATGAGCCCCTTGGGGGCTCCATATGTCGCATTCACCCATCACTGTATCCTGCACACAGTTCCTGGAACATAGTAGGTCCTCAACAAATACATACAAAATGAATGAAGGGGTGATCACTGTATTATGAGGTCATGATGCCTCAAAGTGATGCCGTTATCCCACTTCCTTCTGAGAAGAGCAGTTGAAGGTGGTGGCAGGTGTAAGACACCTGTTCTCCGTGTCAGTGTGACCTGGCACTTCTGGATGTTATGGATTGGACCTGACCCTAATTTAGCCTTCCATGACTGACAAAAGGGAACCAGTGTCCTAGGAGGTGGCCTGAGAGCTCTGGCCAACAGGTGCCCCCCCATCCTGGACACAGGCCACAGTCCTTGTTTCTCCATGTGCCCCCCTAGGCAGCCTCCTCTTCTGCAGTCCTGGTTTCTTCCAGACTCTCCACTTTGGAGATGAATTACCTCCTAGTGGCCTAGGTTCTTTCTGCGGGAGGAAGCCTGGTCTACGTCTTCTGACTACTCCCTACCGGGGACTGGGTCATGAGCAACCTTGCAGCTTGGAGAATCATAGTCTGTGTCCCCCGGCCACCCCTGCACCTCAGTGAGAGGAGAGGTCTGTGCTTGGACGTAGGAAGACAGCCCTCCTCCCTAGACTGTACCACTGCCTCTCTCAGCATCTGGCATCTCCTGTCACCTCAGCCGAGTTTCAGACTGAATTGCCTCCAAGGAACACCCCCCTCAACTCCCAGAGCTCGTGGCCTGCACTAGGTGGTCCCAATTCCTGCCTGTACTCTGCCCCTCTGGCTCAACTTTTGCACATCGGAGAGCCAGAAAGGAGAGCTGGAGTGGTTTAAAGGATGGTTCAGGGCCGGGGCCAACAATCAAAGTCAAGACAATGACTCTGCCCCTGGTGTGTCACCTTCTGCCTTCTTCTCCTTTCCTTCCACCTTGATGGTTCTTCTTCTCACCACTTCCTTTTTGAACCTTGTTCCAAGCCCTTGCTGACTTCTGTCTCGAGGTGCCATGGTATATTAGTCAGAGTTTTCCAGAGAAACAGAACCAATGGCACCACCCCCAAGGAGATTTGTTATGAAGAATTGGCCCATGTGATTATGGAGACCCAAAAGTCCCCTGATCTGCCACCGGCAAGCTGGAGCCCCAGGAAGCCAGTGGTGTAATCCAGTCTGAGTCTGAAGGCCTGAGAATCAGGAGGCTGACGGTATAAACCCCAGTCCAAGGGCAGGAAATCTGCTACAAATCTGGAGTCCACGTGTCTCTGGCCCGTGGATGGTGTATTAGTTTCCTAGGGCTGATGTAACAAATTACCACAAACTGGGCAGCTTAAAACAACAGAAATTCATTTTCTCACAGTTCTGGAGACCAGCAGTCCAAGATCAAGGAGTTGGCAGGGTTGGTTCCTTCTGGATGCTGAGGGAGAATCTGGGCCACGCCCCTCTCTAGCTTCTGGTGGCTGCCAGCGACCCTTGTCCTTCCTTGGCTTGTAGAGGCAGAATGCCAATCGCTGCCTCTAACTTCACATGGCCTTCCCTGTGTCTCCCTGTGCCTCAAATCTCCCTCTCCTTTCTCTTTTGAGGACATCCGTCACTGGATTTGGGCCCCACCTTAAATCCGGGATCATCTCATCTCAAGATCCCTAACTCAATTACATCTGCAAAGACCCTACTTCCAAATAAGGTGAATGTACAGGTACTGAGGGTTAGGATTTGGACAGATCCCTTTTGGGGACACAGTTCAACCCACTACAGGGGGCATGTCATCATGATGGTGCCCTCCATCCCCCACATCTCCTTCCCTCCCCCTGCGCCCCTCCGGGTCTCCTTTGGATGTCTGCTGTCTCCAGCCGTCACCCCAGGCCTGACCCTAATCCTCCCTCAGTACTTCTTTTGGGTCTTCCTGTGTGGGTTCTGCTGGGATAGACATTCCATTAGTCTGGTGGCCGCAGCACAGCATCCTGGGGCTGGCTCGGGAGGGTTTTATTAAGACGTGGAGATGAGAGGCCATCTGTGAGGCCCGGGAAGCTGATGAGATCAGAATCCATTACCGCCTGTAATTCTCTTGCTCCCAAGAAAGACTTTTCTCTGGGAGTGAGTTTTCCCAGAAAAGATTTTTAAAACAATAGCCTAAAAGCTCTTCTCAAAAACCACACCTAAAAACAGAAGCCTTCCCTCTAGCCATCCTGACTCCAGGCAAAGAAAAAAATTAAAAAGGCAAAGGAAAGTCATGTCAGCTGAGAAGGAAGCATCTAAGAGAGCGGATTCTAACTGCGGGGTGTGGGGGCCAGGGCTTGTCTGGAGAGACTTCTCCCTCTCCTCTGTTTTTCTGTCTGGACTGGTCTTATCTCCTCCACTGCCTCTTTAAGGAGAGAGAGAGTGTTAACACTAGGGTCTAGACACTGTGCCACCAGTTCTGGGAAGGTTACAGCCTTCACTCTGGCCTTAGTGTCCTTGGCTGGAAAATGGGCTTAATAACGCCTGCTCTTCAGGGGGTTAGAAGGCAAATAAAACAAGATTGGAAAGGGTCCAGCTCCGTCCTGGCACAGAAGTGCTGGGTCGTATTTGTTTCTTGTAACCTCACTGAACCTCATGAGACATGGTGAAATGGGTATGGTTCTCTCTTCTACAGATTTGAACAGTCTCCCAGAGGTTACATCACTTGTC
Source organism: Diceros bicornis minor (assembly GCF_020826845.1). Lineage (NCBI taxonomy): Eukaryota > Metazoa > Chordata > Mammalia > Perissodactyla > Rhinocerotidae > Diceros > Diceros bicornis. The sequence continues at coordinate 49,416,650 of NC_080760.1, forward strand.
CAGACTCGCCCAGCTGGGCAGGACAGCGCGTGGAGAGATCTGAGTCTGTGCCCCGATTCCCGGTCACACTCCCAGCCCTTTCCTCTCCTCACCCCCTTCTTCCTGTCCCGTCCTCTCCCTCAGCTCTTCCCCTTCTCTGTAAAGCCAGGGTTTATGATCCGGATTGGGGCTGAGATGGGGCAGAGGGGATATTGCGGAGACGACACTGAGTTGGCAGTCAGGAGCCTGGAGTCGGAGTACACACTGTGTGGAGTGAAACCTGGGCACTGCCTCCCTGTCCGGACCTCTTTTCCTCCCCTATGACAGGCACTACAGCAACACCTGCCCTCGTCGCCTCTCGCAGGGGGTGACAGACAGTGCTCTGTGCAGGCTGCCACAGGTGAGGCACAGAACCCTATAGTTTGCATGCCTCATTTCAGCCCAGACGTCAATGCACCTTGTAAGTCACTATGAAGCTGGGAAGAGCCCCCAGCCCAGCCCACCCCCCCACACCCTATCTTACAGAGCTGCCTTTGCAGACACGGTTGTCCAAATCCTCTTCACTCCTGACTCAGCTCTCTGGGCTCTCTAGAAAGGAGCTAATGATGTCAACATTTTTCTTATCTGTTTCCTTCCTGTTTTTCCCAATGTCAATGGAAGAGATTGTTTTTAAAATTATTATTCATTTATTTATTTAATGTTCCCTTTAAAAGAAGACAATTCCCCAGAAAAGGTGCATTAGTTCGTGCCTCCCGACCTTGCATGTGCTGTTTCCTCCATGTTTCACCTAAGTGCCACCAGCCCTTCAAGATGTAGCCCAGCCACTGTGTCCCTTTCCTCAGCACCTCTGGGCTGGCTCAGGCCTGCCTGCCTCTCCCAGCACTCTGCTGGGGGCTTTCATTTCCTGCCGTCGTAGGACTCTCAGCTCCTGCTGTCTGTGTCCTTGTCGTGGACAAGCTGCAGCAGGGGCCCACGTCTTCCTTTCTGAGTCCTGTCTCTACCCGGTGTGGCCGGCGGAGTGAGGGAAGGAGGCGTCGCCCACTTGTCTGTGCATCAGTCAGCCCCGAGGACCAGCCACAGAGGCTCAGAAACGCAAATCAAATGTGTCTGCTTCAAATTAAGCCCATATTCTGGTCTAGTGGGGGCAGAGCTATTTCTTAGCCAATAAATATTAATAAGAAAAATAAACCAATCTTTTAGGCTTCTTCCCCCCAGCTGCCACCCCAGGGTTATAAATTATGTACTGCCTGAGTCTGTTTTGACAGTTGTGATAAAGTGGGTTTCAGATTCCGCGAGCGTTTTCCTTGCAAGATTGCTGCGTTGTGCATTTTCCATGCAACCACCCCACCTCCCCGACCCCTGCCTTTTTTCTGTCTAGGAGGAAGATGTGACCAGAGTAGCTATTTTTCTACTCTGGGGCCTTCTCTGTCACCTCTTTGCCAAACAGACACTGAGATTTTTTTTTTTTTTTAAACTTCTGACGTTCATCACAAAAACCTGGAAAGATTTTAATGGGCAGAAAGGATACCGCCCTGCGATGGGTGTGACGGCTGTGACGGCTCCCATCTCATGACCCTTGTGTGCGCTGCTCTCCGTTCTCTGGGACCAGTTCCCTGTCTGACCACCAATTCACCCCAGCGAAGTCTAGCCCGTCACTGAGGGCCCGGATGAAGCTCTGGCTTCTTCCTGACTCTCCTAGCATTTCCTGTTCTCTCCCTTCCCTCCCATACCCTCAGAGACTGGACTAAGAGATGCCCTTGCGTCTTCCCTCATCTCCACTGCTTTCTAACTGGTTGGTTTCCCATCAGCTTCTCCTATCTTCCAGGAGCTAAGTGCCCTCTCCTCTCCATCTCCACCACCACCCACTCCCCTTGTGCTCTCGTCCAGGCTCACCTGGGCTTTCTTTCTCCTCCATGGAGGTGTCAATTCATGCAGGAAAGTGTCCCCTCAGTGAGTCTTTACATATTTCTACACTTGTGTAACCTCCAGATCAAGACAGATTTCCACGCCCAGCAGCTCCCTTGTGCCCTCTTGCTGGGAACCAAAGGCTCAGTTATGCTAATCACTTCCATCAAGGTTACTTCTACCTGTTCTTGAACTTCTTCTAAAGGGAATCATACAGGATGCACTCTTTGTGTCTTGTTTTTTTCTTCTTCCCACCATTATGTCTGTGAGATAAATCCAAGTTGTTGTATTTAGCAGTAGATTTTTTTTCATTACCAAGGAGATTCCACTGTCTTTGTTCTTTCCAGCTGCTATAACAGAATACCATAGACTGAGTGGCTTATAAACAACAGAAATGTATTTCTCACAACTGGAGGCTGGAAGTCCATGATCAAGGCACTGACAGATTCTGTCTGGTGATGGGCTGCTTCCTAGTTTATAGACAGCCGTCTTTCCACTGTGTTGTCATGTGGTAGAAGGTATGACAGAGCTCTCTGGGGTCTCTTTCATAAGGGCACTAATCCCATTCATGAGGGCATCACCCTCATGACCTAAGCACCTCCCAAAGGCCCCACCTCCTAGCACCTTCACTTTGGGGATTAGGTTTCAACATAGGAATTTCAAGGTATGCAAACATTAGTCTGGAGCATCAGATGATTTACCTGTTCTGCTCTTAATGGACAATTAATAATTTCCAGCTTTGTGTTTTTATGAATCATACTATGAACCTTCATGCACCTGTCTTTTGGTGGGAATAAACTTTCATTTCTCTGGGGGACAAAGCTAGGAGTAGAATTTCCAGGTCATAGAATATCTATATTTAGCTTTAGTTGATTTTGCCAAATCATTGTCTAAACTAATCTGTTTTTTCCATATCTTAACCAACACTTGTTATTGCCATTAGGCCTGTGTGTGTGTGTGTGTGTGTGTGTGTGTGTGTTTGTTCCATTTTTTAAATTGAGTCATTAGTCTAATTTGTAGGAGTTATTTATATATTCTGGATGTGAGTCCTTTTTCAGATATAAGTATTGTAAGTATCTTTTCCGAGTCCATGGCTTGTTTTATCACTCTCTTAATGGTGTCTTTTGATGAACAGATGTTCTTCATTTTAATGAAGTCCAATTTATCAATCTTTTCTTTTATGGCTAGTGCTTTTTGTGGCATGTTTAAGAAATCTTTGCCTACCCAAAGGTCATGAAGATATTCTCCTATGTTTTCTTCTAAAAGCTTCATTGCTTTACTTTTCACATTTAGGTTTATGAACCATGTCAAATTAATTTTTATGTACTGTGTGAGGTTCACCTTGACTTTTGAAATAGCCTCTTCCCTGGGACCAGCCCCAGCTTCCTATCTTAAATTATCCCAATTTTCGCTGCTGGCATGGTTGTCCATTCTAAATCCAGGTCTGATCACATGACTTTTCTGCTTAAAACCATTTTGTTTTTCTCTGATCATAAAGTCTAAAGTCCTCAGCATGGAGTGTAATGCCTTTCAGGATCAGACAGGCACTTATCTTTCTAGCTTCATCTCTTATTAATTCTCTACATGGATATTATACTCTAGCCGCAAAAATTCTGAATATCTACTGTTATGGGTTGAATTGTGTCCCCTATCAAAAGGCATATTGAAGTCCTAATCCTCAGTACCTCAGATTGCGACCTACTTCCAGGTTTATCATGGCAGTCTTTCTCCTGTCTGCAACATCCAACATGGCTCCTGTTTCAGATATCTAATACTGAGGAACAAACTACCCCAAAAGTTAGTGACTTAAAATGATAATTTATCATTATCTCTCATGGTCCTGTGGGTTAGCAAGTATCAACTGGGTTAACAAGTCTTGTTTGGTCTTTGATATGGTTGAAGTCAGATGGCGGCTGGTGGTGGAGTCATTTGAAGACTCAACTGGACTAGATATCCAAGATGGTGTCTTCACCCATGTCTGCTGCCTTGGTTGGGATGGATAGAATACCTGGGGGCTGGCTGGGCCTCTCTCTTCATGTAGCTTCTTTTTACTAGCTTGGGCTTTCTTACAATATGGCAATATTAAGGTCATCAGATAGCTTACGTGGAATCTGGTTTCCATCAGAGTAAATATTCCAAGAGAGCAAGGAGGAAGTTGCAAAGTTTCTTCCCACCCAGACTCAGAGGTCATACAGTATCACTTCCTCCACATTCTATTTGTTAAAGCCACAAGACCAGCCTAGATTCAAGGAACAGGATTACGCAAGAGTGTGAATACTGGGAGGCATGACTTATAAGAGCCCTTGGGACACTAGTTATGATAGCTCATTTGTGTATCCTCTGTAGCTGCAGACAGATTATCTTTTGTCCCCAGAAAACTCTAAGAGGAGTCAGGAAAGGGCATTCTTTAGACCAGTAACTTATTCTGCAGTCACTTTCCTATTTTATAAAGCATTCCCAGGCCTGATATCTTATCTAGATTAAAAAAAGACGGAAATGATGCTAAGGGATGTCCTGAAACTCCTCCGAATAATGTAACCTCAACAATGTAGCCATGTCTCAAAAACTGTTATACAACACACTGCACTCATTAACTAATGGCCTGTAAAAGTATATCAAGAATGATATCTAGTGTACATTTTTAAATATACAAAATAGAATAGCTCCCAGATGTTACTTGGAAACTTAGGTTACGAAGCATCAGAATAGCTTATTTTAATCTCGTGGTAACATTTAGCATTTTCATTCTACCCAAGAGAGATCATCAAAACAACCATGTAATGGAACCAAGATGTACTATACACATTTTATAGAAGAATAAATGGAATTTCAGAGAAGTAGACTGATCTACCCAAAGGAATAGCTCTTCTGTGGCTGAGCTGAGCTTCAAGTCTAGAGAGCGTGATTCAAAATTCAGTGTTCTTTTGACTATAGTAGGTTTGAGTATAGTAGGTTTCTTCTGAGAGCAGGTTTGCATCATGCACAACATTACTCCCCCTTCCATGTCTACACAGACATCACTAATCAATCATGGATGTCTATCCTGCTGAATTGAGACATTGGCTCATAATCCTTCTCAACCCAACACTCTACCAATCACTTGAGGCTCAAGATAACACTTTGCCATCCTGGTACTCTACTGTGTTGTCTGTCTGGAGGATGAGCAAGGCCCTAAAGGTATCTTGGGTTACATTTTGGTGGCTCTCTTTGCACTGGAAAGATTGCCTCTTTGATTAGATATTTTTAAACTTAAGGAATCTTCTCTATTTACTAAATTCTAAAACGCACATCTCCCTCCTCATTTTAACATTTTTGACTTGGGGCATACCTTATAGTCAATGCGGTGCTGTTTCTTTTCTCTCTGAACAACTGCTGTTAAATTGATGATACATTGTTCAGTTGACAGCATCTTAGAACTGAGGAAATATATCCATTCATTCATTTATGTACGTATGTGTCCAATAAATATTTATATGTGGCTACTCTGTGTGAGGCTGGGTACTGGGCAATTAGCCCACATCAGTGAACATGGTCCAGATGCAATGCTTGAGGACGGAGTTTGTTACCCTTGGTATGATTGACATTTGGAGCTAGATGATTCTTATTTTTTTGGTGGAGGCTGTGGGATGCTGTCCTGTGCACTGTAGGATGTTTAGCAGAATATCTGGTCTATACATATTAGATGCTAGGAGCTTCCCCATCCCAATTATGACAACCAAAGTGTCCCCAGACATTGCCAAATGTCCCCTGGAGTAGAAAATCACCCCCAGTTGAGAACTACTGCTCTAGAAATTAGCTCCCTGGGTCATCATAATCTTTCTTCTTCTATCCCATATCACTCATCCATGGACTGGAGATTTCACCCAAATTGGCAATTTTTTTCACCATGTGCCTTGGGAATTGGATAATAATTACTCTCTTTAGGGTATTTACTATGAGCTAGACACAGACTATGCTCTTTGGTACCCTTAACTCACTGAATCCTGATGTAGAAGGCCATGGTGTCTGAAGACGGGTTACTAGTGTGGGCCCCGGCACCACCTGTCTGAGTTTAACTCCTGGCTTGTCGCTGCTAGCTGTGTGTTCTCATGGGTAAGGTAACTGTCCTCTCTCCGTCTCACTATCTCCACTTGTGAAATGGGAGTGCTAATAGTTGAAGTTATAAGAATTAAACAGTTAAAACATTTAAAATATTTAGAATCATGCAGGGCACATAAGAAGTACTCTTTAAAAAGTTTTAATTCTTAAACTCAATGATGTAGGCACTATAGTCTCCACTTTTCAAATGAGGAAATTGAGTCAGAGAGGTTAAGTTGCCCAAGTTCACACAGCTGGGTGAGTGGCAGAGCTGAGATTCAAACACTGTTAGACTGATTTCAAAGCTAATGGAAACACTCAGGGAGCATGTTGCTCTCCTCCAGGTCAGGGTCAGGTAAGGCACACATGCAGGCCACCTTCTGAGCCACAGCCTTCACAGGCAGCTGGAGTCTGAGGCATGTACGCACTGCCTTATTCAATCAGGGTCACTGAGGGTCGCGGGTTAGAATATTCGAGGCGGCCCTGCGAAACCAGGTAATGGAAAAACACCATGGACTGTGAAAAAAGTAAATGAGAAGCACACAGAGAGAAAGATGGAAAATAATAGATGAGAACCAATATAGAAGACGTAGACCGGCACTGAGCTGGGGCTTAGCAGGCGACCAAAGCCAGCGTATCTCATCACTGGCTTCTCCGTGCCCTTGGAGCACACCCTGTCTCGCCTGTTTGGTGAGTGCCTGTCTGCTATGCTCTGGCTGTGGCTCCCCGACTTCAGGGTGAGTTATGTTTGTGGTTTACAAGTTCATCCTTCTCACCTCCTGGAAGATGCTCCTGCCCTGAGCTCAGAGCCACTTACAGCTGGGGACAGTGCCTTACTGCTCCTGAGTCAGCAGGGGCAGTACCTAGTGATACTTGATTATTGCTCCTTCAATAGGGGAACAAGTGATTGCATCTCGTTCTCACGGAAATCCTCTGGCTTATAGTCTTATGTCATAGTGAGGAAACCGAGGCAAATGAGAATAAGGTACTTGAGGCCAGGGGCATATGGTCAGCGAGGGGCAGGACTGGATCATCTGACAGACTCTGCTACTCTTCTAGTGGCTGTTCACACGGATGGGTAGATAATACATATCCATACTGGATGATGTGCACATTCCTTCCTTCCTTCCTTCATTCATCTAAAGAAGTTATTGACCCTTAACGCCAACCACTCACTGAACTTCTTGATCCCATGTTTTCTGAACCCCTCGATGAGAAGTTGAGCCTGTCACCTTGCACGATTCATTCCTTTGGGAAATGTACACTGTGTACTTGCTCTGGTTGAGGTAGAGCTTCATTGTTGGGGACCCACGGAGAAACTAGACTTGGTCCTGCCCTCAAGGAGCTCTCAGTTTAGTGCTTGAGACAGACTGATAAGTAGTTATTATTTCATCTGACAGTTGCTACAATATGTAAAAGGCAGAGCAGGGACAATTGTTTGTTGCTTGTTGTTTAGATGTACATCTTCTTTCTTTATGTGTATGATAAGTCCTTTGCAGGCTGGGAATGCATCTTCTGCACTTTTCATGTGCCCTAATGATGGCGGCTTAGGGCTTAGAATAGCATAACCTGGTCAGACTCAACTGGTATCTATGCCAGGACCTCATCTGGGAGCCTGGGAGAGAAAGTGAATGGTTTCAGGGCTTGCTGTGGCCCACAATGAGGAATGGAGCTGAGCAGATGTTGGACGAGGTCCAAAGGGGAGTGGAGACCTTGGCCTGGGCTGGGTGGGGTTGACATCTGAGTGGCCTCAGTTTGTCTGTCGGGTTGTATCAGTTAGCTATTAATGCATAAAAAACCTCTCCCAAACTCAGCATCTTAAAGCAATGAGCACTAATTGCTGCTAATGAGTTTAGAAGTCAGCTGTACTTTTCTTCTGATTTCACGTGGGCTCATGCACGGATCCGCAATCAGCTGTGGTTCATGTAGGCAGCTCTGCTAGTCTGGTCTAGGCTCACTCACAGGGATCAGCTGCTGTTGGCTGGTCTAGGATGGCCTCAGCTTGGAGAGGGCTCTCCTCCCCACCTGATCTCTCACCTCCCACCAGGCTAGCCCCTTGAGGCCTGGGTGGGAACTGGTACCAGGTCACTTTTGCTGCATTCCATTGACTAAAACAAGTCCCAAGGCCAGCCCAGGTTTGAGAGGTGGGACATAGCCTCCACCTCTGGGTAGGAAGAGCTGACAAGTCACATAGAAAGGGGATGGATCCAGGGAGGCGTGGAGGATTAGGGCCATTTTTGCAGTCCATTGACCACAGGGCTGGAGTGAGACGGGTCAGCTGGGAGACTCACTCAACCTGGAACAGGGCCCTAACCAAAGGCTGGGAGTGTGAGGCTTAGGACTTGATGCCTGTGCAGAGGCAGTGAGAGCCTCACAGGCGTTCTGGCCTCACCCAAGCAGTCTGGGCTGCAGGACAGGGCTCTCATGTTAGTTAGAGTTCAATGCGGGCAAGAACCAATACAAGAGCCCACTTAATCCACTGGTCAAAATTGGCCACAGCAATTCAATAGCCCCTATCTGCACCCTGCCTGCTGGGCTGAGGCAGCCAGTGGTGGTGATAAGCTGCCTGCTGTGATTCCTGCCGTGTTTAGAATGGATTTGGGCAGTGGGATAGGGCAGTGGTCACACTTAAACTACCTCGGTACCTGCTGCCAAGCAGGCCTGGGGCAAGGAGGCTCCAAGGAGGTGTCTGGTGTTTGTGCACTTGCAAGACCTGGTGGAAGTAGATGAATCCCAGCTCTCTCATGCGCTAGCTGGTGACCTTGGGCAGGTGCCTTAACTTCTCTGAGCCTCACTTTCCTCATCTGCAAAATGGACATATTGAGTAGTGACTTCCACTCACAGTAGTGAGACTTAAATGAAACAACACATATAAATGTCTAGCACCGGGTCTGCTAAGAATAAGCACCCACGAAATAGGATTTCATGTAGAAATCATGTAGCTTTTCAGTCTGTAATTAATCTGACACCAAAATGTTGTACTAAAAAGAGCTTGGGCTATGGAGAAAAGCTTTGGGCTTTTCAGAACAAAAGACTATGACTTGATTGGGATTTGTGTAAATGAACTCAGCGTTTACTTTCAGTCTCTGGGGAATAACCATATTCCCTTTCTACCCAAATCCTACTCAACTCATGTGGTTTGTGTAGGATTAAATTCACTGAGCTCCTGCCTGGTCCTGGGGGCCTGTTCAACCTATCGCCTGGCCACATTGATTAGTTCAGGGCTATGCATGTGACTCAAATTGGATCTCTCAGATTTCTCTGAGTCTTTGTCAGTGCAATCACGAAAGAGGCCTTCTTGTTCTGGTGTCGGGTGTAAGGACCATGTAAATATGGGGCTGCTGGAACCATCTCACCACTGTGTTGATAGAGACTGTCTGAGAATAAAGCCAAGCAGTGCTGAGAAATTAAGAAAGAGAGTCTTGATGCGATGGTTGAACTCTTGGATCTAACTTTACCTGAAGTCAGTGTTACCCTTGGACTTTCTAGTTATGTATGTTATTTTTATTTTTTGGTTTATTTGCGTTGGTTTTTTTATCTGTTGCAACTAAATGGTCCTAAATAATGTGTCATGTAACTTCTCTGAGTCTCAATGTTCTCATCCATAAAATACAGAAAAATAACACCTATTGCTTAAGGTTGTTTGTGGGTTAAATGCATGACTTAAGAGGCCAGCAGAGTATCTAGGATTGGAAAGGCAGGCATGACCAGATCAACAAGGGGCTGGGACACCAGGCTAATTGGTTTGAACTTTTTTTTATCACCAGTGGGTTGCTATGAAAGTCTTCCTCTCTTGTTGGTTGTTATAAATCCTTCAGTTTCTGTGACCCATTGTTGGCTGAGAAAGGCCAAGAAGTTTGCCTATTTCAAAGGGGGAGAAAGGGGAGAATGAGCTTTTAAGGAGGGAAAATTGAAGTGAACAGCCTCTTCAGACTACCAAAATGGCCACATCCCCTGCTCATTTTCGACATGCTACTTGTTTATTAAACATTCTTATCAAATTGTGTTTCTCAGGACTCTGTCCCAGAAGGTACTAAATTACAGTAACTGAATATGCTACTTACTGAGTGGCCATTCGAGGGCCAACTGTGCTTAAAGAAATCCTTTGCTCAAGCTTGCTCTCTGCAAAGCCTGTTGTCAAACGCAGAGCCACAATTTGTCCAGATAAGCACTTGTATTGGGAGGAAAGAGCATAACAGATTCTTACTTTTTGTGCCTTTCCAACGCTTAATTTTCATTTGACCTTATTAAAACAATATTTTTTGATGACCTATTATGTACCAGGCACTGTGCTTGACGTTGGGAAAAGAAAGATGAATAACTATGGACAGCTCAGACCTTCTAAGACATTTGAAATATAGTTGAGTGAGAGAGAGAGATAGTAGAATATTTTTATAAAAACTCATGTTAAGAATTGTTACCACTTATTGAGCAACTGTTACGGGCGACACTCTACTACGTCCTTCACGCGAGTTATCTCACAGAATCCTCACAGCCACCTTGAAAGATTCTTATTCCCATTGTACCTATGAGGAAATTTAGGCTCAAAAAATTAACTGACTGGTCCAAAATATTGCAGAGACTGCAAGGTTCCTACTCAATATCCATTCTCCTTTCTCCTTTAGTGACAGAAGTCCTGTATATATTGCTGGATGTGGTGATGTGCCCAATTATAAAAGAGTATTTCCATTCTCTCTTGCGGAGAAGAATGGCCAATGAGATGTGTGAAGAAGTTGTTGGTTGATGCTTTTGGGGAGAACTCTTTAAAAGGAGGTAACTTGGCTCAGAGAAGCATCCTTTTTCCCGTTCCCTACTTTCTCCTTCTTGCTTGGGACGAGGATGTGATAGCTGAGGCATTTACACACTTCTTGGACCATGAGGTGAGCTTGAGAATGGAAATCATAAACAAAGAGTGATGGAGGAGAATGATAGAAGAAGTCTGAGCCCTTTATTACCATGGAGCCACCAGCATAGCCCGGGATCGCCTACTGTAGACTTATTTTAATGAGAGAAGATAGCCACCATTCAGGTTTTCTGTTCTACACAGCAAGACTGGTTCTTAAGGTCGCACAGCTAGTAAGTGGTAGAGCTGGGATTTGAGGTGAAGTCTTTTTTTTGTTGAAAGCTCATTTCGTTAACCACTATGCTATTTGTTCACTCAGAAAACATAGCATGCCTACCACTGTACTAGGTACTAAAGACACTAAGATGAATAAGACTGTATGATAATTGATTTATAACATATAGTATCGGCACACAGGAGCGAGAATCTCTACCTATCTGGGTAGCGAGAGGAAATTTCTGAGTGGGCAATATCAGCAGGGTTTTAAATGTTTGAGTTCACTAGCAAAGAGGACGGAAAAAGGCATTTAAGACAGAGAGGAGAGCATATTCAAAACAACTGGATGACCCAAGGTTATGTTCAGAGTTGATAGAAGGCAGAACTTTCTAACCATAAAGTTGAGCATCTTTTGAATAAGCATCTTTGTGAGCATATCAGTTAGCTTTGCTGTGTAACAAAACACCTCATAATATGATGATTTAAAACACAAACATTTCATTGGCTTATAATATGATAGCAGCAATTGGGGCTAGCCCCAGTGGGGCAGTTCTTCTGGTCTTGCCAGACTCTTCAGAGTTTTGAATGATGAGATAAGGCTCTTGACCTAACTCTAGTGATGTAGTGTTTTCAATTGGTCCGTGCATTAGAAAACATAATTTATCATGATGTTTTCTTGTTGACCAGCTCTGAGAAGTCAGTTTGTCTTTTTTTTTGCTTTTCCATTGACCTACACCTAGCATCTGTTATAACATATATAGGTCAATGATTGAAAATTATTTGGGAATAAGGGAGATTCTGAATAGTGGAGCAAAGGGAGAGGCATTTTGTAGTGTATTAAAGTTTAAATAATGGCTCAACATTTTTGCCTAAAATTGATATCTTCACTACTGCTCTCCTTGTGTCTTAAACTGTTATTTTTATGTATAAGATATCACTACTGCTATTAAAGTTTTGTGAGGCCTGAAGGTTACACAACTTTGGGGGCTCTTTTTAAGGAAAAAAACAGGATTGTGAACAGAAAATGAGATTAAAATGAATATTTACTTAGAATGAGAATATAAATAAATTATATAGATTGAACAGCTACAAAATCCAAATAATCCTACAAAATCCAGGAAAAAAACCTAATTTTTAAAATTAACTCTGGATACACCTCTATACCATGTATTCCTTAAGATTTTGGGTGCAAACTCTTTTATTGCCTCTTCACAGGAGAAAAATTTTGCAATAATTTCTAATGAGACAACAGAAAGCTTATTCAGTCCTTCTTTAGCATGGTGGATTAAAATAGATTTTGCTGACAGTTTAGAAAAGTTCTTTTCAGCATCTCACCCATTGTTGGTCATGTCATATAAATTTTTAGGATTGTTAGCAATTTTGGGAAAAACTCTATCCAATTTCTGCCATATATGAGCTGTAAGGTTTCAGGGCATGTTAAGTTTTCTTGTGTAACAACTAAATATTAAATCATCTTTGAATTACTGACACTACTTAGCCAACTTGTCAATGATTTCCTCTTGTAGTGGTGTATTTTGAATTTTGCATGACCTCCATTGATGTCAGCATTTTGTTTCACATCAGCCGGAAATTTGAATATCTTCCCAATATATTCAGATGACTCACTCCTTTCGATTGGCCAAAATATCAAATAATCCGGGAGCCTATGCATTATTTCTGTAAGGAGAGTCACTCTTCCTTCTAATGAATTACCAGATTTAGCATGATCTAAACATTGTTTTTGTTGTAATTTGCTTCTAAATGTCAGGGTAATTTCTATTGCTTTTTTCCCTTCATATTTTCATTTGTTTCCATTAATTTTTAATTGAATTTCCTCTCATCTCCTTAACAAATACATTTAAAGATGATAAAAGAATGTATCCTTCATAAACATCCAATTCAAGAGCCTGGTAATTTCTTATTTGTTTTATTTGAAGCATTCCAAAATGTCTTTTCAAATTACACTTGAAATGGTGTATTGAAGCTTTATCAACCTTTTGAATACATCTTTATTTTTACATTTTCTTTGTATTCAGGTTTCTCTTCTGAGTCTTCAAAAATGTATGTCAGAGTCCTTTAAATATCTTTATGCCCATGTGCAAGGCTTGAATAGCTTTATAATGGCCGGACCATTTTATCACCTTTAAAATCTTTACAGAAGAATCTAAGTTGGCATGTGTGTATAAAATAACACATCTACAATTCAAACCTGAAAAGAAAACATTTAATGTAGCAGAATACCAGAGCTGTCAATAACCTCAGCACTGGGAAGGCAGCTTTTTCTTCAATAGGTTTAAAGGAAAGAGAAGCCCAGTGCACATACTGTGCCGTTTTTAAATGTTTTTAAAGAGTGCGTGGAGGCCTTTGTTCTCCGTAATAGGGATATTTTCATAAGACTGACCATGAATGTCATTCAAGGGCAAGCTACAGTAGTACCGAACTTGTTTCACTTTGTTGAATAAAGTCATAGACAGATAGTTGTCAGTTGGAAAAAAAATGTTAAAAATTTCTCAGTTTTCTGTTAAAAGAGTAACACACAATATTTGCCACAGATCAATGTTTGTTACATTCAGTGTAGGTCCTACAATCGTGGAGTAGTATTTAGTGCCTGATTTATTTGATGTATCTCTCTCTCTCTCTCTCTTTTTTTTTTTTTTTTTGGTGAGGAAGATTAGCCCTGAGCTAACATCTGTTGCCAATCCTTCTCTTTTTGCTGAAGGGGATTGGCCCTGGGCTAACACTTGTGCCCATCTTCCTCTACTTTATATGTGGGATGCCTGCCACAGCATGGCTTGACAAGTGTGCATAGGTCTGCACCCGGGATCTGAACCTGCGAACCCTGGGCTGCCAAAGCAGAGTGTGCGAACTTAACCACTATGCCACTGGGCTGGCTCCTTGATGTATCTCTTAATGGAACAGTTTAGAACCAAAACAGCACCAAGCCATATAGGACACACATATAGGACATCATATAGGACACCCAAAATCTCAGCAGTTTGGTCATTCATTTTTTTTTTTTGAGGAAGATTCATCCTGAGCTAACATCCCTTGCCAATCTTTCTCTTTGTTTTTTCCTTTTGCTTGAGGAAGATTAGCCCTGAGCTAACATCTGTGCCCATCTTCCTCTATTTTGTATGTGGGATGCCACCACAGCATGGCTAGTGAGTGGAGTAGGTCCATTCCCCGGGATCCAAACCCATGAACCCAGGCAGCTGAAGTGGAGCATGCGGAACTTGAACCACTTGGCCATAGGGCTGGGCCTGGTCATTAATTTTTTTTCAAACACTTATTTCAGAAGCATCTTTTATGTCCATTTTATATTGTTTGATTCTTTGTATTACTTTGTAATATGATTCTTCATGTTACTGTGGTCATGACATTGAACAAAACAATTGTTTTTTAGTTAAACAGATATGAATGAGAATATCGCTCATTGTAACAGGCCATCGTGAAGGATCACAGAACTTATTGAAGTCGATGAATTCAGGCAAGTGGAGCTACTGTTGACCTCCATGCCAGTTTTGTCGCTTGTACAAATTGTCTTGCTTTGCCATTATTTTCATCTTCCTTCTGACTTTGGTTTCTCTTTGGGAGTGTCCTGATTCTCATAACCTTCATTATCTATTCAGCTGTCCTTTTATTTTTATACTTGTGGCTACTGGGATTCTTTTTTGCATCTTTATGCCTTTGACTATCAGAGTTTTAATTCCTGTTGTGATATAATAACAGAGTTTTTGACATCTTAAAGATTCTGCCAGTCTTGGTTTAATTTTTTTCTTGACTTCTACTAAGATACTTCCCATCGAACATGAATTTTGCTTTGATCAATAATTCTAAAAATGTATAAAATTAATCTGAAATTAAGGCATACACAAGAGTGATTCAAATGCTTTTAAAAATTGTCACTACTCTGTATTGAGTACTTAATAGTGTAATCCAATGATTCTTACTCCACATCCATTGGCTTACAATGAATGTGTGGGAGTTTGTCATTTGTTTTTTCAGGCTGTTTTGCTGTGTCACTGACAATCTTGCCTTCTCTTTCATCTGGCCCCAGCAGCCTTCCTCAGGACAAGATGCTAAACACAATCCAATGTGTTGGGATGCATACAACACACAGACACATTGCTGTTTATTGTTCTGTTACTGGTTTCTACTCTACAAACACAGAGATTCTGATAAATTCTATTTTGTGCAATTCCCGTCACAAAAGAAACACATGTACAGTGCATTTATAATTACAGCTGCTGAAATTTTGAGCATATCGCTGACTGGAGAGAACTTCTGTTTTGACTAGACATCAAGGAGAACCAAACTTATAATTGTACACAGTTGATGACTGGAAGAATTTTCCACTGTCGGGCTTCGGGCTGTGTCTATTTCAAACCTTGTTTCTCTTCCACTAGCCACATGTGCCTAGAGCTGGGACTAGAGGACAAATCCCTATCGGGATCAAACTCTGCATCTTCAAGTCACACACAAGGTGAGTTGGCACAGAGGGAGAGCGGAGACTTCTGGAGGCTATTCCTAGACCAGGATGGCTAGCAATAACTTAACTGTAAATGGCAGTGACAGCAAATCACATAAATATATCTCAACAAATCCCCACTAAACATATCCCAGACTGAACCTCCTTTTAGCCATATCCCCAAAGCACTTATGGTCATTTATTACAGCAAAATGATATAAGACAAAATCAGCAAAGGAAAAGATGCCTGGAGAAAAATCCAGAGGAAATCGGGAGCAAGCTTCCAAGAGTCCTTTCCCGATGGAGTCACACAGGATGTGCTTAAGTCCTTCAGCAATAAATTGTGATGGTATATGGTTACAGAAAGTCCCAAATAAAATTTTAACCAACAATTCCACAGCACATTAAAAAAAGTACAGCATGACTATATGGCATTTATTCCAATAATCAGGAGTGGTTTCTTATCAGCCAATATGTTTAATTCATATCTTGATGTACCTAAAGAAATCAACTCATGATAATCTTCATAGATGATGAATAGGCATTAGGCAAAATTGAATATCCATTCTGAACTTAATAAAATAAAAATTGACAATATTTTCATATCTTGGTAAATAATATCTCTTTTGTCCCAAAGGCATTTTCAGGATGAATGAAGAAGCCTGAGAAACATTCCTGCTAAATTCAGGAAAAAGACAAGGATGTCATCACTACTATAATTCTCATTATACCAGATGTGTTAGTAAGATAAAGAAATTATATGTACAAAACTTGAAAGGAGGAGGTAAAACAGTCACTAGTTAAATACGATATGATTATATACCTGGAAAATTCACAGCAATTAACCAAAAATGAATAAAAATAGTGAAATAATTAAGGTAGCATGATTCAAAATTAATATATAGAAATCAATAAATTGATTGCATATATATATATATATAGACACACGTACATACACTGCAACGTATAATAAGCTATTTGTTGTTGGTGCCAATGAGTCAATTCCAACTCTCAGTGCCCCTGTATACAGCAGAGCGGAACCCTGCCCGGTCTTTTTGTGCCATCCTCTTGCCTTCCAGCTCTGTATCAGACAATGCTCCACTGCTATTCACAGGGTTTTCATGGCCAATTTTTTTGGAAGTGGATAGCCAGGTCCTTCTTCTCAGTCTGTCTTAGTTTGGAAGCTCCACTGAAACCTGTCCACCATGGGTGACCCTGCTGGTAGTTGAAATACTGGTGGCACAGCGTTCAGCATCACAGCAACACGCAGACGCCACAGTATGACAACTGACAAATGGATGGTGTGGTTCCGTGATGGGGAAAGGAACCTGGGCCTCCGTGTCAAGAGTCCTGATTCTTAACCAGTAGACCACCAGGGATGCCTATTATAAGCTATTACATTGTGATACATGAAGGAAGAAAATCAGTGAAACACGAGAGTCTAGATTAGTCTCATGTTTTTGAGTGCATTCCTTCTCCCAGTTTCTCAGAGACCCTGTCATCAGGGAACTAAAGGTTCTGTATCTCCAGGAGGCCAGATTCCCCTGAGATGAAAACTCCATGTCCTCATCTGTCCAGGCTGGAGGTCTGTGCATGCACAGCAATAGGAATTCCAGCGCCAAGAAGAAAACTTCCCACTTGGTAGTAGAAGCGTGGGCGAGGGGGCCAAAAAAGGCCAGCTTATGGAGAGTTTTGAATGTCATGATGAAGACCCTGAGCTGAAGGCAATGAAGCCATGGAGGGAACTATGGGTCAGTGTGGGCGCAGAGAGACTGGTTCAGAGGCTCCCACAGAAACAGTCCAGTTGGGAGCTGGTGAGGAGCTCAGCTCTAGTAGTGATAATAGCTATAGAAAGCGGATGGATTAAAAAATATTCAAGAAGTGAATTTGGCCAGATTTTGGTAGTTTGTTTGGCCCATGGTGGGGGGTGAAATCTAATTGATGCCATGTCTTCAGTATTTATCATTCTAATAGTATTATTAGCATGTTAATTATTATTATTATTATTTTGGCAAACTGACAGAAAGCAGAGGCTGGTATTTGTATCTTGACAATTATAAAAATGCTTCACCTGCTCCCCTCAGTAGCTATGCCTCCTACTACTGCAGCTTTACGTTACTTGTAATTCACAACGAATGTCAGATATTGTCCTATTTCTTCTTCATGGGGTGTCTCAAATTCACAGTCATTGATAGAATAGAAAAATGAGAGACAAAAATCATGAGTGAACTCCTAGGTAGAAATTGAAGTGACAGGTCTGGAATGAAATGTTTAGAATTTGAGTGATTGCCACAAACAGCTCCAGAGTGTGTTCAGCTCAATTGTCTCAGTCCTTGCTCGCATGGCATGTTGGGTGCTTTAAAGATGTCGTGTGTTTTTTCATGAGCATGGGACAGCATAATTTATTTTGAGAAATAAGAAAAAGGAAAAGAAGTAGTAGGTACATCCTCATGCTTTTTTGCACAAAAACATAAGAATGCACTTTACATTTTTCAATGATGTTTTATGAGCAATTGCCTACTCATTGACTTGTGAACTTATTTTTGCCAAATGAACCATTCAAGATGGGGACCACGATTTAGAAGAACATAAGTGAAGTTACTCTTTAAAAAGTCTTAGTGTATAGAACATTAAAAAATATATTCATTTGGGAAGCAGACTTTCACAAAATTGGAAAATCATAACTTTTCAAAGTCCTTAATACCCCAATCCTCTACTTTTCTTTGACCTAAGTTTCACAGACAATCAACCCCAGGCTGGCAGTGTAGTTTGTCACTACTGAACTTTGCCACCTGGCTAAATTTCCCTTTCAGCTTGGCTTGGTAATAATATCCGCCTAATGGAATCCCGTCTCCAAAATTTCTAGTCATCCCTATACCGCACAGTGGATGAAGCTAATCATGTTTTAAAGAGACTAAATATTACAGTGGCATAAAAATTTCATTATGTCTTAGCTAGGAATATTAAACATCTGTGACCTGGGAGAGGAGAAAAGCAGAGATTAAGTTTGACGTTTGAGTGAAAACTAGGTGATAAAAACAATTAGGGCATTAATGGAGGAAGATTCTGTGCTTTTTAATACCATTGACCTTTCCAAGCCCACCACTTTCTTTGCGTCATCTCCTTGATTGCTATGTCTCTCGAGAGGGGAAAAGGATAATTTAGGCGATTGGATGAAAATTCATTCAATTTCTTCAGCCGAGGAGGGCTGCTGCTCCACCCCGTTACCTGGGGGTTGCTACATCTGCAGGCTCATTTCCTAATCAGTGAGCCACTGAACCATCAGGACCCACACCTCTGCTGCTTGATGTCGTGAAGATGGTAGGGTCTGGATGACCAGTCTGACTTTTACCCCTGACTAATGTATTCACTTGCAGGGTATTGCAGAGCAAGCTTGAGGAGCAGAGGGAAGAACAGATGTTGAAAGTCGAGTGGAGCCAGGTGTCAATCCTCCACCACTCTCTGGCTGTATAACCTTCTGCAAGTGGCTTAACCTCTTGGAGCCTCATTTCCTCATCTGTAAGAGGGAGGTAATGATACCAAAGGCTGTGAGATCAAACGAGATACATAAACAAAGCATCTGGAATAGCACTCCGCACAGTGGGAATAGTCAGATGGATCTTTGTTTCCCTTGCTTTCCAGATTCCCGGGAAGACCTCTTTCTATATGAGGATATGCATTCACTTATTCATCTTTTCCCATATGTTTACACAGTGCCGACTATGGGCCAGGCACTGGGCTACATGTTGGAGAGTCAAAGATCATTAAAATGCATATTTTCTTTAGTAGGTTCAAGTTAAGTTGATCAGAGAATGAAGAGAATAGGATCCAGTTCACAACTTTGATCTGAAGATGAGTCAGTTACTTTTGTTCTATGTTCTTGCTTTAAATAATTCCAAGAGTAACTGACATTTAATGAACACTCATTGTAGCCTAAGCACTGTACTGAGTGGTTTAAATGTGTTTGTTTTCAATTTTTAAGTATTATTTTTGATTATATAACAAGATTCATGATGATTATAAAAGTATAAAAATGAAGTTAGGGATGAATTCGAAAACAAAAATAACGGCTTAAGATTTTCCTTGCCAGAACCACTGCCGAAAGATCTCCATTGTTAACATTTGAGTGTATGAGTTTCCAGAACTTTCTGAGACTTTCTCTCTGTAATTATATACACAACTATGTATTAATTTATATGTGTCTATATGTTAGAAAATGCAAAATTTTGAAACAAAAATGGAATCACACATTACTTACAGCATGCTTTTTCTGTCAATAGTGTATTATGAATCTCTTTTCATGTTCTATAATTTTTAACTGTTTGTTTCCAATTTTCATACTACAAGCAATTCTGAAACAAACAGTTTTGCACACATCTTTGTGTGCTTAGCCAATGGTTCCCTTAGGGTCAATTCCTAGAACTAGAATTCCTGGCCAACTTTTTAAATAAGGTATTTTTCTGGCTATAGCCAAATATGTTTCCAGAAACACTGTGCTATTTACACCCACCAGCAATCCAGAAGAGCACCTATTTCTCTTTCGCTTCACCCACACTTTTACCATTCTTTTTCATCCCTTCCAATTTAATAGCTGAAGATATTTTCTCATTTTAGTTTGTATCTCTTTATTTACTAGTTAGTTCGATCATTTGTTGACCATTTGTGTGAAATTAGCCCATTCTTAAAATAACTTAATAAAATTTGAACTACTTTTCCCAGTTCTAAAATAAGGCAGTTGGCATCAGAGATGCTAACGTGAGTTCACCCAAGCTTGCACGGCTAGCGCATGCCAGGGCTGGATTCGCACTCAAATCCCTCTCATACTGGATCTGGTTCTCTTTCTCTCACAACTCACATACTCCCATCTCCCCAGGCAGCCAGTGGATGATGGGTGTCAGACAGACTAGAGGACATACTTGACTTATTTATTTGCTCCTTTATTTAGCAGTCATAGCAAGTGCACTCTGCCTGCAGAGCCCTGGATAAGGCACTGGATCGTGGAGATTCTTCTTTATGACTATTCTGTTCTGGAAAAATTTCTACAGAGACTGTCTGTAGACTATCAGAGACTATCCCAGAGAAATACTGGGATAAAAATGTTAAACCAGGGAGTGGGCCAGGGTCTTAGTATGAAGGAAACATTGGGGGAAAAGGAAAAAAGCAATTATGTGAAGTAGAAGCATATTTAGGGCCAAAGCCACTCCAAATGGCAGCAAACATGAAAGTCAAGATCCCTGGCCATCTGGGATAAGCAGGCAGGTGATAATGAGAAAATGCAACTTTGGAACTCTTATTCTGAGCCATTTCTGTCAAGATAAGTCTTACTTACACCTGTGCCCCCAGCTGGAGCACAGTATCCAGCATGAAGTTTTCTCTTATACACATTGATTGGAGGGACGAGCCAGATTGGCTGTGTACCTGCCACCACCAAATGCACACACCCACCAGCGTCTATTCCCACCTCCACAATGGAAGACGTGGCCCTCCTCTTTGAGGCCATTCCTTTGACCTGTGCTCTGCATGCTTCCATTAGGGACCTTGTCCCATCATTTGGCTTCTATATTCTCCAGATCTTTTCCCTCACCTGCTACCTGTTTCTTTCTACCTGGGCTTAAATGTGCTTAAGTCTCTCCCAACTTAGAAGAACCCCTACCTCCGACACAACAGCTTATCTTCTTCCGAATTTCCCTCCTCTCCTACACATCCATGCTTTGAAAGGGTGTAATGCATTTGAGGTCTCTGTCTTTTGACTGTTCCCTATGAACACACTGACATCTGACTTCCACCCCACCACCCCAATGAGGCAACTCTTGCGGTGGTCATTGGCCCTCTTCTTATTGCTAAATCCAGTGGTCAGTTTTCACTGTGTATTTCACTTGGCCTCAAGGATTCCCAAATCTGCATCTCTCATTTATAAAACACTTTTTTGCTTCCTCAGCCCTACACCATTCAGGATTGCCTCCTACCTCTCTTGCTGTTTCCCAGATCATCCACATTTGTACCTTCCTTAAGTATCGGTGTGGTCACCAGTTCAGATAGCTTCCTCTCACCTGGATCACTGCACCAGCCTCGCTCCCCAATGGCCTCCTGCCCCTCTTCAGACATTCTTATTTGCAACCTATTCTTCACACTGAAGGAGGAGTGACGGTTTGAAGTTACTCAAGTCTGTTATCATTCACTTACTAGTATAGTCTTCAATGGCTCCTTGTTAGTTTATTAATTCTGTAGCTAGTTGCTGAATACCTACTATGTGCCAGGCACTGTTATATGTGCTGAGGATACAGAAATGACCAAATTAAAGTTCCTGGCCTGGTTAGTTATCATCTACTGGACAGAAGGAGATAATAAACAAATGAATCTTCACAGTATTATGTGATGATAAAGCACAGCAAGGACATAGAGGGGATATCAGGGAATGTGAATGCTGGGGAGAGACAGATAATAGGAGATTTGACTGTGTAGCCTTGTTGACTGTGGTAAGGATTTGGGTTTTATTCTGACTGAGCTGGGAAGATGTAAGGGTTGTGGCGGAGGAGAGATGTTATCTGACCTACATTAAAAGGACTCTCCTGGTTCCTGTGCGGAGAATAGGCTGTACAGGGGCAAAGGTGGAAGGAGGGGACCTCAGCACGGGGCTATTGGGATTGTCCAGGTGACAGACAAGTGTGCCGAGGGTCAGGCTGAAAGCCATCCAGGTGTCTTGGCCGCTCCTCTTCATACTGGCCCTGTTCCTGGGCAACAAGGGCCTCATGGAATCTGTAATGAAAGCGTAACAGGGCCCAGCACAGAGCCTGTCTCTTTGTTGGTGCACCATATGTGCTTGTTGGATGAATGACGAGCAATTTCAAAAGAGCAACATGACATGATGTGGTCTCTGATTAAGACAGAGCCCTCTGCTTGAAGGTGGAATTTAGAGTCCATGGCAACACACATCAAAGAAACCACCTCCTCCAAGAATACTTTGCTGCTCTCCTCAATTAGATGAGATTTAAATGATTAACTTTATCAAAGTAATACTTGTACCTGTGATAGTTTAGAGTGACAGAATTATACAAAAGATTATCACAAAAAACAGTACCATCATCTTTCACCTCTCCTTATTCTCAAGTCTTGATTCCCAAAGGCAACTACGCTCTACCCTCAGCTGCCTCTCCTGGTAGCACATTCCTTATTTCTAAACAAAATACTCTTACTACTATTTATTATGTTTCAATTGTCAGCAAGATCTATCGACTTTGTAACATGACAGATGAAAACATAAACTCTCTTACAACTTCTCCACTCATGTTCCCTTTTTCACCTTCTGAAAAGAGTTATATCACAGTTTTATTTCAGTTATTCAGTATGGATGACATTAGGACTATGGAAAGCTTGTTTAAGGATTATTTACTCAGACAGGTACAATTACTATATTTCCTCTCTAATTATTATTATTATTTTTTTTGGTGAGGAGATCAGCCCTGTGCTAACATCTGCCAATCCTCCTCTTTTGTTTTTGCTGAGGAAGACTAGCCCTGGGCTAACATCCGTGCCCATCTTCCTCCACTTTATAAGGGACGCCACCACAGCATGGCTTGCCAAGCAGTGCGTTGGTGCGCACCCGGGATCCGAACCGGCGAACCCCCGGCTGCTGCAGTAGAGTGCGCGCACTTAACCGCTTGCGCCACAGGGCCGGCCCCTCCTCTCCAATTTTTTAATGTTTCCTGGAGTTAATAAATACCTTGTGTGTTTGTTTGCTTAGTTTTTTAGGTACCTATCACTGGGTCTTACCTAAACGCTCTCAATTCTAAACCACCTTTGCCTCTGGCTAAGTGCTTTGGGTAATATATTGTCTCCGTTTTTCCCCTTGCACACACTTCTCAGAGCCTTCCAGGTCTAGATTGCTCCTACCCCCTGCTCCGCTGGCTCCAGGCCTGCTCCACACTGTCGTTCAGGGATTTACCCATTACCACAACATTCACTTTGCTTCTCTCTAGTATTGGAGGCCCTGCTTCCTCCTCTCTTGTGTCTGCCAGAAATGCCTTCTACTTCAAGCAACAGAAACCTGAGAATAGTGACTGAAACAAACACTTTTTTGCCCCGCATGCCAAGAAGTCTGAAGTCAGTTGCTGCATTGGTTCAGTGACCTAATGATGTCAGGGTCAGTGTCTCCGCCATGCTTTCGATCTTTCCCTCAAAGTTGTAAAATGGCTGTTTAACTCCAGTCATCACAGCTACATTCCAGGCAGAAAGAAGGGGAGAGATGGTCCCAGCTATGTACATCCCCGTTTATTAAGAAAGCTAAGTAATTCTCAGGATCATCCCCAGAAGACTTCTGCTTCAGCCTCAGAGGCCAGAACAGGTTACATGGCCATACCTCTCTAGGAGAGAGGCTGGGAAACTAGAGACCATGAGTGACATGCTTGGCTGGGACCAATCATGGTCTACTCCTTGGGTTGGGTGTGTTGCTGCTCCAAGCAAAGCTGGCTTCTTAATCAAGTAAGGAGCAGGCTAGATATTGGGACCATCTACAACAGCAGCCTGTTTCCCATTGGTGCCCCACCTAACAGGTTTAGGCTTAAGTTTACCTGCTCAGACAGGTCAGTTACCCTGTATGTTTGCTTTCATTGTCTGAAATTTAGTTGCCCCATCTCATCTGCTGTCAGATCTTCCCTCACCTTTCTCGTCTTCACAGATTTACATTTAATAAATTCCCTTACTGCCATTCTTGCCGGGTTTAAGAAGTGGCTGCTTTTAACTGGAAGTCCAGAATATATTCTTGACTTGCTCTAGACTGTCGCAGCATTTCTTTTGTTCTCCATTTTTAACAACACATTTCCCAGAGACCACTTTACACATTCCGAGAGTGCAGGAAGGCTCCCTGCTTGTCCTCCTTCCCTTCCAGAGCTTGACCGAGTGCCCGGCTCACCGCAGGTGCAGAGAACATATTTGCTGAATGGAGCCACTCTCTGGAAACGAAAACTTATGTCTTATTCAGGTCCCCAGGTGACAGCTTCAGCTGGTGTCTTCTTGTTTCTGGCCTCTACAGAACTGTAGAACAGCAAATCCTAACTTTTTAAGGGAAAGACAGGAGAGTAATTGAAGCTCCCAGGGGCCGAGTTTCAGAGTCCAGAGCCAGGCGAAGTGTGTTTTCAGTCTGAGGTTTCTGAGTTGGTGGATTGGAGTTGCAGCTGGAGGGGAAGGAGGAGGAGATGGGGCCCAGCATCCAGAGGAGCTCAGCAGAGCTGCAAAAGCCCTCAAAGAAACCAGCTCTCGGTGGGGTAGAGCCAGACAAAATCCAGAGCTTCAGAAAGTCGTCCTCGATGGAGGTGGAGCTGAGAGGAGGGAGAGTGAGCTTGGCTCTCTGAGAAGTTCTGCTACTGAGTGCCTGAAGGGCAGCAAAAGGAGAGAGAAATATGGTAGATTTTCACTGTTCTGAAGGGGCTTCGCTTACCTGGATTCACCCATTTGGGGTATCAGAATCTTGGTTTTAGAAAGTAGGTAGCATCCATCCATCAGCCCCCAGACGTAGAAGAACGACCACGCCAACGCTCTGCAATGAGATGTGTCTATAGTTTATTTCACAAATGTTAGGAAATACACTATAAGTGCAAGTCAGGATCTGATAGGTCTCCACACCCTTTTCATTGGGAACCTTCAGCTACTAATATAGCTAAGGAAGGAGTTTTAGGGAAATAGGGATGCATTCTCTCTCTCTCTCCTCTCTCCCTGTCTCTTCTCTCTCTTCCACCAACCTCTCTCTCCTCATAGCGTTGTTGAGGTATAATTGACATATGGTAAGCTGTGCATATTAACACTCTGTAAGTTCTGTTATACGTATACACCCATGAAACCATCACCACCATCCACATAGTGAACAAATCCAGCACCTCCCCAAGTGTCCTCCTCCCCTTTGTAATCCTTCTTCACCAGCCCCCTATCCACAAGCAACTACAGATCTGCCTTATGTCACCATACATTAGTTTGCATTTTCTGTAAATGGAATCATACAGTATGCATGCATTCTTTTCTGTCTGACTTCTTTCATTCAGTATGATTATTTTGAGATTCATTAATGGTTTACTGTGTATCAATAGTTGATTCTTTTTCATTGCTGAGTAGTATTCTGCTGTATGGGTATACCAGAATGTGTTTAGCCAATTACCTGTTGATAGATATTTGGGTTCTTGGTTTTTTGTTTTTGCTATTACCAATAAAGCTGCATTGAACATTTATGGACAAGTCTTTGTATGGACTGGATTCTTTTGCAGCTCTCACACTATTCTACTCCTGCAATGGAGGAGTGGCCATATCTTGCTTAATGATATCAAGTCTCAGTCTTCTCTTATTCCATTGTTCACATTACAGACTTTACCTTCTGAGTCTTTGCTTATGAATTGTTCTGTAAGCTTCTGCATCTCTCGGTACAATTGGCAAATGCTGGCTGGGATTGAGTGATGTTGCAGCTCTCTGTTTAGCATGAGCTCCTGGGATCTGAACCTGCTTTCTGTTGAACAGGTCCATTCTCTCCAGGAGTGGCATTTCAGCCTGCTGCAGCATTGGGAGGAGGCCTTTTAATAACCCATTGGCAGTAAGGGTCATTTCCTGCTAGGAGAACAAAAAATGGCTCCTCTCCAGGCAGTGATGTAGATGTCAAGATACATTCTGTGCAATCCTGTTAAAAAATCCACCAGCAACAATTGATTGGGAATGATGTAGGGCCTTATAATAAATTCGGGAAGGATAAGCATGTGGGCTGTACCATAATATTGTTTATAAACTTCTCATGTTCCTTTTCTGAGCCATTATACAGACTCGGGCAAAGATGTCAGTACTAACCTGCGTAACTTACGATCAACAGTGCAGATCCCCTGTTACTATCTTCTCCAACCTCCCAATTCCTCTTCTTGCAAGGAATTTCTCTGCCCTCTCAGCTTCTCACTGGGATCATGCTGTGTTGTTATTTTAATTATTGAGTATCTGTTTAAATATCTCTGTCTCCCCACAAGGCTGTGCAACATAGAGGCTCTATCTTCAGGTTTGCTGATTCTCTGTCAACTCAAATCAACTGTTGAGCTGCTCCTGTGAAATTTTCATTCCAGTTATTTCACTTTTCAACTCCAGAATTTCTATTTTTTAATAATTTCTGTCTCTTTACTGATATTCTCTATTTGATGAGACATCATTCTCATACTTTCATTTACTTCTTTGAACATATTATAATAATTGATTTAAATAGTGATGTAAAGTCTTTATCTAGTAAGTCCAATATCTATGCTCCCTCAGGGACACACCTATTGACTTGCTTTCCTAGGTATGGGGCATACCTTCCTGTTTCTTTGCATGTGTAATATTTTTTATGTTGTTTAAAACTGTACATTTTAAATAATATGAAGTGGCTACACTAAAAATGTGACTTCCCTCTTGCCAGGGTTTGTTGTTGTTTATGTTTGTTGATGTTCTTGGAACTATTTGTTTATTTAGTGACTTTTTTGAACTAACTGTCTAAGCTCTATATTCTCGCTAATGTGCAGCCACTGAATTCTGTGCCCAGCTAGCTTAGTGGTCAACTCAAGATTAGAGAGAAGTTTCTTTCTTTTTTTTTTTTTTTGAGGAAGATTGGCCCTGAGCTAACATCTGTTGCCAATCTTCCTCTTTTTATTTTTTCTCCTCAAAGCCCCAGTACATACTTATATATCCTAGTTGTAGG
This sequence comes from Diceros bicornis minor, assembly GCF_020826845.1. NCBI lineage: Eukaryota > Metazoa > Chordata > Mammalia > Perissodactyla > Rhinocerotidae > Diceros > Diceros bicornis. The sequence goes on from NC_080760.1 coordinate 49,443,827, forward strand.
TCCTTCTAGTTCATCTATGTGGGACGCCGCCTCAGCACGGCTTGACGAGCAGTGAATAGGTCCTTGCCCAGGATCTGAACTGGTGAACCCTGGGCTGCTGAAGTGGGATGTGTGAACTTAACCACTATGCCACTGGGCAGGTCCCTAGAGAGAAGTTTCTTTAAGTGCCTTGAAACAGTAAGTCTCTCACGCTTTGCCAAGGAGCCATGTTTGTGTGTGTGTTTGGACACACTTTCAATACTCTAGTGGTTTATAACTCTACCTTAGTCATAATTTCTGGCTTGCACAGAGCCTCCAGGAGATCCAGAAGGGAGAGATTAGGGCCTTCTCTGATCTTTCCTGGGAATGTGAAGATCTCTGCACGTGCATTTGGCCCTCTAGATCTCAGCAATGTGTTGGAACTTTTCAAAGTCCCCTATGAACATCTTATTCCCCAAATCTTTCAAGTATTTTGGCTAGCCTGTTTTTCACCCCAACTACCATTACCAACTTAGGCTGCTGCATTGCAATATTAAACAACTTCCACTCATTCTTTAATAGACTTTATTTTTTAGAGCAGTTTTAAGTTCACAGTAAAATTGAGCAGAAAGCACAGAGAGTTCCTATATATTCCCTGCCCCCACAAATGCAAAACCTCCCCCGTTATTAGCATCCCCACCAGAGTGGTACATTTGTTACAATCCATGAATCTACACTGACACATCAGTATCCCCCAAAGTCCAGAGTTTACATTAGGATTCACTTCTGATGCTGTATATTCTATGGGTTTGGACAAATGCGTAATGATGTATCCACCATTATAGTTTCATGCAGAGTAGCTTCACTGACCTAAAAATCCTCTGTGCTCCGCCTGTTCCTCCCTCCCTTCCCCTGAACCCCTGACAACTGCTGATCTTTTTACTGTCTTCACAGTTTTGCCTTTTCTAGAATGTTATGTAGTTGGGATCACAGTATGAAGCCTTGTCAGACTGGTTTCTTTCACTTAGCAATATGTATTTAAAGTTCTCCATATCTTTCCATGGCTTGATAGATCATTTCTTTTTAGTGCTGAGTAATATTCCATTGTCTGGATGTACCACAGTTTATTTATCTAGTCATCTACTAAAGGACATCTTAGTTGCTTCCAAGTTTTGGGAATTACGAGCAAAGATACTAAAAACATACGTGTGCAGATTTTTGTATGGACATAAGTTTCCAACTCCTATGGGTAAATACCAAGGAGTGCAATTACTAGATTGTATGGTAGGAATATGTTTAGTTTTGTAAGAAACTGCCAAACTGTCTTCCAAAATGGCTCTAGTGTTTTGCATTCCTATCAGCAATGAATGAGAGTTCCTGTTGCTCCACATCCTCAGCAGCATTTGGTAGTGTCAGTGTTTTGCGTTTTGCCATTCCAATAGATGTGCAGTGATATCTCATTGTTATTTTAATTTGCAATTTCCTAATAACATATGATGTTGACCATCTTCTCATGTGCTTATTTTCCATCTGTATATCTTTTATGATGAGGTATCTGTTCAGATCTTTTGCCCATTTTTTAATCTGGTTATTCATTTTTTATTGTTGAGTTGTAAGTGTTCTTTGTATATTTTGGATAATGATCCTTTATCTGATGTGTCTTTGGCAAATATTTTCTCTCAGTCTGCGGCTTGTCTCCTCAATCTCTTGACCACTGATTGTTTTTGACAAACACCCTGGGGATAGGACTTTTCTCATTGTGTGAACTGTGAATCAGGTCAAATAATGAACAGCCCTGTGAATGGGGCTTTTCCAAAGAGTTGCCAGATAGGTGAAATAGTGCAATGTGATGGCGATGGGACTTTTTGAAGAGCTCCAAACCCGATCTGTCCCCTCCAGTGTCTGATAGGGACTGAGATCACAAGGCAGCCAATTTTCAAGGTTCCTTTGGAGCTAGGAAGAAAAGGATGGAAATAGGGCAAGTTAAAACATCTCAAAACTCTCTAGTCTTACCGAGATTCAGCTATTCTTTCTTGAAGAAATTCTCCTTGGGTTATTGCAAGAAATTTGTTAATTTTCAGAGTTCTGAAAAATTTTATTTGATGCTCCTCCCCCACCCCCAGTGTTCTTGTTGCCTTTGCGGAGGAGTAGATTTTCAGAGGTCCTTTCTCTGCTGTTCTGGAAGTCTGTCTCTTATTGGTCCTTTTCTGCGTAATGGTCTAACAGAGTATTTTCCAAATTGTGTTTGATGTTAAAAGATGTTTCATACAACAAGGATTCTATGCTCAAAAAAGTTTGGGAAAAAAACTGCATAAGCAGATTTTTTATTTTAATTCTCCCGTGTCATCTTCTCTTTCCCACCTTTGATTTCAACACAGCCTTGGTGGACAGCTCCATGCATGCTGAAGGTCCTACCCCCTGCTTGTGCAGCAGAATCTCATGCTTCTCCTCTGCTCTACTGTTTCATGGCTTCCCCCTAAGCTGCAGCAGATCCGTTGGACTATGTGAAGATTTCCCAGGCACGTGAGAGAATTAATGTTTTGGGGGTCAACTCTCAACCAATAGGGGGTCAGAAGTGGTGTATAAATGCTAGCTTCCTGTAATTAGAGGGACAGGTCTGAGGGCATTCCACACCATTCCTTATAGGTTCCCTCTAAAGATCAGTCCCCACGTGACCATAGTGGTAAGTAGCTCAGTAAGGTAGCATTTATTACCTTTCTTCCTTCCCCGACTCACCATTTCTTCTCTCCTGCTTCCTATGATCAGCTTGCAAACTATCTGTGTAAATTTATGTCTCAGACTTTGCTTGTAGGGAAATCTAAATGAAGACACCACGGTTTTAGGAAAAGCCAAGCAGTTCCTCTTTACTACAGTTCTCAGAGAGTTTTATCCACAATTTTGGATTATCATGCTCTAAGAGAAAGTTATAGTTGCTTTTAGCCATTGAACCTTTTTAAATTTATCATCTTGAGGACATATGCCCCATGGAATATGAACATGCTTTCAGAAGTGTTGGTTTAATGTATACAGATATATATCAGAGCTTAGGGTATTCTTTTAGATGCCAATTAACATGAGGAAGAATCATCCAGCATTAAAGACATATAGTCTTCTGGGGACACAGAAGCAAAGTGCTTTGGGGGTTGGACAAAAATATGACATCGCGATCCCTCAATACTATACACATGCTGTAATATCCAAGCTCACACCCAGCCAAAACATCATGATGAGCAAGGCTCCATCCGATGTCGCAATAATAGATCTCTCTATGGGATAGAGTTAATAGTTTATATTTTATTTAATTTCTTATTTGATGAAAAATTTGTGATGTCTATTCTACAGCAGAACAATACAAATTTAGCCGGTTTTATGTATTAAAATGTTCCATGTTTTATCACTTAGATATTCACTTTGGGGGACGTTGGAATTATGTTGTAATGTTGGCTTATATGCATGAGTGTATTACGGATGTAGTGACAACTTCTTGTCAACGTCTTACGGTTTGGGGTACTCACTTCCCCCTCTACGCGATTTTGATGATGCCTCACACTTCCAGGTGATTAGAAGAGTCCAGTGATTTTCAGCCAGTTACAGATCTTCCCTGGACTTTACTATATTGGCAATAGATGATGAGCTATCTTTTTCTTTTCAACCAAGGGTTGTAAGCCTGTAGGCCTTAGGTTAGTGGTGGCTGTTTTGCCTGCCATTTGGAGCATGCTTGACTATAGTAAGAAAATAAAATCAGTTAACAAAGGAAACCAGAGATGAACATAACTGGACAGAAAGATGGAGTACCACTGTCATTTGTGTCCTTATATATAGCTATGCCTGAAGGCAGCTTTGTCCCAGGACTTGCCACTTGCATGAGTCAATAAATTCTCTTTATTGCAACTTTCTGAGCTCGTTGGTCTTGGAATTCTGTTACTTGTGAGCAAAATTCTTGACTTAGAGTAGGTTATAATATGAAGTGCATGGTAAATATCGTGCTTTGTTCTTTATTCTGGCACCATCCCCCTTCCCTATAGTGGAGAAAGTATTTGCTATGGAGTCAGGTAGACTTGGGTTTACAATCTGGTTTTACCCAATATTGTCATGAACAGTTTGTAAGAGAAGTATCACAATGTCAGTACAAGAAGGTGTGTTCTGAGCCAATCAAATCTTGGGTTAAAATCCTGGATATGTCACTTACTGACAAAATTTCATAATCTCTTTGAACTTTGTTTTTCAATGTACTATGTGAATTATATCTCTTAACTTTTGTAGTTTGATGATCAGAAATGATTTGCTCTTCAAGCTTGATAAATAATCGTTATATATTTTGAATACCTCGTTACTTTTTCTTATCCCATAAAAGCAGTTTCTAATAAAAGTAGATGAAGAAACAAATGAAACAAAAACGAAAACAATCAACCTTAGAATCTGCTTTCTTAGTTGATTGCAGGTCTAGCAAATAAAGTTTACAGGACATTAGGCCTTGGATATACATGCTGCTGTTTCCATTTTTTCTCTCCCAACAAAAGAGCTAAATAGTAGCTGTTTATGCTCATTGACCTGTAAAGGTTTAATCGTAACAAATCTAATAATCCCTCTCATTTGCAAGAGTTTTGTAGGACACTGGTATTTTCCTTCCCAAAATAACAGAAGAGACAGAAAAAATTTTTCTATACCCGTTTCATCCCCACATCCTGTTGCTAATCCTCCACAGTATTGAAAGCAGATCTGACAACTCTTTAAGAAGGGGAAATGAGATTACTTATGTGCGAACTGCGTATCAGGTATTTTATATTCCTTTTCTCTTTGACTCACCCCTCACCACTCTGGGAGGTACTGGAGGGGCCACCTTGCTGCAGGAGCCTGCTGAGAAGTTTGCTCCTCCTGTAAGGTTTCTTCAGCGCCCTCTGTCTGCAAAGATAACAATGCAATATACATTTAAGGGGCCCACCTCCATTTTTTTGCAGAGCCGGCCTTGAAGGGTTCATCTGCAGTTGAGAGGCAATAAATTGATCATGGGCACACTTATAAAACATCACAGGAAGTGCTCAATAAGGGAGAACAATTGGTACCAAGAAAGGCACCTGAAGGAAACTTACTTTTAAAAGAAGAAAATGTCATATTAAGTGGCATAGAAAAAGGGTTTGAATGAGATTTCACTTTAGAATCATAAAATTAGAAATTTTGAAAGTCAGTGCATTTGACTTATACTGAGTCATAGTTAGGTTATAATTAGAACTATGATCGACTTTCCTGTGCCTCAGTTATCTTATCTGGAAAAAAAGGTTTTAATAATGGAAATTACTCCTCAGGTATATTGTACATAAATGGATTTAGAACAGTACCTGGTATGTATTAAATGATCAGTAAGCATTAGCTTCTATGTGTAATTTTTAAAATTCACAAATTGACTAAGTATATATGTTGCTTTTCAAAATCATATTAATATAAATGCACTCAATAATTTCACTTAATAGATATTTATTGATTGCCCAAATGCACTCCTCTGTATATTTAGGATAGATCAGTGACAAAAACAGGAAAAATCCCTAATAGAGCCAATATTCCAGCATGGACTATATAAGCATCGATAACCTTATGAGATGTGCCATGTCTTTCTTCCCTCTTTCCTCTCTACGTTTTGAATAAAGAGAAGGGTGAAGCTCTAGAACAGGAATCGCAAAACATAACCAGTAGACCGTAACTGGCCCACCACATATTTTTGTAAATGCAGTTTTGTTGGAAAACAGCCATGCCCGTTCATTTATGCATGGTCCATGACTGCTTTCAAGCTACAATAGCTGAGTTAAGTAGTTGCGACAGGGACCAGGGGAGCTGCAAGCTGAAAATATTTACTTTCTAGTCTTTACGGGAAAGATTGCCAACCCCTGGTCCAGAAGATGGCAGAACTGCATGGATGGAAGGAGTCTGCGTGGAAGAGAACGCCCCTCCCACCCCATACCCCCAAATCCACGCACCTTAGACCATGTCTTGAGTGAGAAACACCTGGTGTTTGTGTTAAGCCTCTGAGATTTTTGAAGTTGTCACAATAGTTAGCTTACCCTTATTAACTTAAAGTGTCACATTTTCTAAAGGATTCATCAGTTTTACCAATGGCTACTGTTAATCCTTTAATATTCATATAATTCTTTTCAGGTGCTTGTTCAGGTTGTGGATTTCCTCTTTTTCACCTGATAACTGTCTACCTCAATTAGATTCTACTCTGTCAAGGGGCATCCTATGCTTTGAGTAGTTGCTGACATCACTTCTACTGAGTTCACGGAAGTCTCTATCTTCGCAAGAGTTACAACTTCATTTTGCAAACAGTTCCCATAGTATTTGTATAACATTTGAATATTTGGCATGCATAGAAAAGTCAACAAGAACACATTGCTGATGATGGGAATAGAGTCTAGTGTTATAACAAGGACCGTTTTTTTTTTTTTTTTTAAACGGTCAGCTTATTTGTGATGATTTTTGTAAGATCATTTTGTTTCCCTATTAAACTTTGTAAATGTAGAGAATAGATACCAAGTGCTCAGGTGAGGCCCCTTCTTGTATGTGTAAAAAGGTCAATGGAACAGAGGGGAGGGAGCATCTAACCTCTACTGGGAAAGTTGAAGAATGATTGACAGAGGACAAGACATGAGCTGGATGTTAAAAGGTGAATATGAGTTTCTCAGAGGAGAATGGTGTTGGACAGTGTAGGGTGGGTGTATGCAAGCAGATGTTAATGACACACATGTGGTCAAATACTTTAAAGATAGAGTTGTTTGTGGAGGCATTAAGTGCATGTGTAGGGCACGGCCACAAGGTGGGCAGGTGAGGAAATAGGAACAAGAATGGGAAGGCCTTGAGAGATCTTCAATGAGTTCTGTTTTGTTTTTAACAGTAGGCCACTAGCTTTAAAACTACAAACCTGTCATTTCACGTTCCATATCTCTGCTGTACCCTCCATCCTACTCCCTCAACAAAGTGGCTGACTTTCATAGGCTGACTGAGGATTTTCTAAGACAGAGTGGAGCCCAGTATGAAAACCATTGCAGACGAGGATGGCATGCCATGGAGGGCTTTGGAGCAGTGGAGTGACATGAGGAGACTTGTGTTTCAGCAAGACCATGCTGGTGTCACATGAGGATGGACTGCAGGAAGGAAAGACTGGAGCCAGGAAAGCATGTAGGAGAATTGCTTCCATATTCACTATAACTCCATTCAGAACCGAGAATGATATGTGTACTTTGTAAATATGTGTGAGTTGAAAAAAATCCATAACCGTTTTAGGAGTAGATGGAATACCTGTTATGTATCTTATGTGATGAGCAAGAGCCCTCCATCACTGTTTGCTAACCAAAGGTCATCAAGATGAAAGTTGAAGGTGTGTCTTGGTGTCCTCTTTTAGAGGCAAGAGTGTTTGATTGAAATGAGGGATGCCTGTCCCTCTTGGGGCCATCCTGGTGGCAGAGTGAAAAATCTGAGCTCACTCTTAGCCATAAAGAATAGAATATAAGCACAAGAAATGGCTTTGCCAATTCAACCAAGGTCTAGGAATTAATGCTAAGCCTAAAGCTGAACAAGACTTAGGAACTCAATATCCTCCATATCTGTCTGTGGAAAAGCTATTAATGTGATGACTTCATCACTGGTAAGATGTACCAATTTCAAACTTATTTGGCCAGAGACTCCAGTGTTGGGATAGTAAAAGTATGAAAGAAATAAAATAGAAACAATAACAACTGACATATCTATTTGAGACTAGCCAGAGTATTATTATTATTATTATTAGCTGCCATTTACTTGGCTCCCACTATGGACCTGGTGTTTTGCTTATGTTGCCTTTAACTCTTACAAGTGCCATGCTTTATTTAGTTCAGTCTGCAGATGTCCCCAGGCACTCTCCAAGGTCAGGCTCACATGCCACTTCCTCCATGAAGCTGTCTTGATCCCTCAGCAGTAGCTACTCTCCAGTCTCTGTATCTAAAATCTTTCTCTGATCATCCCGCATTACATTTACCACTTTGCTTAGTATTTCTGTTAATTTTGTGCTGTTACTATTCCCCTTCTAGATTCTTCATTGATGGTAGAATCTATGTTTGATCTACCATCCTTTCTTCATTTGCCCATGCATTCTTTAAGACGTGTATCATTCACCCACTTCTTCAAGGAATATGATAGGTGCAAGAGGTACAAAGTGCATAAGATCTGGTGTCATTGTGGAGTTAGTTCCCATTATCGTGGAGGAAGCAGACATTTAAACATAACTTCAGTGTGCCCAGTGCCCAGACGTGGACGCTGGATGTTGAAGGACAGGAGGGTAAAAATATAAGTAAATATAAGAAAAGGTTTGGAGATGTTATGGCCAATGTCATGTTTGCATTTGGACTGTGAATTGCAGTTTGGATGGTTGGAGTATGGGGCTGATGGTGGGGAATAATGGGCAATGAGTCTAGAAAGGTGATTCTGAAAGTCATCTGTTCTGCCTCTGCGGATGCAGCACCTGCAATGCAATAGGTACTCAAATGTCTGTTGACTGCCTTGCTTCACTGACAACACGGCATTTCTTACAAAGCCCTTTGATACCTCCTGTGTGATATTTCAACTCAAAACTGCATGGAGTGTGGGGATATAACAAGAAAGCAAGGTTTTGAAAACCTGGGTTTGGGATTCTATTTACCAGCCCTCTCTTGGCCTCTTTTGCTTTTGTTCTAACCAAGAAGCTCTCCTTGAAGTCAGCAGAAAGTTTGGGTCCTTGGCATGACATAAGTTCAGGCCCTTAGACATTCCACGTATAATAGACAAGCATGCTTGAGTTTTTGTAAATGAAAAGAAAAATCAATAAGGCTTTGATATGAAGACTTTTCATTTTTTTCTTTTTATTTTGGGTACTTTTTTTTTTTATCAGGAGTGAAAGTCACTCTGTACCAAAGAAAAATGATGTCCACAGCTGAAATACGTTTTCACTGATATTTTTTGATCAGCTCAATGTGTACCAAGTGCTTCCTGGGATTCAGAATCCTGCCGGAACTGGGGCAGGCATGTGGAAACTGAATTTTTGCATCTCTTGGCATTTTTGTGGATTCTGATTATTATTATTATTTTTTTTTGTGAGGAAGATCAGCCCTGAGCTAACATCTGATGCCAATCCTCCTCTTTTTTTTTTTCCTGAGGAAGACTGACCCTGGGCTCACATTCATGCCCATCTTTGTCTTCTTTATATGGGACGCCACCACAGCATGGCTCGACAAGCAGTGTGGCAGTGAGTGCCCGGGATCTGGACCGGTGAACCTCAGGCCGCCGCAGCGGAGCGCGTGCACTTAACCACTTGCGCCACCGGGCTGGCCCTTGGATTCTGATTATTTTCAGGTATCTGTTGGAAGTCAAAGTTTTTTTGGTTTATTAAATCTAGAAATAGAGCTTACCAGATAATTGGATGCTCTCATCTGGAGGGGAGTAACTTTTCTGCCAGTCCTGGTCCTTGCCATTTGGTATCAAACCCTGATGGGCAATTCATCATGTCATTTCTTGAAAACTTTTGATAGGTCTCCATTGTCTACAGGACAAAACCTAGATTCCTTAGTCTGCCCTTCATAGTACAATATAATTTGGCATCCACCAAAAGCTCTTGGCAGGTTCAAGGGGCAGTGAGGCCGTTGACTGGTCACCTTGCTCTGGATGGGACTCCATGCCTCCGTGGGATTCAGAGTCTCCATAAAGCAATTTTGTTGGGTAAGATGATGTCTAAATTCTTTTTTTATTCTTTGTTTTTGTTTGAACACTCTTCATCTGTGTCTGAAATTTTCAAACACATCTCCTGCCAATGTTTACTGGATGTCCACTATGTGCCAGGAAGTTACAATATATTATCTCTTTTGCTCTTCACATAATTATAAGAAACATTTGCATGTTACAGGAAAGGAAGCAAAGATCTAAGGTCGAACAGCTGGAACAGAGCAGAACCGTGATGGATAGAGTAAGTGTTCAGGTGATGTTGGCTCTTTTGCTCTGCTCAATGTCCAGTATCATAAATCTTACTGAGTTGATACTAATTAAGCAAATGGAGGCTGAAAGTTCTCAATGCCATAATGAGGTGAAAATTGACTCTAGTCTCATTAAAGAAGCCCAGGAAATTTGTTATTTTATTTTTTGAAAAGACATAAAAATAAATACATAAGGACAGTTTGATCTAGTGAAAATCATCTTGTATCAGCCATGAGGTCAGGGATTTTGTCTGAGTTATGTATATTCAGTACACGTTGAATGAGTGAATGAACTATTTTTAAACTAGGATTCAGAAGCCTTGGGCATCATTTTTATTTCTCTCACTAATTTTTTATAATATTTATTATCACCTTGGTTAAGTAGAATAAAAGTCTATGATGACAGTTTTCTCGTTAGTAACATGAGACGGTTAAACATCAGATGATTCTTTCTAATTCTCAGATTCTGTGAAACAATGGGGAATACTGCATTAGTAAAAGTTACAAAATATTGGATCTGAAAGACTTAAAGATAATACTTGATTATCTAGAATAACTCCTTTGTCTAAACAGACTGGGGCTAAAGGAAACAATTAATTAGCTCCAAAGCAAAGATCATCCAACTTCCAGGTATAACAGAAGAGGGCTTAAATTCTCCGCATTGAGAAGGTTTTTATTCTGCCAATTAAGGACTGCTCTTATATTTGCAAATTCTCTTTCCACTGGCTTTTCCACTCAGCCTCTTAATATGTTAAAGTCTCTGCATCTTTAAAATAGACTATTTGAGCCCATCCTTCCTCTAGTTACCTCTCTTTCCCTTTCTGTCTGTGTCAGCCATTTCTTTTTCTGCTTCATTTATCATTCACTATGAAACCTGGGATGTAGAGATTTCAGCCCTCGCCACTTCGCTGACGTTGCATTTTCCAAGGTCTCCAATATTGCCTTTCTTGGTAATTCCAATGTACGTTTTCTGGACTTCTTCCTTGCATTTGGCAGTCTTGCCTCCTCCTTGAAATGCTCTGTCCCCTAGGCTTCCATACTCCTGCCCTCATGATCTCCTGGTGTATCTCATTCTACTTCTCAGGTCCTCATTGTGGACTCTACTTTCTCTGCCCATGTCAATATTAATATTCTGCAGGGTTCTGCCTTCAGTCTTCTCATCTACGCATGCTACACCTGGGTGATCACACCTTTCCCCAAAAGCTCCAGTTGACAACCCAGCATTTCTATCCCTGGGTTTCAGACTTCTACCCAACAGCCTTCTGCATGTATCTCAGACATCACATGACAAAAGCTGACGTCATTCCACTGCTCCCAAATCTCCTCTTTCTCTCCTCCCCATCTTAGTGAATGGACTTTTATTTACCCAATTACTTGAACCAAAATTGAGGCATCGTCTTGGATGAGAAAAATAATAGTTAACATTATTTAGTGTTTTAGCATGTATCTGGCACTATGCTAAATCTTTACATGAAGATTCCATTTAAAAGTCACAGCACTCTGATCACGGGCTTTGTATTACTTCTCATTTACACGTAATGCTCTTTTGATCATCCACAGCTACCTTGTCCCTGTGTTTCACTCTTCGGTGTTTATGTCTTTGCCTAGAAAATGAAGGGATCAGACTAACTGACTTCTATTGTTCCTTCTTGACCTCCTTTCTAACATCCGAGTTTGAACCAGAGGCCCTTACTCTCTGCTCTTGCAGTGTCCTGATAGTTCCCTCTCTGTTCACTCATGATGTTCTGTTCTAATGTCCCCCCTGCTTGTGTGTAGCCCCAGTGAGGAGCAGGACCCTTTACTGTTGTTGCATCATTTTATCCCCAGCCTCAAGCACAGTGGCTGATATGCTGTCCACAAACGTTTGTTAAAAAAATAATCGCATTCTTATTTTAAGCTTTTTTGCACGTTTATGGTAGACTTTAACTCAGCCTATCCACATTGGAAAACAACTGCCCATTGCTTGTAAAGTTAAACATGTACATTATCTACAACCTCGTAATTGCACTCCTAGGTATACACTGAAGAGAAACCCCTGCACAGGTGTGTCAGGAGACAGGCTTAAGAATGCTAATAGCAGCATTTTTGTAATTGTACACAATTAGAGACCACCCTAATGCCACTAAAGGAGGTGGATGAAGACATGGTGGTATATTCATGCAATGGAATATTATATAACAGTGAAAACAAATAGCTACACACAAAAATAGAGATAAATCTTAATAACATAATGTTTAGTTAAAAAGCAAGACCTAGAAGACTACTTGTAGCATGAAAGCCTTTTTGTAAAGTTAACATATAAGCAAAACTAAATGACATATAATTTAGACATATGTCTAAGCACATAGACATATGTGCTTGTGTGCATGTATGTGAACATGTGATGAACCATTTTTTTAAAACAAAGTTTGAAAAACACAAAATTTAGCCTAATTATTATCCCTGGACTTGGTTGGGTGGTGAAGGCAAGGAAATGGGATGAGAGTCTTAGATTAAGTAAATAGTAATATTCTTATTAATGGATTGTGTGATGGATATGTATATGCTCTTTACCTGATAAAATCATAATAAATAAAATAAAAGAAGGCATGGACCACTGGTGATAGTGTTTTTTGAGGCAAGAATTACAATAAATCTACTTTTGTGTGCTTTATGTCCATAAAATAAGCAACACAAAAATAAAATTCTGATTTATATCTTCCTATAACCCACATGAAAGTATGTTTTATTTCCCCCTGATTCACATCAGGATAGTGCTAGGATTTAGAAGGGGATGTAAGGAATCAAATTACATGTAGAATATTTTCACAAGGAAAACATTTCTATTTGTCTGTGTGTCTGTCCATCTACCTGTCCTTCAATCCATCCACCCATCCATCCATCCATCCAACCCTCCATCCGTCTGTGGATAATTATCCAACCAGTGTTTCTCTGCCTTTTACTCTTAGCTAACTGATAGATTTAAAACTTGTTTATAAACTACTTGAAGGCAAGGGCCACATCTTTGTTCTTTGCACTCTCCAGAGTGTCTTGCCTTTATCATAGCTACAAAAGTGTTTGCTATATTAAAATAACTCACACATTTACCAAGTAATGAAACTTTAAAACTTTAAACGTTTTCTCTCTAAACAGGATATTATTCATCCCACATATTTCACACATGAGAAAACTGAGGTTCAGACAATGTAATGAGCTATGCATGTTCATATAATGAATCAAGTGCAGATCTTGGAAGCAGGATTCATTTCTCTAGTCTAGCAATTCTCCAACCTGGTAGCACATTATACTCACGTAAGAAGCTCTTAAAATATACTTATGCCTGGGCCACGCTGCCAGATATTACGATTTAATTGGTCCAGAGTGGGGCTTAGGGATGAGGGTCTTTAATGAGCATCCCAGGTGATTTGAATGTGTGTGACTACTGACTCTTGAGCCCATGTTTTCCCTGCTAGGCCATGTGTAGATTGAATTATCCACAGATATGACTAACATCCAAGGTAGGATTGTTTCAGGCTCTGATGTGAAGTGTGGAGACTCCCCAGCTTCCCAAGACATGGAAGGAACCAGAAGAGGTTAAAGAGTTAGCGAAGGTAGGGGAGGAAGAGAGAGATCTCTTCCTGGAGTCTCTTCCTGGAGTCTCCCTTGCACACCAAGGCGTTTTGAAGAATGTAACTTACTCCTGACCTTTATGTTGTACTCTAGTTAATTTAAAAAGAGAGATTCTTCATAAATCTTTCATGCTTTGGTCAAGTGAACTTCCTGTGATAAGAAACTCTAAAGATTCTGGTACTCAGAGAATAAGCCAAATCAGGTTTCTTTCTTTAAACCAAGTTGACTTTCTTTCTTTTGTTCCTTCCTTCCTTCCTTCCTTCCTTCCTTCCTTCCTTCCTTCCTTCCTTCCTTCCTCTTTCAATTCATCATCAATTGGCCACGGATCAAGTGCCTACTATGTGGTGGGATGTTGCTCAGATAAAAATGGTGGTTACTGAAGAGAGCAATGGATGCAGAGAGCTGAAAAAAACATGGTCCTTACCTCAAGAAGCTGTTAAACTTGAGGAAATTGAGAACACTTTTCAATGTCTTGCCAGAGAACACAGAGATGGTCAAGTATCTTGGGTATTATTTCAAGGTAGATCTCTATTTATGTATTCATATAATCATATATTTTTGTAAAATGCACAAGATTAAGGTTTTTCTGTATTCTTTCTCTTAAAGTCTCCCAAATTGTGCAAGATTTTGGCTTTGCAAGCATAAACTGTGCCTGTTCCCAGACTGTCTATCTTCTACCATTCTTTTCCTTCAGCACTTATGAACACATACTTCCTGCCTGCACTGTGCTAGGTGCTTTGACACAGGTAATAAAAATGCATGGGCTAGCACACAGGGCAAGCACCCTGAGGCTGTGCAGGAGCCAGTTGAGCCAAGCGGGGGCATTTTGCTTAGTGTATTCCATCTTGAAAGTCACCACTCACATTACTATTTTAATTGCTCTGAGGGGTAAACAAATGTGGACAATTTTGTTAAAACTTGAATTTTTGGACTTATTTAATCCAGATTCAGGAAACACTATTTTTTTCTTTTGGTGTAAAGTCTGGAGCTAGAGTTCAGTGGAGGACACTTAGGGGAATACGGAGCTAGGAACGTGTCTGGTCTAGCTCACAGTCCACCCTGGCACTGGTGAGTACAGAGAGCAGTGTTGGCATTAGCTATGGAGTGATTGTTGTTGAGCCCCACTTATGGGTCAGACCCTGAACTAGATGCTGGGGATTCAAAGATGAGCAGAAAACAGACATGGTTCCTACTTTCAAGGAGCTCGTGGAAAGATAGACATGTCAAATAGATGCATAGTTATCAGCTATGATAAATGCTATAAAATAAAAGCATAGAGAGCCAGGGAGACCCTTATAAAGGGGAGTAGTAGTCACTCTGAAAGTCTCAGAAAACATCCTTGGAAGAGCAATAAAAAATTTGAGATCTAAAGAGTAGGTAGGAGTTCAGTAGATGAGACAGGAGCAGCAAGCCAACTCCAGATAGTGGGAATAGTATGTAGAGTACCCCCATGGTGGAGAAGGCACGCCAAAACTGAGGAACGAAGAAGCAAGTTGAGATGGTTCTCATTCCACCCTTTGCTTAGTTCTAGAGTCTTCTGGATATTTTTTTTTTCCAGCACTGTAAGGATTATGTGTTGACGCTGAATCACCTCCATGTACTGCTGGATAACATCCTCATGTTACCGAGCTGAAGACATTTCATAACGTTGGAGATCTGTTGTTTCCATGCCAACAGTATTGGGTTCACAAGGCAGGTACCATATGCTCCTTTGGGAGGCCAGATGCGGGCCCTACTCTTTACACTTGATCCAAGGGAGAGCCTGCTCTTGGTTTATTACCTGTATCTCACTGGAAGAGTGCAAGGTGTTGCTTTTCTTCTTTTTACAATTTTAAAAATGATTATGACATTTCATTAAAAAAGAATATACTAGTGGGAAATAGAAGGAATCTTGTATACGACAGAATGTAGCTAGCACCATCCTTGGCATGTAGAAGATACTTGTTAAATATTTGTAGAACGAGATGCCTGTGGGGCATTTGAGTTTTAGGTGTCAGTGGCCCATCCTGTTTTTACCCCCAATGGATGCTGATGCTGATGCTTTGGTTGTACGTGCACCTCAATTTGATTTGGCATTTCCATACGTCATTCTTTTATAGACTGTCCCCTTCCTCGCTCCCACTCTGTACTTAAAGGCAGAAAGGAGAAACCGTCTCATGTCCGGGTTAAGTCTGCAGGATATTGCTACTGACCAAAACTTCAGATGACCAGGACCTTGTTTATCAGGAAAGGAGATCTCTGGAGAGGAGCTCTGAAGCTAGACTCTCATCCAAATCAGGGCAGTGTCTTGTCTTTGTTCTGCTCCCCTAGAAGCTAACTCTGAGACCAGAATTCAAGTGCTGGTAATTTACTTAAAGGATGATTCCAGGAAACACTAGCAAAGGAGGGGCAAAGTAAGACAGGGAAGGGAAGAAAGCCAACAAAGCAGACATTATCATGAAAGTTACTGCTGTGGCAAGGGGAGTTCAGTCCTTCTGAGGAACTCTGGAAGCAAGGCTAGAACAAGAACTTCTGAGTGATCCTATGGGGTGCAAGGTGCTGGGGTGGTTAGCCACCATCTCTGCTTGTTTCTTCGATGAGAGCCACTTTCAGGGTCTTCCAGCTTGCCTGTGTGCAGGCAGAGTCACAGACCTTCAGGAAGAGCCTTCACTGTGTAGAGGTGGGTTCTGAGCAGATACGAGGGGTCACCAAGAGTGTCTGCCACCGAGTTGTCTCCACGTGAGCCTAAACTTGCCAATGGTCCTGGGAAAACAAAACAGTATCCTTAGAAGTGGCAGAAACGAGCAGCGAACTGGCTGTGCAAGGATTTCTTGGGCAGAAATCCTTTTTGGGAAGAGGGAGGCACTTCTCCTAATGAGGCCACAACAGTCAAAAGGCAAATCTCCACATTTAATGCATGCAGTACCAGGACAGCATGCCAGTGTGCCAGCTCCTTTTCATTTTCCAGAGCGATGCTCTGTCATTGTTTCTTCATGCTAATAAGTATCAGGAAACTGTCAGAATTGTTTTTCTTCTTTTTTTTTAAATCGTGCCAACATTCTCTGACTTACTCTTGCCACTCAACAAGGCCTCCATGGGCTGGACATGGGAAAACCTGTGAAGAAGGGCACATGGGGCAAATGTCGGGCAGGAGAGGCACTTCACAGTTTAATCAGATAGGGAGATGCACCCTTTTTCCCCCCAAGAAGAAAACATTGCATAAACTGTAAGTATCACAGCCACGGTGGAACTGGAGATACAGAATTAGGTCATTAGGTCTTCCGAATGCTGCTTTTTAGGAACAGAAGTGATTTGCTCTCTGAGGACTTACTGCAAATAGAGTTTGGAAACTCTGGCTCTTATCACATCGACCTTAACCTGGACAGATACACTTGGGTCTTTAAGAAACTGGCCAGCTGGCTGCTTGAGATCACTTAGAACATTGAGTTAGAAAAAACTGTGAGCAGGTCAATGTTATTTTTCACTTCATGATATTAATAATGTCTAATGTCACTTTCTGACAACTCTTCACTGCCACCACGGAAATGAGGTTATTTCTGGACACGAGACAACAAGGAACAGAGGTAGATCAATCCATTTTCAATTTAACTAACACTGTTAAGGTGCTTCTCTATGCCAAGGTCTTTGTGTGGGAAACTAAGCTGATACAGAGAAGTAGATATCATTGGTCCTGCCTCTAGAGATTTACAGCCTGGCAGGGAAGAAGATAAGTGATGGGACATACTTACAAGAAAGCTGGGAGCTATTGTGGTAGACCTTTTTACAGTCTGTGTTGAATGGAGGGAGGAGCAGGAGGCCTTGAATGAGTCTAGATGGGAATTGCTGAAGATGTGACCTAGAGCAAGAGTGGGAAGAAGGGCCAATCTGGAGCCAGCTTCAGTAGGATCTGCTCATGGCTCATGTGGCCTGTATGATTGTGATTTCTGCTTGGGTGGGTGAGAGAAGGCACAGGTTGGGGATTTGGGTAGAAGGAAATGGTAAGTTCTATTATATGTTACATTTGGGGTGCTCCTGGGACATCTTTGCAAATATGCAGGTTGGAAGCTTGGAGGAGAGATCTGGGCTGGAAATATGGTTCTATTTCCATCTGTGGCAACTGGGTGGAAAGTGATTTCTTTAATTAAAATAGGAAATATAAGATAGGGAGTGGAATGCGACTGGGATAAGGAGAAGAACAAAGCAAGAACATCACGGCATCTGATTATTAACATATTTTTTTCTAAAGTGGAGGTGGAGAGGGTACTGACATTCTATTTGGTGCTATTCTATTTCGTAATGTGCTGTTTCATTTATTTCCCACAACACTTTGATGACAGGCAGTGCCAGTTCCATTTTATAGACAGGGAAACAGAGACCACAGGGTTGGTTCTGTGGGTTGCCAACGTAACATATCTGTTGAGGAGGAGGGGACTGGTGTACGACTTCCTTCTCTCTTCTAGCATTCAAACCCATTGAGAAATAAGAAATGGGAGACAGAAGGATGACATCAAAATGCCAGCTTTATAACACATAAAGCTGATTAAAGACTATAGTTCAGATATGTGGCTACTGTGGGTGTCCTAAGACTTTACTCCAGAGTTGAAATTACCTGCTCTTTCATGGCCATTGATCACCCCTGCAGGGAGAAAGCATAGGCCTGTAAACTTACATAGTAGAGGGGCAGGGTGGTCCAACGCCAGAATGCACTAATCCTTGTATACCAAAGGTCCCTCTTCCAAACTTACCCATCAGATAAATCACTCCCCTCCTGTAGAAAGGATGCGTGATGGGCAGAGAGAAAGTAGAATTGTTTCTCTAGTGATTTTCTCTCTTAGAGAGTAGAGTGGAAATTTCTTCCTATTCTAGGAAATATAACTATTGGAAAAGGTAGTAACCTCTTGATGAAAAATAGTCAATGGGATTTGAACTCACGGCTGACTGACTCTTGAGTCCATTTTCATCACTCTGCAGTAGACGGTACCAGTTAAGAGCATGGCCTTTGGAACAACAAAATTAGGCATTTCCAGGCACACAATTATTTCTCACGCCTAACATCCCACTCAAATAGCCCCTTCTAGGAAAAACCATTCTTTTGGAACCCTGGCCGTAGATTCCCATTCTAGTCCCATCTCAGTTCTTGATGAGCACCTAGTATTCTTCTGTCAGCTCTGACTCTGCCCTAGGACAAAGACATCATCAGTGGGTAGGTTGAGTGTGAATCTTCCTTTCTCCTTAAGTAACGTTTGGAGTTAATGTTTCTCTTGCTCTGTAATCAAGAGCAAGTTTGGCAAGCCTAACTGTGACTCTTTGGGGTAGCAGCTCCTTGCATGAAAGTATTTGAGCTTTTCTGTCTTCTACCCACAGTACTATTGAGAAGGAGATGTCATGTAAGATGGGAAGCTGGAGCTCTGCTTGTTTTGTACCCTAGTTCCCTGGCTGGGGACATTCCTATTTCTCTTTGCCTTGAGTTCATCCAATCCTAACTCAACAATACCTAGTTTAATCATGTCAGCCCAACTCAACTTTTCTTGACTGACCTTAACCAAGTCAGCTGACATAATAAACAGAGGAGATCCTACATAAGTCACAGGAGAGAACTATATTAATTAATTAATCAATTAAACATTTACTCAGCACCAACTATGTGCTAGGTAAGTACAATATTGGAATAAATGCAGGATATTATGGTGGTACTGAGGAAGCGTATTTGACAACTGGGGAAGTTTCCCAGAGGAATTGATATTTGAGCTTTGTTTTAAAGGGTAATTTATAGTCATCTAGGCAAAGAGGAAAAATAAAGACATTCTGGACAGAAGGAAGAACACAAAGTCTCAGAGGTGATAAAAAGTGTAGGGCATTCTAAAAATTCCAAGATTTTCAATGTGACTGAAATAAGATGCAGGGAGGAGAAGGGATGGGACTGGTGTGAGAGGGGTGAGGCAGGGGAGTTGGGAATGTGGGTCATGCTCATATCACAGAAGGCATCCTGTGCCATGCTCAGGAGTCTGGGGTTTACCTTGAAGGAGCTGACCTTCTGAAACTGACTCCTTCTCTTACTCTCTCAGATGGCATTTCCTGGTATTACATTAAACCTTGGATGAAATTGCACGGTCCCTGTCTAGACTTTGGCCAGGGATTGCAGCCCTCACTGGCAGTCTCCCTCCTGTGCCTCCCCACTAGCCCGACATTTTGGTAGCTTCCTAATTCCCATCTTTCTGGATTGAGTGCTTCTTCCTAGATTTCCAAACAGATGATAGAACCTAATACTTCTCTAGAAGTAAAGAGCCATTCTGGATTACTGATATTTTGTGTTTGATGGTAAGAGCATACGGCTGCACCTTTTGTTAGTCTGCTTGTGTATCCAAGATATACAGAATAAATATACATATTTTAACAAAAACAGAACTCCCCCTCCCCCTATTTTTGGTGAACTTGACCATTCTAATGTAGAGAAGAAATTTGGCAAGGGTCTGCCACTTGCAATGAAGAAATGAAATGCAGAACAACACTAATGCAAGCACGAGTAGTACATTTGAAATCTCCTAGGACCCCTTCCCCCAGTGTCCAGAGAAGTAAAACCAGTTGCAGACAGGGCAGAGCTGGGACTGGAAAACAGGTCTCCTCTTGCCTGAGCTTGGACTCCTTCACAGTCCCAGCAGATAGGACTGTTGAGCCGATGGGAAAGTACCCCCCTGCTATTTTAGGAGAGAGTCCTTGCATAGTCAAATGCACTACACCACAGTGACTTCCCCGCAACCTGGGTCGTTCTACCCTGAATAATGTCTAATTATATATTTCCATGGTTACTTTCAGAGATAATAACAAGTCCCCCAGCCCCCTAAAACATCACAAGGACTTCAGGAAGCATGTCGAAGAGAGAGCAAAACAAAACCACACAATTACCATATTCAAGAAAATAATCAGAGGCGAAATTGGCTACTAAGGCATATTATCTCTCACTAATTATCATTTTACATGATGAAAAACTCAAAATGAATGGTACTTTCTCCACCCCTGTGCTGCACAGAGAGCTCCTTTTCTCAACTCCAGGAACTAAGGGCCCAATTATTTGCACTTTATAATTCAGCCCCATCTCTTTGGCATGAATTCCATTTGTTGCCATAAATGGGGACCACACTTCTCACAGAACGTGCAGTTGTTGAAAATAAAGTCCTCACTCTCCCTGCCTCCTCTTCCCACTCCCTAGCATGAAGAATGACAATAGTTAAGAAGATCCCAATTAGCATCCACAGCTCAGGTTTCTGCAACCCCCAAACCTGGCAAGAGTACCTACTCTTTACCTTGAGTGAGATGTCCTTCTCAGAGGAGTCAAATTCAGACATGCACTTCAAACCACTTTGGGCTCAATAAAACTTTATCTGCCATATCCCTGCCATGTATTTCCAAATAAGTACAGGAGTACTAAGTACTAAATACTAAGTACTGATTCAAATAATAAGGTAGTCTTCTCAAAGAATTCTGAGGTTGTTGTTATCTAGATGGAAATGAGAAATGGCTTGCTTTACTCAGTCCCTGATCCAGTGCCTCACTTATTGATGGAGCACAGGGTTCGCAACTGTCATGGGGCAAGCATCATGCTAGGCGGTGGCTTTACAGAGATGCCTCCAAAATAATGTCTGTGTTCAATGAGCTCACAGTCAATCAGAGGGAGACGGAGGAGATGAATTTGTAAACGATTGGGGTACAGTGAAATAGCAGCAGTGAGAGCTTGGGGGCTTCTTCTCTGGGGGAAGATAAGGGTTGCATTGGTGAAGACTACACAATAAGTACACTGTCCTAGGTCCACCTCTGGAAATTAGGTCTGGCTTTAACAGAGAAAAGACTGAATTGCTATTGTTGGATACTTGTAAGGGGGGTGGAACCATGAGGCTGAGCATTGAGCAAAGGCTTCCCAAGGCATTTCACGTTCTGCCCCAATCTCTCCAGCCACATTTTCCATGTAAGTCTACATTCACACTCTGCTTTGGCCGCACCAGGCATTCCATGTTTCCCTGATGCAATGCACTTTCATGCCTTTGCCCTTGTTGCTTCTTCCACTGACACCCTCTTCTTCCTATTCTGTGTCTATGGAATTCTGAGCCATCTTTTGAGCCGTGTTTGAGGCAGCGTGCTGTCATGATAGGAATATGGACTTTAGAGAAAAACTCTGTCTTCAATATTGGCTCTGCCAGTGACTAGCTATGGGCCAGTTGTTTATTCCCTCTGAGCTCAGTTTTCTCATGTATGAAGACAGGGATAATGATCCCTGCCTCAAACAGCTGTTGCAAGGATTAAGTGAGCAAATGTAGGAGACTCACAAATTGAGAAACATGGTGGGTACGCCATAGTTACTGCTTTCCTGTCTGCCTCTGTGGAATCAAATTGCAGTCAGTTAGATTAAGGAAACATGCATGGAGTTCAAGTTCTACCAACAAGACACAAACCATCTCTTGTGGTCCAAACTCCAAGCCAGCAGCTACAGGAGGCAAGAATGTGAGACCTGGAGCATCCATGAAGGTGCCGATTGTCCAGGTGTGGAAACAAGGCCATCACACACATACAGCCCAATATTGTGTTGTAGTGTCTATTTGTGAGCAACTTGAGGGCGGGGGTATTATTCATCTTTGAATGCCCAGTGACTAGCATGGTGTTATATACTGAATGAATGCATAAATGACTGAAATGAGTGAGTAAATGAATACACAATATTTCAGCACCCTCCATAGCAACTAGTCCAAAGTGTGTGCTTAATAAATGATCATTGAATATTAGAATTAATGAAGGAATGATTTGCATTACATGTGATAACCAATTTATGATTTAGAGAGATGTTCAGAACATTTAGGATCAAATAGATTTGGGTTTTATCTTAGATCTGCCTACCACATGCTTTCCATGTAATATTCAGCAAGCCAAATTTTGGTAACTGCCCCAAGACTTGGAATAGCAGAGGTCACAAAAAGACTGCTTTTGCTCTCTGTCTCTCTCTCTATATATATATTTATAAATGGCTCAGAATGGGTTTCTGGTGTGCCACGGTCCCCTCCATTCCCTATTTCCATACTCTCAACCTGCAGATTAGATACTTAGGTAAATTCACACAGAAGCTTCATGGAGGAGGCCATGCTTGAGATGCGTTTCAGAGGACAAGTAGGAATTAACCGGCAGTTATTTGGGGAGCAGTAACCGTGGTTTAGAGATCATGGTTCCTTCAGGGAGTAGGGAGGTGTGTGCTGATAAAATGAAGGTTGAATTGGGGTTGGGAGGGTGGATTGAAGGTACAAGGACAGTTGGAGATGAGGGCGGAAATGTAGGTGAAGCATGAATGATCTTATAAGACACTCTAGGAGGTCTTGATTTAGAACAGGTAAAATAAAATTATTTAATGAGGTCCTGTTGTATTCTAGGCAGTGCCCTAGGGCAATGATGGATGAGGAAAACGTGGTCTCTGCACTTGGAGCACACAATCCTGCTGGACAAAGGCAGACAAGGAACAGAAAATTTCACTGTAAGATGGTGGATGCTGTAAAGGAGGTAAGTACAGGTGGCTGGAAAGTACAGTTAATTCTCACCACCGTACTGTGGTGTAGCTACAGTTATATTCACATTACAGGTGGAGAAACCAAGCTTTGCTTGACTCGCAAGCCTGAACTCATTTCATGCACAAGAGATGGCAGACAAAATGCCAGAAACTATGGCTGTGTTCCAAGCTGTGCTTTGGGTGTGGAATCTCTCATATTGGCTTCAAGGCCACAGAGATGCACGAATTGTCCTATCTGTTGGGGGAAGGGGAGAGAGATAGGTGTCCCTAGAGGGACTCTGCATGTCCTGCAGTGCCCAGGTCTTGGTGCCTCTTTACCTTCCATCTCCTTTTGCCCCCTGACACACCACCAGGCAGTTGCTTAGCAACCTCTCTAGCAAGACTGTGCATCCTGGCATAATTTGCTGTTATGCACGGAGAGAGATTTCTCCCTCCTCTCTCTCCTGCGTTTTAAGCAAAGAGACATCCTAAAATAGGGCATTTTTTTCTATTCCTTTTTTTTTTTTGACAGACAACCTCTGTGTAAATGTTGAAATCTGTGTTGTCTGTCAGGAGCAGTCAATCTGAAAACTTTGCTGAAGAGAATGTATATTTAGTAACGGGTAACAAAGAGAGGAAGACATTGAAATGTCAATTATTCTGATGAGTTAATGCAAAAGCTGGCTATTTAAATCCACTGGTTTAGGGAAATGAAAAAGAAAAAGAGGGATGGGTTCGGTGCAGATCCTTGTATTTTAAACAGTGCAGGGCTCTGTTTTGTTTAATTCCATCTGTCGCTAAGGATGTCCACAGTGTCAGCCTAACCCCGTGAGTATCTGCAAGAGCATCTATGCTGCTAAATTGGTGCTCACTCTGCATTTTTTGCAGGGAAAGGTGCTGGATTTATAAGCAATGAGGCTAGATTTGAGCCCCAACTCTGTAGATTTTCATTTTAGGACACTGGTATGGCCTTGTCCATTGTTAAAATACCAGAGATTTCTGAATGAGTTGGTAAATAGCCCACCCCGCCTTATGTCCTCCCCAAGTCCCCTCCAGACTCATCCCTGGGACCCTCAGGGTCTCCATGATCTCTTTTCAACCCCTCCCCCTGCCCACACAGCCTGAGGTCTCTAGGACGCACTTGGGTGCTCCTTCTCGTGGTCAGTACCTGAGCTGTCCCCCAGCCCCACCCTGGTAACCCTACAGTTGTAGTTTTCAACCCAGAGAAATTTTTTCCTAGGGGACATTTGGCAATGTTTGAGATATTTTTGGTTGTCACAACTGAGGGGATGGGGTGCTACTGGCTTCCAAGTACAGAGTACTTCCCCACAACGAAGAATGATCTGGACCCACATGTCAATAGTTGTGAGGTTGAGAAGCCCACTCCACAGTGATCACGTGAGGGAGAGAACCTGGCTGCATCACCCTTGCTTTCTCTAGCCTCCCTGCTCAGCAAATCATTCTTTAATGAGTAAATGGCTGAATGAAAGACGAGTGCACCTCATGATTGAGGCAATATTTTCCTTTTGAGTTTCAAAATACTGTTTCAAAATACAGTTCAAGACTGAACACTCTTCCAACATCTTGGTTGGTATATCATTTCATTCCAGATTTACTCTATATATCAACTATCAAAAGTAGTTGTGATGTGACTATGAGGAGTAAATTTATTATTGAATAAGAAATTATTGGAGATTAAGTGTCTTGACTACCCTCTTGGCATAATTCTGCAGTTGATCTACAGTTTGTGGATGCCCGTAAAGTTTTGTCTGTATCCCTTGGTAGGCTCTCCAGTTCCTAGAATCCTCCTTGTTTCAGCCTCAGCTCACCATCTTCTTGATCTCCAGACAGTCGGCTCTTTATCCCATGCCTTTAAGATGTGGTAAACAGGTCTATGATAGTCAACATTTCCACATCTCCTGTGTAGTGAGTTGAATAGTTGCCCCTAAAAGATATGTCCAAGCCCTAATCCCTCAGTAATTGTGAGTGAAACCTTATCTGGAAAAAAGGTCTTTGCAGATGTAATTAAGTTAGGGATCTCGAGATAAGATCATCTTAAGATCTCAAGATTTATGGTGAACCCTAAATCCAATAACATGTGTCCTAACAAGAGAAAGGCAGAGGGATATTTGGAACACAGAGACACAGTGGAGCGAAGACAATAGGAAGAGAGAGGCAGAGATTGGGGTGATGTATCTGCAAGCCATGGAATGCCAGGGATTGCCAGGAGCCATCAGAAACTAGGAGAGGGGTCTGGCACACATTCTGTCTATGATGGTTAATTATATGTGTTAACTTGACTGGGCTCTGGGGTTCCCGGATATCTGATTAAACATTATTTCTGGGTGTGTCAGTGAGAGTGTTTCTGGAAGAGATTAGCATTTGAATTGGTAGACTCAGTAAAACAGACTGTCCTCCTCAATGTGGGTGGGCATCATCCAATCCGTTGACTTTCTGGATAGAATAAAAGGCAAAGAAAGGGAAAATTTACCCCTTCCACCTGACTGCATGAGCTGGGACATTGGTTTTCTCCTGCTCTTGGACTGAGACTTATCTCCCCTGGTACTCAGGTCTTTGGACTTGGATTGAACTACACCACCAGCTTTCTTGGGTCTCCAGCTTGCAGATGGGAGATTTTGGGACTTCTCATCCTCCATAATCATGTAAACTAATTCTTCACAATAAATCTATTTATATTACATATAAAATATATTATATATAGATATATCCTATAGATATCCTATATATATCATATATCTCCTATCCTATTATATATATATTTTATACATATATATGTATGTGTGTGTGTATATATATATATTTACTTATTTATCCTATTGGCTCTGTTTCTCTGGAGGACCCTGATTAACACACTCCGTCAGAGCCTTCAGAAAGAACCAACCCTGATGACCTCCAGAGTTATGACAGAATAAGTTTTTATTGTTTTAAGCCACCTAGTTTGTGGTGATTTGTTACAGCAGCCCTAGGAAACGAATACATCTGTGTACCTCCTCCTGCTCCTGGGTCCCATCTCCTTGCACGGCATCATCGACCTGCCAGTTGTTCAAATCCGAATCATGTCCTGATTCCTCCACTCCCACTGGACCTGTGGCATTCAGCCAGCTAATGAGTTCTGCCAAATCTACTCCCTTAGTAGCTCTTCTCTCTTTCCCCTCCACTTTACCCCACATTGCCACTGTCCAGTTCGAGGTCAATAATGATCTCGATTATGATGGTCAATAACGACTATCTAGTTCACTGCAGCCACTTGCCCACACCCCAACCCATCTCTCCATGCCTGGCCAGTCTGCCCTCCATCCTGCTACTCTGAACTTCAAAGCTGACCAGATCCTACTTAAAACTCTGTATCCATTGCTCCTTATAGTCGTGAACCATTCAAACTCTTTAGCATACATGTCTTTCTTGATCATCCTTTTATTAATTTTCCCTTTCTATTCATTTTTATGATTTATAAAAACATTTAGTTAGCCCCTACAATGCACTGGTCCTTGAGCTTGGCCCTGGGCATACACAGATGAACAAAACCAAGCGTGTGCCTGAGTTGGGGAAAAAGACACAGGTAATGATTTCATTCCAATAGACATAAGTGAAGGATGAGAAGTGATTGGTGTTACAGGAGTGACTGATGGGGAGTGGATTACTAAATTGCTAATCTAGTTTAGGGACAGGGAAATCTTCCCCTGAGGAAGCAGTGCTTTTGCTGACAGCTGGGAGATGAGCTAACAGAAGAGAGGAGGGAGGAGCAGATGGACCAGGCACAACCTTACTGGGGATGTGATGTGGCGTATCGGGAACCTGGGTGGAGGTGATCCAGGCTGGAGTGAGCCATTAGGACATAGATGGTGTGAGGCAGGCAGGAGAGACAGGAAGGTGCCAACCACACAGGATCCTGGGGAAGGTGATGAGGGGCCTGGATTTTATTCTAAATGAAAAGAGAAGCTGTGGAAAGGTTTTATGTAGTGGGTGAATTGATCAGATTTGTCTTTAAAATATCACTTAGGCTACTCTGGGAAAGTTAACTTGGAAGAGGGCAAGGGTTGGCCTTGGGACACCTGTTAGGATGCCCCTGGAGTTGTGAGAGATGATGGTGGCTGGACGCAGAGTAGCGTCCCAAAGTGGAATTGACAGGACCTGGTGACTGGTAGTGGTGTGAGGGGCTGCGGAAAAGGAGATGTCAAGGCGGCTTCCAGGTTTTTGAGCGAGAAATTGGTGGTTGGTCCCATTTACTGAGACAGAAAAGACAGGAGAGTGGACAGGTGCAGGGGTGAGGAATCAATAATGTTTAGTGTGAGCTCATTTATCTCTCTGGCCTTTCCTCCTAGCTTTTTTCATCTTCTCCAGCTCTTGTTCTGCAAACCCCCAGGCTCTCTTGTTGTAGGCCTTCTGTCTGCTTCCCCTTCTGCCCAGAATACTTGGTGTGTTTTCCCTTCCCTTATGGGACCCTCCTCTGGGGAGCATTGCCTGACCACTTACTCCTTCCTCTGTCTAGATCACCTGGAATCCACTCCCACCCCAGTGTGCTCTCCCTTCCTGACCTCTCTCTCCACTCCTCAGGCAGGTTGTGTGTTCTCATTACAAAGCATTTCTCAAGAGTGAATGCACCCTATGAACATAGGCAGACATAGCTAGATAAGAGGAAGGTTGCCCACCTTCTCACACTGCTTATACCCAACCTCAACCCCAGGTACACATCACTGTGCAAGAATGATGTCATTCTACCTACTAACACGTGGCTGCTGTGAGAGCCTAGGGAAATAATCCATGTATTATAAACTCAAGGCACTAATGATTTGTGGGGTGTTGTATGAAACAAAATAGAATCCTAACAGTCTTGACTCTATTATTGCTGGATATGTTGAATTGAGTTATGAAAGTTTGCAAGAGACCTCCTTTTATTACCTAATGTATTACCTAAATATGTCCTCTAAATCATGAAAACCAGAAACAGTGAAATGGTGAGACTCTAGTGGACATATTTTTTGGAGCAAATGTTCCCAGATACTGGTTTGTGGACCAAGACTGGTATATAATGAAGTTTTCACCAGTCAGTGTAACATTACCAACTTACTTATTTTGGGAGGAACAAAACTTTATTTTAAATTGATATTAGTTTTTTTTTAATGACCTGTATTAGCAAAGTAACTTTAGTTGCCTTACCTTGATCGTTCAAGTACTATTGTTTTTCAAAAATCTGAAATATACAGAAGTTGTACCCACTGATTCACAGTACTCTTCATTTTGGAGATTATTTTCTTTTTTACTTATTGAATCTTTTGTAGGTGCTGAAGAAACCCCGAAGGAAATAAATCGAGCTGGAAGCTTTGGTCTGTTTGCTCAAGCTCTTTGTGGGACTGGGAATAGAATAGGGAACTATGATTTATTGGGCTCTGGCTGGAATGGACCTTGCAAGTTATCTGACCCCACATCCTCTCTAAGAGATGCTTTCATGCCCTCAATAATGTCCATGAAAACTGTGGTTCACTTCCAGTGGTCAAGTACTTACTCGCCCTGAGGGCCATGCCATCTTTGAACAGCTGTGCCTCTTAGAATGATCTTCCTTAAACTGATCCCAAATCTGTCTTCACCTCATTCTACGTGTTGATCCAAATTCCTCTATGGAATCGTGGAGAAGATTTGTAATTTCTTCTTCATGATGTTCTTCAACTCTCAGAAGTTGGTTGTCTTGCTTCTTTTCTTTTCTAAGGTGATCAGCTTGGATTCCCAGGAAACACATTTGAATGAATCAAGTTGATGACCTTCTCCATTTTGGTGGTTCTTTTCCATCATAACCTATTTCTACCACAGGGTCTTGGTAACCCTGTGATGTACAGATTCCTGTGACAATGCATTAGCCCCTCAAGCTACAAATCCTTGGTTACAAACCTATGTGGGCTGTCTGAAGATGTCCCTTTCTCCTGTTTGGCATGTCTTGCCTGATTTCTGCCTCTCTGCCCACCCACATCTATCTGCAGTTTCTGATGCATTACTTGTTTACTTGACTGAGGCATGGCCCTTGAATGCTGACTTAGTTCTGGTCCTCCGGGCTCTCTGAGATGAAGTTTTGTGTGTGGGTGACTTATGAAGGAAGTGCTTTCCAGAGAACCTGTATAGAAGCAGGATAAGCAGGATGGGGAGGGAAGAAGCCACACCACGTACAGTTTCAGGTGAAACCCTGACCTGAGCTGGATCCTGCAGGGAGCTCTGGAATGTAAATTACATGGTGCAGAGCTTGGCCCACCTTGAGGCAAGGGACCTTTTATACCCTCACACCCATCAATCACTAGTGATGGATGGCTCCAGGGTCATAAAGTTTTGGCTCTCAGTTTGCCCAGATGAAGTAGCTCCAGGAGCACAAGGATGGTTTTTGAATAAAATTTCAGCATGGTTCATTTGGAGAGTTGCATGCAGAAGCTGGGGGATGGGGCAGGAGGGGCTGGGCAGAGCGCTGCTAACCTCTACTATAGCTTTCTGCTGTGGAATGGGCCTCAGTTTCCAACTCTGCAGTCTTGCCCCATCTTGCCTGACTCACTATTGAGTGTAGGATCCAGGCTGAATCTTATCCCCTGGTCCCCTCTTGTCCAGCTGAGCAGGTTTCACAGTGTTCTGATCACACTCCAGTTTGCTGATAGCTTTCCCTAAACATATGGTTCTTAGGCCTGAACTTGACTCCAGGTGCACTTTGACTAGATGAGGGCAGAGTGGAATAGTCACAACTCTTGTTCTCCATCCGTTAGTGCAACTAAAATGGAATTGTGGCTTTTTTTGAAAAGGGATGTTTTGATTGCCTTCTATTCACCCCATTGGTGAAGGAGGAGTCTCCTGCCCTAAATGGTATGTGATGGCCAAACACGCGGACACTGAACACGTGAGATTGATGGCATTTCCTTAGTTACATATACTCAGAGCCCCGGGGAAGAGCATACCTCATTCCATGCAGGGCCATACAGAGGTTGTCCTTGGGAAGAGAGAACCAGCAGGGGCTGTGGGAGACAGGCTTGTGGTGACAAGAAGATAGGATGGTCCCCGGTCCCCGTGGGAGGGGTGATCGGCTTGTGTGAATCATTCTTCTGGCTGGCAGGGAGAGGAAACCTGCCAGGTTGAAGACTGGGTGGGGTTCAGCTGCTCTGGCTGATAAGAGGAACTAGCTGAGTGGGGAGCCTTTCCTGCTGGATGGGGAGCATCTCTGGTGAAAGCAGGGGAGCTCATGGTTTGGCCTTTGGGGACCTCTGAGACTCAAGGATATCAAGGCAGCAGCATGTGAAATTCTAGGCTTTACAATACAGGGAGGCAACCTCATTTTGAGCTTTCTGTTGATTAAAACATCTGAATATTTGACCACATGTGCTGTGGCTAAACTATAGCACCATCCATCCCCCGTGGCTGGCCATGTGTTAGGGTGGCCCTCTTCTCAGTTTCTCAGCCATTGCTGGCACTCCGTGAAGCCGTGAAGGGAGCATGAGTGAATGCGTGTCTTGAGGCATGTGGGCTATGAGCAAAGGGGCAGGCAGAGAGAATAAAGAAGGAAGTGGCTGAATTCAGAACGAATTTCTCACTGGAATGAGCAGCAATGCCAGCTGCTTCAACTCTCCTACTATCACGGTCAATCAGAGAGGCCCAGGGCTTGCCTTTTCCAGGGACCCAAGAAGAGAACAAGAGGCCCCACACGCACCAAGACAGAGGAACCTGCTGCTCAGTCATTTGCGTACAAAAGTCCATTTATATCAATAAAACAGTCCTCTAAGCACAATGCAAATTTCATTATTGGTACAACAGGCTGGCTGAAATGCTTGGGTGAATCCTAAAGGAGAACACTATTATTATGCCTGATTTGTGATTTCACAGCCGTGGAGGAGAGGGGCAGGGAGTCAGATTGGTTTTCTCAACATTAGCCTGATAAAAAAAAAATCTCACAAAACACATCATCGTCTTGTGTATTCTTTAAAATGCAAAATACAATATGTAAAGAAAGGCTCAATCTGCAGGAGACATGAAACTGAAGTGAAATAAATTATGCTCCATGCCAGGGGTGCTCATCTCCAGCCACAGTTAATGGCTCTGCCCTGCAGGTGTATTAGGGAATGGTGAATTGCCGACACAAAGGCGAAAGGTGGGTTGCAAGCAGTTAACTTCGTGTTTTTCCCTAATGCTATTCTCTAAGGTTTGCTTGGTCTT
The DNA here is from genome assembly GCF_020826845.1 of Diceros bicornis minor. Taxonomy (NCBI): domain Eukaryota; kingdom Metazoa; phylum Chordata; class Mammalia; order Perissodactyla; family Rhinocerotidae; genus Diceros; species Diceros bicornis. Next base: position 49,475,051 of record NC_080760.1, read on the forward strand.
GTTTTTTTTCAGCTTTATTGAGGTATAATTGACAAATAAAATTGTAAGATCTTTACAGTGTACATGATGATTTGGTATATGTATACACTGTGAAAGGATTCCCCATACCTAGGCCCCATCTAGTTAATTATCACATCCATCATCTGACATATTTATCTCTCTCTCTCTTTTTTTTTTTTCTGTGAGAACATTTAAGTTCTACTCTTTTAGCAAATTTCAATTATACAGTACAGTGTCATCGACCATAGACCCCATCTTATACGTTAGGTCCCCAGACCTTATTCATCTTATAGCTGGCAGTTTGTATCCTTTACCAACCTCTCCCTATTTCCCCACCCCTCGGCTCCTGACAACCAATCACTTTTCTACTCTCTGTTTCTATGAGTTAGATTTCTTTTTTTGCTTGTTTGTTTTTAATTCCAAGTATTCCCTTGAAATCATCTTAGGACATTGTTGTTGTGTGATAAGAGATTAACCTGGTTTATAGAAACCAAAGACTCTGGTTTGTATTAACAGAAGTGATCTGGCCTAAAGAATAAGAAACAATCTAACTTTGAGAAGGATGAGCTTTCCTTTGGGGTCATAGTGAAAACATAAGAAACCTGTGTAGCAGAAAGAGTAGCATCTTTGTCAAACTGTCTGGGTCGGGTCCTGACTCCCTTTCTTATAAGGTGTTAGACAAGTTTATTAACTTCTTTGATCCTCAGTTTTCTTTATTTACACAATGGGCACAATGAGAAGAGCCCTGTCACATGGGGTTGGGGGGGCGGGGATGAACAATAAGTCAGAAAATGTATGTGAACACGTAAATGAGAAAGCCCTATATAAAGTTAGCTTATTATTAACATCTCTGGGCCTTGGTTTTCTCACTTATCAAATGAGATATTGGACCAATTTCTGAGGTTGCTTTCAGTTCTAAGAATGCCAGCTTAATGAGGGGACAATGTGGACTGCTTATTTTATAGTGTGCATGTAGTGGCCCCTATAACTCGCAATACGTTAAATCAGGAAGAGTACAGAACTAAGTACAGAACTAAGATGAAGAAGCTAGTGTCTGCCCTCAAAGTGGTTCACAGCATAAAGAGGAAGATGGGTATAGACATAAATAACCCCAGTATTAATTGAAGGCCAAGTAGGGGAGGTGGGGAGCTGTGGGTGTAGGGGAATGCGGAGAGCAGACTGAATGTACATCTGCCTTGTCTCAAGGTTCCTTATTGGAACCAGTTCTAAAGCTTTTGACCTCGGCATCTCAGATTGGCACATGGAGGTTCGAAGTTCCAGTTTTTAAATCCCCTCTTGGTGGCATTGTAAGATATGGTTACACAGCAGGAAAGATGGGCCTTCTGATACTCATCCTAGCAGTGGAATCCTAGGTGTCAGGCTTGCTTGGCCTCCCAGGTATGAGGGCAGGTTAAGTATCTTATTCAGAGTCAAAGGATCAGGAAGTATTTTAGAGTTGGGCAAATGGATTCTTAGGAACACCTAGTCCACTGGGGAAAGTAGAAGGCCTGGGGATGAGAGCTCTTTTATTATTATGAATCTGTCTTCTCCAAATCTTTTCCCTCCTCTGCATCGTCTAATGCAGGTTCCCAATCTTGACTGCACCCTAGAATCATGGGAAGAGTTTAAAAGTCTCCAGGCTGCACTCTTGACCAATTGAGTCAGAATCTTTGAGGGTGGGACCAGGAGATCCATATTCTTAAAGCTCCCCAGGAGATTCCAACGTGCAGTCAGGGCTGAGAACCACTGGCCTAAGACTTCTCATCAGCTCTAGCTTTCTCCCATGTTGCTCAGTCGTAGGCACCTGTCTCTATCCTGCAGACTCAACCGTGTCCAATTCCTGAGTCAGTGCTGACTAAGGCAAGCTCACTCCAAGGATAGGGTCCAGAATGGGTCTCATTGCCCTAATCCAGTACCTGGGGTCATCCACGCCCACCTCTTTGACTTTATCTCCTGTGACTTTCTCCCTCCTCTCTCGGCTTCAGTACAGCTGATCTCCCTTTTGTTCATCCAACATATCAAGCCCATTCCTGCCTCAGGATCCTGGCACCTGCTCTCCTCTTTGGCTGGAAGTTTCTTCTCTTTGACAGTTGGATGGTGGCTCCTTTTCAACTGTTCAGATCTCAGCTCAAATTCACCTTCTTGTCTCTTTCTCCACTATTCCCTCAACCCCAGGTGCTCAATCAGAATCACCTGATTTATTTTTCCCATGGCACTGACTACTCACTGAAATTATTTGCCTACTTGCTGACGGTCCATCTCATTCCACAAGAACATATGCTCAGTGAGAGCAAGGAGTCTTTTTTTCTGGGTCACTGGTTAGCTCTTGGGTGAAGGTGTTACCTTTTTCAGGTCTTTATAAATATTCATAAGTAATATATTCATAAACATTTATGATTGGTTGATTTCTTCTGCCAGTCACCCAGGCTGTTAACCTTGCGGTTACTGTTGATCTGTCTCCATCTTTATCCATTTCTGTGTTTCCCATCGTCCTTCTCTCCCATAGTGATATGCACACAGTAGGCATTCACTGGCTTGGTGAGATCTACAAAATCTTCAGGCATCAAGGGATGGACCCGGAAAGTGTTAAGTATGTAGAATCTTCCACTTGTAGAAGCAACATATCCCTTGAAAGCATTTTTTTTCCCTCCTGCTGCATTATCACCAAATTTGGGGAAAAAAATTCTGGAACAAAATGTTTCATTTGTGAGCTATTTGTATGCTCTGCTTCATTTCCTTCCTTGAGGGGATTTATTAACTTAAAATGGAAACTCTCCCCTTGTGAAAAAAGTATTTAAATGTGTTTTCAAAACATGCTGGACTGCAGTGTGTAGGTCAGTCATAACCAAGCCCATCTCTTCTCTCCGTTTCCTTGGCCCTGGGGCCTTTCCCGCAGGCACACGAATGAGGTGCTCTCCAGAGCTCAGGGCCTGAGTTTAAAGCTTGAGCCATCTTGGTCACAAAATAGAAAGAGATATAAGTAAAAAAGACTAAAAAGAATTTTTCAAGCCCTAAACCTGGACACGGCCACAAGGAATGAAGGCAGAGCCACTCAGCCCTGGACCAGAGAGAAGCAGATGATATAATCATAGGCAGAATCAATAACATCTCCTTCCTTGTACACGTTCCACTCTGCAGAAGCAGCCCACATTTCAAAAATTTATTTTCTCCCTGTTGTGTCTATTCTCTCATGTGACCCTCAAAAAATTCATGAGCAGTGTGGTTCTGATGCTATGATGGTTTTTTGCTTTGGCGTAAGGTAACCAATACTCAGTGTGTCTAGGTGACCTGTCCATAGTCACGCAGGTGATGAACCTGTAAGCTGTGGCTCAGACCCACATCCTTGTGCATTTGAATACATACCGGGTCCACTGAGCCTGTGTTCTGGTAGAGACAGGCAGTGAGGGATAATGATTGAGATTCTCAGTTACTAGGTTCAACTCCCAATCTTGCCACCACTTACCAGCTGGAAGGCCCTGAGCAAATCTCTTCTCCCTTCTCATTAGCAGGTCTTTGTTCTGTTAAAAGATGGGGTCAGAACTATGAGCATTGTCTCCTCTCATCTTGTGTTTCTCTGATACTTTTGTATACCATTCCCCATAAAACCATAAAACCATTATGGGGTCTTATGTATAGTGTTGCTTTTAGGAGTGAAAAGGAATCTAATGTTAATATGGATGCCTAAGTTCTGACTAGTTATTGGTAAGATTTTCCCTGGGTAAAGGACTACCCTTTGCTGGAACTTTTATGCATAAAAAGAAATTAATAATAACAAAGGAAGTGGAATCAGAAGCCTTAGGTACAATTCCTGGCTTATTCCCACTAGCTGATAACCTCTCAGAGCTTCAGTTTCGTCATCTGTGAGTTGCATACGGTATGAATACCTTCCTCCCAGGGCTGTACAAAGACCAAATGAAATCGTGAACATGATGGTGTTGCACACAGCACATTGGCACCAGTAAGTGGAGAGCAAGCAGGGAGCACCTGTTGCCCTAAACTCGATGCCCCTTCCATGGTGGGGAGCCCCCTGGGTGTGAGCCCATCGCTTCTTTCTCACTCTGCCTCAGGCACAGTAGTGACTTCTCTGGTGGTACTGACAAGATTACATGGGGTGTGGTCTGCTCAGCTCGGATTTTATTATCCCTTTAGAGAGCAATGTGCATCCAGAGACATGAGGTCAGGGCTCTTCCAGGGCTCTGTCCCTGCATGTGGCAGGAAGGCTTCCCTAGGCCTCCATTGACTGGAACCAGGAGACAATGGCCTCCTTCTTCAGTTCCTTTAACAAGCCCATTTGTCCCTTACTCCCAGGTGATATTTTGACCTCCAGCTACCTTGCCATTCATCTGATTTCTCAGTTTGTTGAGAACCCAAGTAGGAAAGAGGAGTGCAATTTATTATTGCACCACCCCCCTCCCGAGACCCCCCCCGATGATCCTAACTGCCATTAGACTAGGCCTGGACTTGTTCCTCAACATCTGACTTTGAGAAAGACTTTTCATCTCCTTCCTGGGGATCTGCAAGGGGAGCAGATGACACCACCTCATCCGTCACTTATTCTGGTGTTTAATAACCCTCACCGACGTGTTCTCCTTCTGGAGGTAACCTACATTCCACCCACTACCATTTTTTAAACCCATTCCCCCCAGGCTCATGGCACCCGGCCTTATTCAAGGAAAGATGAATACCTTGCTCACAGTCCCTCTCTCCTTTCTTACAAAGTCACCTCTCTCCTGTTATTGTTTGTTATTTGTTATTGTTAGCTGCAGAAATGCGGCTTTTGCTGGGTTGAATCTCAGATTCAAGCACAATTGAATCTCGGATTCATAGACTGCCAGAATTAATTAGAAAAGTATACCAGGATCTTCTCTCCAGATGGTCTTGGTCTCCCTCTAGGCACTAAGCATTTAAAGATGCTGTAGTTCAGCTTTGTCTATCCCTTTGCCTGGCGTGGCCAGGAGCACATACAGGCTGCCCAACATATCAGAGACACACATGGTTTAGATACTCCACAGCCCCTGTCCTTGGTAATTAACCAAGCCTTCCCGGATCTAGCCACAACACCAACCACATCACAGAATATTCCAAGTCTGGGAGTTCCTGAGGAATAAGGGGTCTTTGTGTGTTCTAGAAATACTCCACAGACCCTTGGAAATAATCTGGTGACTTGCTCTGAGAACTGGACCCTGCATTCAATTCAATGCCAGCTTCAGCTCTTGATTTCACTAGTTCTTCCTTTGACCAGAATCCTCTGCTTTGGAATTGAATTATTCTTTTCTTCTTCATTATAGCTCACTGTATCAGTCAGGGTAGGCTAGGTCATGCGGCAGTGACAACAACTTCACAATCTCAGGGCCTTAACACATTAGTCAGCAGGGAGGGCTCTGCTCACTGTGGTCATTCAGGGGCCAGGCTGATGGAACAGCCACCATCTTGAATATTGCCAATTGCCTTGTCAGAGGGAAAAAGAGATTGGGATAAATTGTTCGAGTCCTTAAACCTTATGACTAGAAGTGACACATGTCACTTCTGCTCATATCTCATGGGCCAAAGCAAGTTACATAGTCACATCTAACCTCCTCATGGGTGAGAATAGCAATCCCACCACGTGTCTGAAAGCAAAGAGCCAGAAATATTTAGTAGACAGTGCTAGTGATTTTTACCTCACCAGCCTTCTTTCTCTTTCCAGAGGGAGAGACAATTCTATAAACCATCTATTAAAATGAAGAAACTATCCAAGCATGCATTCTAATTTACTCAATTTAAAGAAGAGCAAACTTTGACCCAATTAAGGAAAGTTATTTTCCCAAGATCATGCAGTGAGTCAACAGCACATTATTACTAGAAACCAGGTCTACTGACATGTACTTTTTTTTCTTCTTCTTCTTTGGGGAGCACAATGTCATGTTGACATATTGTTTTCTTGGTTTATCCATGTATCCATTTGGGTTTCTGAATCAATAAGGTTGTTGCTAATTTTAACGTGAATGGCAGGGTGGTAGTAATAGTATGGTTGACTATCAGCAAGGGAGCTATTTAATTTAGTAACCCTCCAGGCTTCTACAATGAAAAAGAGGATGGTTTTCTTCAAGGGGAAATACATCTGCATCTAAACAGCAATGCTGCCTGCGTCCCTGTTGGAATGCCTACCTTCAGGGCTCCACCTGTGTCCACGGAGCACCTACTAATAGACAGTGCAATGCTAGGCACTTAAATTGGAAATGCAATTGGACATTACATTGGACAATAGTAGCAATAACATTGAAAGTCTTCTCAATGCCGTGTGCTGCGCTACTTGTTATATTTTCATTAACTGATTTAATCCTTATGCTAGTTTGGCAGGTGAGGATTGGTAGCCACAATTTATAGTTGAAAATGTTGATGGTCCCAAAGGTTAAATAACTAGCTGAAATAGTAAAATTAGTGATTAGAGAGAATAACCTTTATTGTTATCACCATCCATTTATTGGGTAGAAAATCCCAGACTGAAATTACTGTGGTCACTTATTTGTTTATTGTTTTGATCAGTCTTCCCCAGTGGTGATGTATACTACCTGTGAGTACAGGGACCATGTCTGTCTTGTCACCACCATATCCATAGCTCCTAGCATTGTGTCTGCCGTATTATAGATATTCCATAAACAAGAAGCTTTAATTATTATAGACTTGGCTGCCTGGATCCCAGGCAGAGATGTGAGTTTAAGCTTCTCTCTGGCTTAGTCACTTGGCTTTGGAAGCTGGCTTTAACTCTCTGCCATCTCCTTTCCTCCGTAAGCCTTATCCATTTCTTTGGAGTATCTTTGACTTTTGTACACTAAATATCTTAATTTTTATATTTTCATGTCTCTCTTCCTTGTTCTTGCCCTCATTCTTGCCCTCTCTTGCTCTCTCTCCCTTCCTATCCCCTCTTATTCTTGTGTTTGCTCTTTAGAGCAAACAGAGTTTTAATGATCCACATACAGAAGTCCCAACCCCAAAACTCACATCTGAAGAGTGGTTCGTTGCTGGGTGCTTTAATTCTGAAATGAGAATGCACACCTCAAGTGCATACCAGAACCCAATCTTTGATGTGGCATCATGCAATCTCATTTAGTATCTCTACTCATTAGTGCACTGAAATTCCCTTTAATTATTTCATTCATCCAATTTTAATTTTGTAATCTAACTGTGGAATGTAATAATTGGGTTTAGCATATCCATGCCTTAGTGAAAATTGATGCAGCCTATAATATACTTTTGGTCTGAGTTATCCAGTGTCTCATCAATTTAGCAGCAATGCCATTAATTAGTGAAGCCGTCAAGTGTGTACTGAGTGTCTGCTCTGTGCCAGGCATTGTGCTGGTATCGGTGATGTAATAAGCGGGACACAGTGCCTTCCAGCAAAAGGCTAACAAATCAGTGGGGGAGAAAGACACATAAACAGAAAATCACTGTGTTTATGTAACAGAGATGAAGGTAGAGGCATGCCTGGGGGCAATGGCAGCACGGAGGAGGATCCGTAATCCAGTCTTGTTGGCCTTGATAGATAAACTCTAAGATATCCCTCAGTTATCCTCACCTTCTGGTCCTCAAGTCCTGTGTAATCACCTCCCCCAAAGGGACCTGTGACTTCCTTCTATCCAATAGAATACAGCAAAGGTGACCAATGTCACTTGATTACATTACATTAGAGTCTAATGTCCATCTTGCTGTCTGACTTTCCCTTGTTGGCTTTGATGAAGTAAGTGGTCACGTGAATTGCCCTGGAGAGAGGCCCACATAGTAAGGAATTAAGGGCAGGCTTGAGCCAGAGCCAGCAAGAAACAGAGGCCTTCCCCAACAGTCTGCAGGAAAATAGATTCTGCCAGCAACCACATGAGCCTGGAAGCAGATCCTTCTCTGGTTAGCCTTGGAATGAGAACTTAGCCCTGGCTCATACTTCAGTTGTAGCCTAGTAGAAAACACAGCTAAGCTATGCCTTGGCTCTGGACCTGTGGGAACTGTAAGATAATACACGTGTATTGGTTTAAGCTGCTAAGTTTGTGGTGATACCATTAGGTAGCAATAGATAACTAATACAGTGCTTGAGCAAATCTTCCTGGAGGAAGTGATGCCTGGACTGTGCCTTAAAGAGTGAGTAGAAGTCAGCTAGATTGTAACGAGAGGAGTAGGGTGCTGCAGAGAGAAGGACTTTTAAAACAGAGGGCACAGCATGGTGAAGGTTTGGGGCAAGAAATGGCCTGGGTTGTAAGGGGGCCTATTAGGTAGAACCATATGAAATTGCTGCTATTCAACATGTTTCAGTTTGCAAAAATGCCAATTTCATTAGGTTTGACCTATTGCAAGCAACCCAGTGCTGTCGAGCTTAAATTTTGAAACGAAGAAGGTCCTGTTAACGCTCACTTTGACTCATCTTAAAAAAAATTAAGATGACCTGTCTTCATGAAATCCTCTCCATTTCCTTCAATTAATTTAAAATGTCAGAATTTCTGCAGGCATGTTTGAGCTCCACAGACTTGCATTTCACATGGTCACGGTGAAGGAGGACTTCAAGGATCACGGCGTCTCTTACACCCGTGAGCTCATCGTAAGCTGGAAACACATCCTCTGTGTTTGGCAAACAAGAAAGTCGTAGCTTAGGGAGGTTAGTATGCAGGGCTTGAAGTTGGAATGATCTCAGTTCCCACTAGAAACCTACCCTTATCCACACCCCTGCACGCTTTCCCGCTCTAGTCACTTTTCCTCCTGCACCCTAGCCCGTGGGAGGGACTCCAGCCCCTCTGCATGTTCTCAACATCACTCACCAATCACCTCCTCCACAGTGTCCTTGACTTTTGGCTTCCTCCTGACCTTTTCCTTTTAGGCTGCAAAAATGGCTAGGCATTTCCAATTCTGAAACATTCTCTTTTGCCCCTAACCTTTCCAGTTTCTGCTTTTAGCTTCTCTGTCTCCCTCTTGTCCTTCTTAGTGGTGGTCCTCGAATGAGTGGTGAATTCTGCTTGGTTCCCTTTCCTCATCGCTCATCTCCTCCTCAGTGCACTGAGGTCTGATAGGTTGACTTCAGGTCCACCTTACCTCTGCAATTAATTCACAGATGCCCAGGCCATACCTTCTCTGGTGCAGGTGACAGGTTAACCACACCCACTTCTTCCTGCAACTTCCTTTGCCTTTGGCTTCCATGTTAGCACCCTCCCCTTGTTCTGTGCCTTTCTTCTGATTGGGCTTTCCCTCTCTCCTTTATCCATCCCTCCTCTTCCTTTCCTTTTCTGCCCCTTATGTCGATGTTCCCCTGAGTGTGTCCTTCCTGCCACGGATGGACGTTCTCATCCTTCGTCCCAGACTTGTCTTCCATTGTAAGGGAATGGCCATCAGATCTGGGTTTCCAGCCCTGATTTCTGTGGACGACCACTCCAGACTCATCGCCTGACACTTCCCACATATATGAAGCTCTATTTGTGAAGATTTGGCATCTGACAAACACCAGGGTGCTGGAGCTCCCTCTGCCTTTGACTCATGCCTTTGCCTGGGCTGCCGCCCCCCACTCCTTACCTTGCTCATTCCTACTCATCCTTCAAGACTCAGGTCAGGTGCTGACTCCTCCTAGAGACCTCATGAGCCTCTGGCAGGGACTAGATAGCCTCCCCCCTTCCCACTCATATTCCCACTCTGGGGACATTGCCTATTCGTGGCTGCCTCTTGTTGCTTTGTATTTGTCTGTAAGCTTCTGGAAGGCACAGGCCTTCTTGTGTTTCACCCTTGTATACCCAGAGACTATTACTGTGCCATTCATTCATTCATTCATTCATTTATTCATTCAAAAAGTGATAATATGGTACCTGCTCTTTGCTAGGTACCCTCCCAAGCACTGGGATCCATGGTGAGCAATGTGATGGATCCTGCCCTCACAGAGTTCACAGTGTGGTGGGAGGCACAACATGAAGGTTGCAACATCCTGGGGTTTGTGTTTGGTATGAGGTATCATAGGACTTTGGAGAAGTGCACCTCATTCAGAAAGGGTGGTCAGGGAAGGTTTCCAAAGCTGAGAACTGATGGAGGGATAGGAGTTAGCTCATTGATGCCTTTAGGGTAGGAGATTGAGGGGTAGGAATGCTCCAGGTAGAAAAAACAACTGTGCAATGGTGCAGAGGTGAAAGGAAGTGTGACCTGCTGGGAAAAGTGAAAGTAGCCCCAGAGGTTTGACCTGATGTTTGAAGTGGGATGTGCAGAGAGAGAAGGCAGGAAAGGACATGGCTCTGATGGCAGCACGGAGAATGGGTGGAGAGGGTCAGAAACCACGCAGGGAGGCCACCAGGAGGCTTTGCGGCAACTCAGGTGAGAGATCATGGTGCAGCGTGCTTTCTAATTCAAACTTTGTTGATCTGTATTTGTCAAAGGTGTTAGATGACAAGTGGCAAAGACAGACGTTGAACTCAGGCCTCTAATGACTACTGTTCTCCACAAGGTCAAGATGCAGGACCAGTCGACACTTCTCTTGACAGACGTTTATAGCTAAGACACATAGACATTTGATTCTAACTACAGGCAGCCTGTGGTTTTCTTTCTTAATAGCGGATGGAACAAAGTTTTAACTCATAGTTTTGCTATCAGGGCTTCCAGTACTTGGAATTTACTTTTGCACTGGTTTTGAGTGACCACATTAACTACAGGTTTTTGCTGGCTTCAAGGGACAGAAAGAGAACAGATGTCCCTGCTTCAATTTTCTCAGTTTGCCTTGATCAGAAGCAATCAAGGCGATGTGGCCGCTGCTGGGCTCTGTGGGGAAATCAAGCTTCCGCTGGCCTTAGCACTGTCTAAGCCGAGAAGCGTGAGCATTATTGAAGGCGGCCTGCATCCCAGCTGGCCCAGATGCAGCCTTCCTAAAGCGGGTAATAAAGGCAGACTCAGCAGGACAATTTAGAAGTAAATTTGTCTGTTTCTGGAAGCACGGGAAAGAACCAAGAAAAATGATATTTATGTTAGATGTTACCTTTCCCTCTGTTTTCTTTCAAAAGTCCTGATGATTTCTTTTTGCATGGCTGCCTGGAGATGTGTTTCCAGCCCACCTCCCCCAGCAGAATGCTGCTTTGTGGCTTGGTAACCTGATGCAGTGGAATGCGGAGGAGGGGGCACAGGCAGAAATGGCTTTTCTCCCTCTCTAAACAGGATATCTTTACATTTGCACCTGCCCTGTTCACCCTAGTAACATCACCTTTTTATCCTCCCAAGCCCCAGGCAAGTTTGTACACTTTGCCTTCCCAAGGCATTTGCACTTGCTGTTTCTTCTACTTGGAATGCTTTTCCCCTGGGTTTTTGCATGGAGGATTCCTATTCATTCTCACATCACAGCCAGAATTGACTTCTCCTCAAGGACACCTTCCCCGATTGTGATGGTTAATTTTATGCGCCAACTTGGCTGGGCCAAGGTGCCCAGATATATGGTCAAACACTATCCTGGATATTTCTGTGAGCGTGTTTTTGTAGATGATATTAACATTTAAATCTGGACTTTGAGTAAAGCAGATTACCCTCCATAATGTGAGTTGGCCTCATCCAATCAGTTGAAGGTCTTAATAGAACAAAGACTAGCCTTCCCCTAGCAAGAGGGAATTTTGTCATAGATGACCTTTGGACTTGACCTGCAACATCTGCCTTTCCCTGGGTCTTCAGTCGGCCAGACCACCCTGCAGATTTTGGACCTGTCAGCCTCCATAATCACATGAGACAATTCCTTTAAATAAATGTCTCTCTATACATACACATGTCTTACTGGTTCTCTAAAGGAGAATCATGACAGTTTCACTGATCTTCCTGCCTAAGGTCCTACTTCTCCTTCCTCCATGAGTTACTCTGCTGTATCATTGTCCAGTCTCCATTTCATAAGACTTGTCCCTATCTGTAATTACCTTGTTTATTTGTTTACTTCCTCATTTACCGCTTCTCTTCCCCAGCAGAATGTACTCTCCCCAAGGGCAGGCACTATACCCATCCTGTGGATGGTTCTAACCCCAGAACCTAGTGTGATCTCTGGTCCATGAAAGACATTGAGTAAATAATTCAGTGAAATGAATGAAAGTCTTTTAGCTTAAAAACAAGCATTCAAACAAAAACTTGTATACAAATGTTCGTAGCAGCACTGTTCCCAATAGCTCCTAAGTAGAAACAACCCAAAATGTCCATCAATTGATGAATGGATAAACAAATGTGGTATACCCATACCATACAATGAAATATTATCCAGACACAAAAAATAATGAAGTGTTGATACATGTTACAATGTGATGAACCTTGAAAACATGATGCTAGGTGAAAGAAGCCGGACACAAAAGGCCACATATGGTATGATTACATTTAAATGAAATACCTAGAACAGGGAAATCCATAGAGACAGAAATTAGATTAGTGGTTGCCAGGGCCTGGGGGTGGAAGGATAAAGAAATGAGAAGTGACAGCTAACAGGTACAAGATTTCATTTTGGGGTGATGAGAATGTTCTGGTATTAGATAGTGGCAATGGTCGTGCAACATTGTGAATGAGCTAAAAGCTGCTGAATTGTGTACTTTAACATGGTGAATTTCATGTTATGTGAATTTTACCTCAATTAAAATAAAGCACATAAGTATCCACTCTCTCATTTAATCATGATGTCCACCTTGTGAGTGGATCCAGCGGTTAATACTGAGCAGAGAGCTGAAACGATTGCCCTAAAGTCCCACAGCTGGATCACAGTGAGTATTTAAAAAGAGAGAGAACTGTGTGTACAGAGAAAGATCTGCAAGACATAATGCTGTTAAGTGAAAAGAGGAAACTGAACATTAACTCATACTGATAAACCATGTGCAAACTTGTACATGTACAGCAAACTTATTTGTTCCACATGCACACATGCCTGGAAAAAGGGTGGCTGGCTGACCCCAGACCCTCGGGTTTACCTTTGATGAAGGAAGTAATATGGGGAGGAAGAACTTATCAGAATGGTTTGAATTTCATAACTATAATACTGTGTTCATGTAACACTTGTGTAATTAAGTCAATAAAAAAGAATTTAATAGAAATAAATAGTTAGACATAGATTAGAGACAATGTCTTGCCACTTATACAAGTGTCCTTAGGTCGTTGACATAATTCTCTTCCATGGATATTTTATCAACTGTAGCTCAGAAATAATAATGTCCACTCTCTGAGCCCTGTAGGTTAAACAAGATCTTAGTTAACATCTATTGAACTACTGGTTCGTGTTATTCTCTCTGTCTCCCTACCCACCTCCATCGTGGAACTATTAGTGAATGAGGTATCAATAATAAAGTTACAACCAGTGCATCAAAAAAAAGAAGAAACTTTAAATGTTCTCACCACAAAAAAGAAATGATAATTAGGTGATGTGCCCTGTGACGTACAAAAGTTGTTAATTTTGATAACGTACAATTTATCTTTTTTTCCTTTGATTTCTTGTGCTGTTGGTGTCATCTAAGAAGCTGTTGCCTAATCTAAAGTTATGAAGATTGATATCTATGTTTTCTCCTAAAATTTTTACAGTGTTAGCTCTTACATTTAATTCCCTGATCATTTTGAGTTAGTTTCTGTATGTGTGTGAGGTAAGAGTCCACCTTCATCCCATTGCATGTCAATATCCTGTTGTCTCAGCACCATTTGCTGAAAAGCCTATTCTTTCCCTGTTGAATGATCTGGGCACCCTTGGTGATTAAAGGTGTACACATTTTTCAGTTGAGTTAAGTACTTGACCAAGCTATCTTTATTCTGATCCTTACCAAAAGCATCAAGGTCATTATCATTATCTCTATTTTATAGTTGAAGAAAATGCAGCTAGGAGAGGTTAAGAAACTCTCCCCAAAGCCACATGGCTAGTTAGAGACAGAATTGAGATGAAAACCCAGCTCTCCTGATTCCGACTTTGTTATTCTGTTATATGAGTTACATTCTTCCGGATCAATGACTATTTTATTGCAAACCATTCTGAATTATTTAAAGTGTAGGGAAATTTACATTACAGCCATTTAAATGGATGGAGAAAGCTCCATCAAATTTTCTACAGCCCTCGAGAGTTGAGACTACACTTTCAATTTCAAAATAATTATAAAGCAAGAGACTTTGCTACCACTATTTCATATGTTATTTCGTCTCGTTCTCACAGGAACCTTATAAGGGTGATACTTTTATCATCCCCACTTAATACGTTAGGAAAAAGAGGCATGGTGAGGTTAGACACCTCAGCTGGTGAGTGTGGCCAAGCCGGATTCAAGGCAGGCAGTGTGGCCTCTGAGTCTGGTCCCACGCCACTGTGTGCGTCTTGCCCTTTGGCGTCTCTTTGATTGATGAAGGAAACGTGCTTTTCTCTCTTAAAGCCTAAAGCCTTATATGGGGCTCAGCAGTGGGTTCTCTGTTTCTTTTGCTCTGGGTCACCCCTCAACTAACCTCCCCACTACCTCTGCCAAAGAAAAAGTATCTACAGCTAAAACCAGAAAGAAACAAAAAAGAGAGAGCAAGAAATGAGTCCCTCCAAAGCCACCAGCCCAGAGGGCTTCCAGGATCATGTGTCCCTTCATCAGATATGAATTAATTTGGTCACTGGGCCATGGTTGGCATTGGGCTAGACACAACGAGAGCAGGGTAGTCCCCAGGGAGCTCAGAGTATAGTGGAAGGAGAAGCCGTGTATGGAATTAAGTTCCATGCAGTATTTGGGCTCCATGGTGGGAGCACAGGACCATAAAGGAGAGCATGTGTGTCTGCTTGGGCTCAGGCGATGCTCCAAAAGAGAAGCAATATTGGAACTGAGGCTGAAGGATCGTGGGGTCATGGCCCAGGAAATACCTGGACAAGTGTGTTGTGTTAAGAACACAGGCTCTGCAGGCAGACAATCTGGAGTCACCCATCTTCACCACTTACTACCTCTGTGGAATGAAGCAAATTACTTGACTTCTTGAAGCCTCTTTTTTTTTTTGGACTGTGAAATGGGCCTAAAAGTGTAGTGCGCCTTGCTGAGTGGTTGTGAGGATTAAACAAGGTAATTGCTGTCCAGCACTCAAAGCAGTGCTGGTGACCACTCTTTACATATCACTTTGTGTTTTCATTATTTCAAGAAGGGAGTGCTGTGTGCAGACAGCCTGTGATGGTCAGGGGCATATACCTGGAGGGAATCTGGAGAGGTAAGGAGGGGCCTGAAATCTGCCATTGTAGTTGACCCCTGTGATGGGTGATGGGAGCCAGTGGAGGGCTTCACAGAGGATGATGAAAGGGTCCTGCCTGTAGGAGGGATGCGTCATTCTGTCTGTAGCGGGGAGGCTGTATCAGAGGGGAGGAGAGGTATGGCTGGTTAGGCCAGGTCACCCCACAGGGAAGCTGTGGACACAGCAACTCTGGTTGCATATGAGAGAGGAGGAGCCTGGGAGAGATGAGTGGCTGTTAGCTTTCCAGCTTGTTGGTTTCAGTGTTTAGTTGTGATTTCATGAAAATGAAATGGGATCCAGGGAGGGGATGGCAGTAAGCTGAGGTTTGAGAGTTGCACTGAGCTGTCCTTGTCTCAACCCCACTGGCGTGATTTCACTGAGGTGGTAATTGGGCCTCTGGCTTCTTTATTTCTAAGAGCTGGCATTTGCTCTGCCATCAATACATGGGTGCTGAACATACGAATGGATCGTCTCTACACAAGGGTCAGAGTCACAGAATACTAGAACAGTAAAGATTTACAGTTCCTGGACCTGAGCCTTGCTGGGGGAGTCTGGGGGTACAGTGGGTAAGAGCAGGGCTTGGGGCTGACTCCTGGATTCAGAGCCAACACCACCTCTTCTTCACCACGTGCCAATGTTCCAGTTACTTAACTATCCCGTGTCTTAGCTTCCTTGTCTGCAAAATAGGCACACTAATTGCACTGATGTCAGATGATTGTAAAAGATAATGTATGTAAGACCCTCAGAGAGGTGCCTGGCATGCAGTATATGCTCAGCAAGACACCTTTTTACTCCCCAGTCTCAATCCTCAGAACTGAGTCTGGTCAGCAGTAGACATTTTACGAACGTTTTTTCAAAATAAGGAATTTAGTTCAACTCTTCTACTGTGCGGGCCAGCAAACGAAGACTCAACACGTTTAGGAGACGGACATACTATCCTTCTGCAAAGTAGTGGGATCCCAGACTGACAGCTTGGGGACCACTTTTTGAGTTCTTGCACGCTTTTGATGAGGCCTAATCATTTGACTGTCATTTCTCTCTTTGCTCCCAGACCACCGCTTATGTGGCTTTCTACTGGTCTAGGAGTCTGCAGCTGGGGATTGCAGTAGGAGAGAAAGCTCCATGGCCTGGCCATTCTGGGCTCAGAAGGTGGCAGCCCATAGCACAGAGCAGAATGTCACTGCCAACTAGTCTGGCCAGGCATGGCGTGGAGGGTCAGCGGTGAGAACCTTGGGAGAGGCCAGAGCTACGGGCCTCAAGTCAGTGTAGCTGCTGACCTTGGAGGAAAGGGAGGATGGAAAATTCAGAGGTCAGTCTTGAGGCAGGATGGCCCACAGCTGCCCTGAGGTTAGTGCGGACGTGGGACCATCGGTCTAGCATGCCAGCAGAGGGTAGGTGGGAAGCTCATGGATTTTGGAGCCAGAATGCTGAGGTTTGAATCCCAGTACTATCTCTCACTAACCGTGTAGCCTTGATTGAGTTATTTAACCTCTCTATGCCTCAAAAAACCCATCTGTGAAATGGGGGATAATTAGAGTATCTATTTCATTGGGTGAATATATATAATATAATATAAATATATACTATACATATATAATATATATAATAAATATATAATATATAATATATATTATAAATATTATAAATATAATAAAAAATAATATATAAGATGCTTAGAGTGTTGTCTGGCACAGAGTGAGTACTCGGTAAACATTGTTATTGTTTTTATTATTATTACTGTTATTGTTATTTGCCAGGATGGAAAGAAATGGGTAAGGAGGGCATCTCGTGCTGCAATGTAAGCCCTGGATTGGGAGCTGGGCCCTCTGGTTTCCAATTCCAGTTCTGCAAGTGGTATGCCCTTGGGCTTTTAGTATTCACAGGGACTAAGTTCCCTTGGGACACAGGCTTGCTATCAGCCTGTCTATGATATGGTTTAGCCGTGTCCCCTGTGTTTTATCCCCTTGCATCCAATGCTCCAGCCCTCTTAATGGCTTGTGCTCCCTGAACCTGTCACTTAGGTCCCCACACCTGCTCCTTTCCAATTGCCGTAGGCTCACATGTTCAACTCTTCTTGGGAATCCAGGGCTTGAGGCATAGAAGCTGCTCAGCGAATATCTCCTGACTCATTGACTGTTGCTTCTCGCAAATGAGTGTGGGCATCTTTTCTAGGAAGTCTGCCACCAACACAGCTTGGGTCTCCTTTGCCCTGGCTAATGCTTCGTCATGAGCCAGCCATCCACTTGGGCATCATTTCCCACGGAAGACTTCCCCACTGAGAAAGTCCCCACCCTCTGGAAGCCTCCGCCACTGTGATCCTGGCTAACTCGCTGAGTCTGCACCTCTGTGTTACCATTGGGAAGCCAAATGCAGCTTCAGTAAGGGCACTATTGGGGGAAGTGGTGATTAGGGCAGATCTTGAGGGAGGGAGATTTGGGGTGAGTGAGGTATGGAACAAAGACCCAGGATAAAAAGAACAAAACAAAAAAAAAAAGGTTTTGTTTGGTTGATTTTTTTCTTAAACCTGAAAAGCAAAGCTACAGTAGGGATTTGAGCCACTGAAGTATGGATGTCCTCTTGCTCAGCTGGCTTTTATTCTGCATCCAGGGGTGCACTGCTATCTTAAAAGTCTTTTGATTTCTGCTACAAGCCCATGAGCCGCTTCAAAAACCTCCATCCTGTCTCCCTTGGCACACCCACTCCTCCTCTCTTCTTTGGAAAGAGTGAGGTACACACCTCGTGCAATAACAGCTCACATTTTAAAGCCCTTGCTGCATGCGAGGGCCTGTGTCAATGGTTTTGTTTAAATTATAGTATACACTCCTCACACCAGTCCTGTAAGGGAGAATCACCGTTATTCCTGCTTTGCAAATGAGTAAACTGAGGCTTAGAGAAGTGAGTAACTGCTTCTAAGTTACCAGCTGGTAAATGGGAAATCGAAGTCTCCAATGGGTTCTGGTGGCTCAGGGCTCCCCTTAACTATGTTCCCATATCCTATCTTGCCTCTTTCTTGCAGGATAAAGGAAAGGACTTTTCCAGGCCCCTGCCTCCACCAAGAAAGGTGGGAAGGAGGGGGAGATCTGAGAGCTCAGAGGGTCGCTGCAGAGAGGAAACTTGGCCTGGCTTTGCTGATGAGGCAGCAGAATGCCTTCTTGGTCATGCAGATTCACTTTCCCAGGCTTAGGTGGGTACAGTTTCCTCATCTTGTTAAGCAAATGAAAATTAAGGATTTTTTTTTTTTTTGAGACTTTATCTCCTGCCTCACGTGCTCCTCGAACGTAGAAAATAGAAAAGATGTGCCTGGAAGAGGACATGCAACCTTAGGGAGGATAAAAGGGAGAGGAAAGACGGATGCAAAGAGCAGGACAGACCTGGGAGCGGGTCCTTGGCAACATTGTATGTCTGGATTTCGGTAAAAATTGATATAGGCCTTTCAGGACCTAGACTGACCAAGTTCAGGGGTCAAAGGGGCTTGTCTTCTCCACTACCACAGCCCTTAGCATATTGTACCCCAATGAACTGCTTCATTTCTCAGATACCCCCTGGACTCTGACAACTGCAGGGCGGGACCTGGATCCTGGATCTTTCTTGTTCCCTACTTTATTTCTAAGGCTTAACACAGCATGTACATGGCACACATATATTAATATGGGTTGACTTGTACCAAGAGCAAGTCCTGGCAAAGGACAGGACTGGGAAGGTGGGTCCTGCCTGTCTTAGGCAGGGGATGTGACTTGCAAAGAGATATGGAAACACAGCACTTATCAAGGGCTCTTTCTGTTGCAACTGAAAGAAACCCAACCAAAGTGGCAAAGTAGGAACTTTCTAACCCCAGACTTCAGTGTTAGGGAGTCCTCTTGCTCACAGATGCAAGCCACATGGTCCATTATCAGATTTTATTAAAAAATGAAGGTCATATTGTGACCTCTATCCATTTTATTGCTTCATCTCTTAATTTTTTCTTAAATTGGGTAGAAAGTTGAAGAGCTCTTTATAAAAGGTCACTTTAAGGTTTGACATCTTTTGGTATAATAATAATAGTAAATATTATTGTTATTGTTATTATTATTTTATATCTCAGTTCTTCTCAAAGACTGATGCCTCTAAACACCTGCATTAGCAACACGTGCGGGGGTGAGAGATTCTTGTTAACATGCAGATTCCTGAGCATTTTTCTAGACTTAGTCAGAAAAGGGGTTGTGGAAAGGAGAGTGGCCCAGGATTTTCCTTTTATTGTAATCACTCCAGCAACTCTTAAGCAAAGCAGAATTTGAAAGCCACTGTATTTTCTTATTTAATTCCCACTAGAGTCACACAAAGGAGGTATACATGTATACGTTTTTTTTCTTTTATAGATGAGAGACCTTAGACTTGGAGAAGAAAATTGACAATTAACTGCCCAAGGCCTCACAGCCGCTAAGTGGTAGGATTGTGATGTCTGTCTATCTTCCTAAAGCAGTTGCCCAGCTCTTCCTAAATTTGAGCTCTTCTGTGTCCTTAGGACTCTGGAAAGCTCTGAGGCTTAGAAGAAGTATAAAAATGGTTCCTGAACTCACATTAGTTATAATTTAATTGGGGACATTAGAGGCACGTGGATGAAAGAGAAGCAAGAAATTTGGGGTGGGGCACAAATTCAAAGAAAAGGGGCATATAGCAGGAGGGCATAAAGTTGGAGGAAGGAGAGTGATCTGGGCTAAACTGGAGAACATTCCAGATGAAGAAAATTCCAAGAAGAAAGTAGAATTTCAGACTGATTCTCTAGAATGAATTGAATTGGCATAGGCAGGTGGAGTGCAGAAGAATGTTCCAGGTGGATGGAACAGTCTGGACAAAGATATGGAGGTAGGAATTTACAAGCAAGTTTGAGAGCCCTTCCAGCCCAAGCCACATCCGTCACACAGCTGGCAGGCTGTAATGACTTGGGCCTGGCTTATTAAGCACATTTGAAAATTGGGTGAATTGCTTGATTTGGTAAAAAATTACATGGTACATTTAATCAGGCCTCCTTTAAGGAACAAATGCCATTAAACACCACTTAATTAGCTGCCCCTGCAGCCTGACTGGGTGAAAATTATATCCTTGACAAACTACAAAACATTTTTAAGGTCAAATATGGAGAATAAAAATACCACTGGATGCCCTCGGGTAATAGGTCCATAAAAACTTGCCTCATTTTCATTCATTGAAAAGATTCATTCTGGACTGCAGCTAATCAGAACTTGATGGGCTTTCTTTGGAGCAGAATCTTAAGACCCAGGGTATGTTGCTCTTTATGCTAAAGGAGTAAAAAATAAAAGAGCCAGAAAAACAGACACATACACATTCAATAATACATTTGTTTATCAACCTGCTGATTTGTTTTGGAAATAAAAATGTCTACTTGCTCTATTAACCCAGGATACTGTGGTATATTATAGCAATCTGAGCTCTGGCTATGCCAGGACAAAGAAAGCAAATCAGAGAATATTAAAGAGATGAAGTAGACAGAACCATCCTATTGCATTTTTAAAAAACTTCTAAGTAATGTACAATATTGGTACAGAAAAGCATACATATCGTAAGTGCACAGCTTACCACAATTCTATAAACTAAAATCACCCTTGTCACCAGCATTACCACATCAAGAAACCAAGCTTATCACCCACCCAAAAGCCCCCTAATGCTTTCTTTCCACCATTCCCTGCTCTCCCCACCCTGTGGGTAACTGCTGTCCTGACTCTCACAGTGGAGATGGATTTCCCTGCTGCCATGCATTATATGAGCACATCATGCAGCGTACCCTCTTTTGTGTCTGGCTGCTTTTGCTCAACATAGTTTAAGAGATTCATCCATGTTGCTGTGTGTGCTGTAATTTGTTAAATAATATATATATATGGCTGTATTGTGTTCTATTAGGTGAATATGATATAATCTATTTACATACTTTGTGGCTCGTGGATATTTGGGCAATTTTTCATTTGGAGCTACTATGAATAATGCTGCTATGAACATGCATTTTGTTGAGTGTATGTTGGCATATATGGGCCTGTCTAGGCATGAGATTTCTGTGGCTTAGTGTACGCAAATGTGTAGCTGGAGTGAATATGACTTCATTGCCTTGTGATATATACACTAATTGAAAGAGCATTAATATATATTAATAATATATATTATATATATTAAATACATATACTATATAATATTGTATATATTATATATAATATTACATATATATTATATATAACCTATCTGTCTATTCCTTTAGACCACCGGCTCTTTGAATGCAGTGACTGCCAGCTTATTTATCTCTTTGTCCTGGAGACAAGTGAACTGCTTGGCACAGGGAAATCCTAACATATATTTGTTCAACAAAGGAATCAGCACTGAGCTCAGATGACCTGGATTCTAGTTATTTAGCCTCCCTGGGGCTCAGTTTCTCCATCTGTCTAATGGATTTGTTAATGGAAGACTACTGACTGCGAGTTTGACTTTCTTCTAAAGGAAATTATACAGCAGCGCCCCCGCCCCGCAGTCTCTTACCTTTGTAGTGTGGGGGTAGTCAATTCTTGTTTTTCATCAGACTTCTTATTAAAGACATTGTCTACTTAACCTATATTGGGATTCTGACCCCATATCCCCCCAACGGAGAAAGCATTCTAATTGCAATCAGAGAAATCAAGCCATAATTGAATACTTGCAAATCGTTATGTTAGTGGAAAAGCATTTTCCATCTCTTCTGGTCGTTGCCTTCCCCAGCCTGCCTCCTCCCACCCAGAGGTCCCTATTGTGCATTTTCCCATGTTTCACTTCATTTTTAAGTGTTGACTAGAAATGTTCTTCCATACACTTAAGATGCAACTGTAATCCAAATGATGAACACTAGTAAATACAATTTGAACACTGTTTCTCGCTTAAAAAGAATGGAGTAGATTTCAAATAATTTGTCGATGTATTTGACTCCCCTGCCTTGTTTGTAAGGTGGGGAAAATAGGGCTTAAATGGTCAGATTGTTTTGTGAGTTGGATCAGAAAACATCTGATGTAGATGGGCTCGGGGATGGAGTGATTTTCACCCACCTTATCCCTTCTGAGGCCGAGCCCTTTCACAATCAGAGCTGGCATCTTCCACTAGGAGCTGGCTCTGCATCATTATATAAGTCCATGCCTTCTTGGGGTCTTCAATTCTTTATCTATAAAATGAGGTTTTTAGGTAAAATAACTTCCAGCTTTTACCTTATTCCCCAAATTTTGGAATGATTTTTAAAAGGAATTTGGGGTGAAGTAGATGATGGAATGTAGTATATTGCTTTATTATTTCTGATTTTTCTCCTCTTTCTATATCCTTTACCTTAGGATCTTGCACTTACATCCACTAGGGATGGAGGATATTTCCCCACCCCATTGATGTTGGGCATGGCCTTGTGACTTGCCTTGGCCTTTGAGATGTGGGTGGATGGACAGAGTGGCAGTCCCAAGCCTACATTGTTAGAAACATTGTGTATTTCCATTTTGCATTCTTGTGCTTCCAACTTCCCCTATGAGAAGAACATGATCTTGGCTGTAGCTGCTACCCCTTCAGTCTAGACCCCAGAATGAACACATTTATAGTAGAGCATTTCCAATCATCCCACTGACCTGTGGGTCTGAGAATAAAAGCCCACTATTGCACTGCTCTCTGACACATATAGTGAAGGTATATCATCTTGTCAACAAAAGAAGCAATGGTAAAACATGTCTTTGCCTTTGTTGTCCTCTCCTGGTATGTTAGGACAAGGAGGATAAGATCAGTATAAAAGAGTGGAAACCTGCCACAGGTAATAATAAACATTGTTAGCATTCTCTATAAAATTCCTTATTGAGCCATTTACTTACATTATTTCACTTATTTTTAATAACAACCTTATGAGGAGGCATGATTATTGCCATTTTATAGAGAACAAAAATCATGTTCAAAGAAGCCAAGAGGCTTGCTCAAGGCTATGTAATTAACAAGTGGGGGAGATATGAGGTAATCCCAGGCCAGTTCTAAACCACTTTGTTCTGCCCCTTTCAAAAACATGGATGTTAAGTGTGAGTGGTCTGGTGTGCTCCAATGAGTTCTCATGGAGACCTTGTGTACATGTGTAGGTCACATAGAAGGTGCCAGGGTTGGGACTATGGTTATGAGATTCAGAGTGTGAGGGAAAGGTTTGGATCAGACTCCTGGACTGTGAGTGTGGCAAGACTCTTGGTGCTCACTGAATGCTCATGTGCTCCTCTCTATTTCCCAGCCATACTTAAGGTTACGTTGGGCAACATGACTAAGTTCTGGATGGTTAGATGTAGGCCAATATATTATAAGGAATTTCAAAGCTTGAACCTTAAAAATATTCCCTTCCCTTGCTTTCCTCTCTCCAGCCTCCTTGAAGCCGTGTATCTCAGGTGGTGTAGGTACAAGACGTAAGCCACCTGTGCCCCAAATCATAGGTGAGACGAGTATCACTAAGAGCTACGTGACCCTCATAGGACTGCGACATGAGTGAGAAATAAGCTTTTATTGTATTCAGACACTGAGATTTGGGAGTATATTTGTTGCTTAAGTGTAACCTGTTCTATCCTAACTAAAAAATGTGATTTGCCTTTTCAGCGAAGTGAGAAAATCTCTTGGCTCTTCCATCTGGAGTGGATACTGAAGATATTCTGGTGTCTTCCGGCAAAAATTTAAGGTAAGTGACAGCCAATGTGACATTTACAGAATTCTATAATCTCTCTGAACCTCAGTGCAGAGGCACATCTGTCCTTTTAAAATATTTTTTATACCCTCCAGACCAAGAAAAGTGACTGAAACATAGTAGATGTATGTCAAAAAATTAAAGAGTAAGATAGACGGATGAATGAAAGAAAGGAAGAGTGATGAAATTGTATCTGGGCAAATAACTGGGGGCTGTGATGGGACACGGAAGGGGGTCCTAATTATTTCCTTTCCAGAATGAAAAGCACACCATCATTGGTCTTGTGCCTTGTCTCTGACTTGAACATCAGTAATACTGGGGCAAGAGTTATTGTTTCAAGGGACAATGTCAAGGCCCCATCGTGTTTGGTTGTCAACCGCTGA
Source organism: Diceros bicornis minor (assembly GCF_020826845.1). Taxonomy (NCBI): domain Eukaryota; kingdom Metazoa; phylum Chordata; class Mammalia; order Perissodactyla; family Rhinocerotidae; genus Diceros; species Diceros bicornis. The sequence goes on from NC_080760.1 coordinate 49,499,282, forward strand.
CTCTGAAGAAACAGCTTATTAGCTTTAGGAGTGCACAGCTACCCCCAAATCCAGTGGGAGCTGCCTCTAGACAATGCCATTCTTCATGGCTTTAATTTGAAGCATTTACATCCTTTGGAGGACTGTGTCAAGAGAGCTTTTAATGAAAAAAGTTCCATTTGAAATAAGCTTGTTTTTTTAAATACTTTTTTTCCCCTTTCATTTTGAAGAGGCAGGCTATAGAGTGTTTATAATTAATTCCCCACACTTCTTGTTCACTGAACATGTATTCAAGGAACTTTGAGGCGAGCTTTTTTTTTTTATTGTTCACCGGGAAGAATAATAGGATCTGAAATTTAAGCAGACTTGGTCACTTGAGTGGGAGGAGTAGGCAGTGACTGGGGACTGCGTGATCTGAGGGTGTTATGAACAAGGCCCTGGGCCAACAATACCTCCTTTGGATAAAATCAAGTGTCAGAGAATCTGTACTCAGAAAGTTCTGCTTTGAAGAGTTGTAGGCAGAGGCTGCTTGTTCCTAGAAAAATATGAGTGAGATAAACAAGCCTAGAAGCTCTGTGATCTTGACATGCAGATTTAAAATGGTAAAACGTATATGGTCTTTTATTTTTTCAAGTGTGCCGTAGATATGACCTAACATAATGTGCAAAACAACCCTATGAGTTAGGGCTCATTATCCTCATTTTATGGATGTGACTGAGGTGTGATTTATTATGTTCTAGCTGAATGGAGATCTTAAGCTGGTTCTTGTCGGGGCAGTGCAAGGATAGTTCAGAGGCTTTCCCTTTCAAACCATTACCGTAAATAAATACCATAAATACCACCACCACCATCACCATTGCCACCCCCATCGCCACCACTGCCACCATTGCTACCACCACCACTCTCGTCATTACTGTCACCATCAGCACCACAACCAGCACCAACATCATCTCTACCATCACCCCTACAGGCATTACTGTTACCATCACCACCACAACTAATGCCACCATCATCTCTACCATCACCACCACTTTCATCACTGCTACCATCATTATTGTCACTATTACCACTACAACCAACACGACCATCATCTCTACCACTACCAATACCACCACCACCACCAGAATCACCACCAAACTAGGTCCCCCGAGTTCTATTATCTGTTACCGGAGGCTTACATGAATCTTGACAATTTGGGTGATAACAGTGATGGTGATTTTTCTACATGGAGTAGGTTACTTGAAGATGGAGAAATGATAGGGCCTAGCTGGAACGTACCAGTTAAAGGGAAACTGTTGTGTTATTCAAAGGAAGTATGCAACAGACAACATCAGGAAGGAGAGTCAGCATAGCTCCTTGTACAATGATGTACGGTCACCTGAGGGGAGATTCAATGCCCATGCAACTCTTAAGAGCCAGTATACGTGGTGCCCACATAAGGGGAGGCCGTGCTCTCTACAAACTCAGACTCAGTTCCTTTCCCCACGGTCTCTCAGATCTATCTCTTGGATTCTATTTTCCACCAACTTCACTGTTTCTCATTTGTCTCTTTCTTTCCCCCAACCCCGCTGGGGGAGGCATGTTCTCAGGTAGTGGGGAAAACTTGCTTTTTAGGAGTTTAAACTACATGGGGAGAAATTTCTCCCTCCTTTCATTGTCTGTGCCATCATCCTTTCTTGGAAGTATACACATGAAGAGTAGTCTGGCTCCTTGTTATTCAAGGTTTGGTCTTTGGAACAGCAGATTAGAATCATCCAAATGCTTATTAGAAACAGAATCTCAGACCCCAGACCTACTGAATCAGAATCTTCACTTAACAAGATTCTTTGGGGAGTCTTAAATACAAAATTTGAGAAGCACTTGTCGAGCTGCTTGATTGAGGGGAGAGGAATGGTGAGAATACAACAAAAAACACTATAAATAAACCTGAGCTTTTATTTGCTGAATAGACAGATTCGAGCATCTGTGGGATGATTATATGCTTCAGATTCCTCCTGCATGGAAGACGATGAAGCAAAATTATACCCTGAACTTCTGCCATCAGAGCTTGAGCTCTCTCATTACAGCTTGCTGCCCCTCAATGTCCAGGTCAGAAAACTGCTCTGTGCCCAGAATCCAGGTCACATAGGCAGTCAGTGTGGGAAGAAAACAAGCATTAGGAGCCTGGAGTCCAAGTTCTAGTGGAGAGCACCATGCCAGTCACAGGATGCTAGAATCAGAAGGATCCTCAAGCAACATCACTCCCCATCTGATTCCTCTCTTTCATGTCATCATGGTTATTTTATTCCCAGCTTGAATCACTGTCTCACATTATTTTGACTATTTTCTTATTTCTTATGGCTTCTCCCACTAGAATGTAATTTCATGAGGCCATCATTGGTCTTGTGCCTTGTCTCTGACTTGAACATCAGTAATACTGGGGCATCCATCTGTTTGTGGCTGTATTCCCAGCCATGTCACATAGAAGGTGCTTAATAATAATTTGCAGAATAAATAAATGTAATAAAATTAAGGTCCTAAAAATGAAAATAATTTATTAATATTATTTGTTCAAGTCAAAAAGATAAGAAATTGTCTGCCAGGCCCTACCCTACGCACTGTATATGTAAAATCCCTTACAATAGGAATTATTATTCCTATTTTTTTCATAGGGTAGATGTCCCAAGTCTCAGAGCTAGTTAAGAACACAAGATTTTTCCACAATAATATGTCGCTATCTTTGCCATATCTAAGAATTGAATCTGTATCTATTGACACTTATATGATTTTTTTAGATGCACGGAAATAAAAGCAAGGAAGAGTAATTTGTTCATCTATACTAAGCATAAACTCCATGTCAGATAGAGAGGGAGACATGTCCTCTGCATTGTTTTAATCTGCCCAACAACATTACACAGAATAGGTATTATTATCTCCAAGTTTTACTGAGAAGTTATGAGCCAAAGAGTTCTTGTCTAGAAAGTAGTTGATACATATTTTAAGATCAAAACTGTTTTATTCCAAAATCTATGTTCTTTATCATATACCATTTTGTCTCCTCCTTCCTTTTTATTTATAAGAACTGGTCCTTATATACAATACTCAGCAAAATCTCCATTCATTTTTGGATGAAGTTTTACCATAAGGAAGAAAAGTTAAAATATAGGAAGCTGATTTCAGAGATTTATTTTAAAGCAGTAATTTTCATGTTTTTTTCCTGGGGCCAGCTTGTATCCACTCGATCTCCTGTACCTTCTCCTTCTACTTCCTCAGGTAATGAGTCCTTAACCATAGTTGGATCCTCGGCCTTCAAAGAGGGCCACCTACTTTCTTCCATTCTTTATTTCTTTGGCAGCAGAAGTTGTCTGATGTATTTCAGAAAGATTTCCAATGAGGCTTGTAATTCAATTAGATGGACACTTAGTGTCTGATGGACACTCAGTGAGTTAAATTTCACTCTTCTTGAAGGGAGACCAACGGGTTTAGATTCCGATGGACTAGATCTGAATCCCAACTCTGTTAGGTATTAGCTGTGACATCTTGAGTGATTGGGTCATTATTGTAATTCTCAATTATTCATATGACAAGCAGTGGAAACACCTGGCACAGAGGGTTATTTTGAGGCATGAGTGTTCTGATGCACTGGCTCATCTCCTGTGCCCATGTTCTGTGCATGCTGGGTCACGGGATTTGCCTGATTGATGAATTGAGGATCATAGAGTCTTGGGGAAGGGAATCAGGAGGTCTCCTGATGCTTGTGTTGTGCTCTGAGTAGAGATGCTGCCACCCACGTTTGCAACAGCAGAGGATAAGTGGGAGATATGGAGACCGAAGACCTCTGCTTGCTGCCTTTTAACAAATGATATATTTGGATGAAGAATGGTGAAAGAAAAGGCAGCAAGCAATTGCTACTATATTCACTTAAAAAGAGTAAGCTTTACATACGGCACAAGTAGGCAAGAAGAAGGGGCTCTTTTTGAATGGACAGACAATAAATATATTTTAACAAATCTTTAGAGGAAGCAACCATGGCGGGATCCACACAACTTAATCAAATGATGAGAAAGTTAGTGCGGACCGGGGCAAAGAAAGGCAGATAGAGAGGTGAAACATGCGTAATGTGATCACATCAATTTGAGTGCACTTGTAGAGTAAGAACTAATTTGGAAAAAGATTGGCCTACAAGTTATCCCAGATGCAGAAGATTCTTAAACAGAATATATAACATTAAAAAGACTTTAGAGGTAAATGTGGAAGAGAAACATTTAAAATTTTTTTTAACTTCCAAATTACTTGTAGTGCCATTTGCAAATAATTGCTACGCTAATTATAAACAAAAATCTTTTTATTAATTAATTTATCTTTTCATTAAAGCACATCTAAGAAACTCTATGGAAAAATAATTTTTAGGCAAAAACAGATATTTTTGCTTTTGCTTTCAAATATACACAGTGACATAAAGCTTTTTCTAATCTACTTTACCCTGTGTTCTCAGAAGCACAAGCAACACATTTCCTTGATTATAAATGTGAAATTTGCACTTTTCACTAACTCAGACTGTTGTCCCCTGGGTAGTCTCCATTAACGAAGTTTTACTCAACTTATCACATAGCAGCGAATTTATCCACCGGAAAATTAACAGAAAGACAACCTAGGGCCTTTTAGGAGTAATTAATGTGTTTGGAATTGCTGTGGAACTCTAATTGCTGGTTATAAAACGTACAGTCTTGTTAGTTTCGTAACTGGGCTAACGTGGTTTTGGCCTGGGTGTCTGGGGAGGGGCAGGATGGAGGATTATGGCTTATTAATAATTCCGTTTCACAGACAGACTCTTCCCTGCCAGGCCCCGTTGATTTATCTTCCCGATGCCATGTTGAAGTCGGCCACGGATTTACAGCTGATTTATTTTGACTCTGTTAATATGAGCAACATCACTGGGCCTCATGATTAAGTATTCACGATTGGCTATAAATTACTCTCTTTCTTTGCTCTAGATAATAACAGATTATTTCTCACCTCTTCTACGTGTGAATTATGAAAGACAGTTACTTCTATAATCTCCAGCACATCTAGCCGTGAAAAGGTTTGTGTGTTCAGTTCTCCTGTTTCAGAAGGCAAGCTGCCTCTGCTGCCTTTTTTTACAACATGAGTGAATGAATTGCTGCTCTTGAAAATTTATCTAGGCACGATGGTCAGGTAGGAAGAAAAAAACTGGGTTTTGTGTCAGGAAATTTGGAAGTTTGCCAGGGTCCCGCTGCCAACCAGCTGTGGGAATAGCTAGAAATTCAATTTTGTCAGGCCTCAGTTTCCTTATCTGTCAGTCAATAAGGACAATATGTTTGTCTCTACCTTAAAGTTATTGTGAGGATCAATGAAGACAACAGTAATACCTCATAAAAAGAAAATTGGGATGACATAAACATATACACATGAGTTTCTATGTGTATTTTATATATCAGTAATATATGTATATGTATAAAAATAGGGGTATATATGTGTATGTATATGTGTGTGTATATACAGTGTATGTGTATGTATGTATATGTATATGTGTATATATATTTTTATTTTTGCTCTGAAGTATCTTAGCTAGGATTTCCTGTGGAATCTCTAATTGAGGAAAGGATAAAAGAATTTTAGAATTTATATTGATTGTTCACTGATAATAACTATCATTAATTAGCACTAATCGTATGCCAAGCACTGTTAGGTGCTTTTCAAAGATTGGCTCACTTGGTCCTTAGAATGCCTAAGTTATTATTTTTTATTATTTCCATTTTACAGATAAGGAAAATGATGCCCAGATACATTAAGAACTTGCTTAAGGTCACACGGCTGGATTGTGACAAGGAGGTTGAAACCCAAGGTGGCTGGCTGCCCTCTGAGCCCTTACCCCGTGGTATAGGCCAACTCTCACATTGCATGGGTGTTGTCCAGCACTCAGAGCTCCTTGCAAATTCCGTCTACTTGGGTTTTTAAGGACCATCTAATTTTTGTACAAATGAGAAAATGAATCTTCAGGGAAATGAATACGAATCACTTAAGCAAATTAGTGAGGAATTAGAACATCTGGTGTCTAGGCAGAGTAGAGCATCAACATGTGAGAACGGAGGAGACATTAGTGATAACTTGGTCACAGCAACTCAGGCCCAGAGAGCTTAGCAGAGAAAGAAAATATTGATGGGCATAACTGGAAAGTTTGGGTGCTGCATCTTCTTCAGGCCTGATTGGATCTGGGGAAGCCAGGCATCACCGGGACACTTCCTCATCCCTCTCCTGGCTCCACCTTCTCATGCATTATTGCTGGTGGTCCCAGAAACAGGAGTAAAATGTTCCCTCCTCCAACACTGTATTGTCCCTTCCTGACGACCATGGCCCAATCTTGCTTTGGCCATCTTCGCATCTCTCAAACAATGGAAACATCCTCTTGTGGAAGAGGGGAGCTAATTTATGGGCTCTAAGTTTGAAGGCATTAAGGTCCAAGGTGAAATAACGATAGGAGAAAATCATTTTCTAACAAGTAAAGAAGCAAGTGCTTTGGAAGAAGTTTGAGAATAAAAAGGAGAGAAGACTGTGGGCAAGGAAAAGGTAATTTTGAAGGGTTCCCGAAGGTCTAACATCATGTGCTTCATGAGATAATATTTCTGCAAGTGGTTTTGTTTGTTTTGTTTGTTTGTTTTCGTTGTTAATGTCTGTGTTAGCAACACCCACTCATCTAACGAATGGGGCACAGCCCAAGGGATCAGCTCAGGAAATAGGACTTTGATCTAAACTAGAATGCATTTTTCCTTGTGCAAAGAAAGTGAAATGCTAAGTGGACATGAGTCCATTACTTATGTGTGATGACTAGAAAATTCATGCCACCAAAGGATGTCACTGATGGGCAGGAAACAGACTCAGGGCTTAAGACAAAGGCTTAAACAAAAGACGAATCTGCTAGGTTTTTAATGCTAAAGCACGTTGCAGATAGGAGAGATTCTATTGGCTGAGGTCAGTGCCTGGGGTCACTGAGAGCTGAGGAGAGTCAGCCTCCAAAGGTGACAGGACAGATAATCGGGAGCCCTCTTAGAGTGGGGAATCATGTGGCTTGCGTTATCTACGTGAGCTGGGACTGACCTCGAGCAGACAGCCCATTCCTGTTATCACAAGTGCAGCCTACTTGCCGCTTGGGGTCCTAGGGCTAATTTTGTATTTGCAAAGTTGCCTGTCCTACCATTCCTTCCACTTCTACAGCCATCACCTTCTATGCAGCCCTCCCTGCTTCCTGCATTGTCTTGTTCCAGGGGTAAAGGTCAAGGTTATCTTGAAAAGGGATGCTTTAAGATAGGAAGACAAGAGAGGAAAGGCAGGCCACGTGGATGTCTCATAAGCTGATTTGGGGCAGGCTAAAGTCAGATATGTGTGTAGGACATACGGATGAAGACTTCCAGCAGCCGTTATAAGCTGTCACCCTAGTGGTTGGTGCCTTAGTGGAGAGGTGGAGATTGAAGGCATCAATTTAAAAGCCATGGGTGTTTAGATGATAGTGAAGTCAACTGCATTGTAGAATGGTTGGGAACCTCAAGTAAAGTGTAAAAAGGCCCAGAATGCACTCTGGAAAATACCAACTATTGAGGTAAATGGAGAAGGACCAAGATGGAGCAGTTGAGAGACTGGAGGGAGAGCACCAGGAGAAAGCGCCTTCCCAGAATCCGAGAGGAAAGTGATTTCTGGAGGAGGACATAGCTAACGTTTTCCAGTGCCTGAGAAGGCTCAGGCTGGGACTTAGCAAACACAAACAGCCTCAGTGAAAGCAATTCCTGACTGTGGGCTGTGGGGTCGAGAAAGAGCTATATCACTCTAATCAGACTGAGACTTACTGCAATCCCATACTCTGCCCATGGTGTGTGAAGACAGATGGAGAGAGAAACATGGGAGGGGGTGCCTAGGGCAAACCCATCCTTTCTAAAGGCACAATCTAACCTGGAAGTGTAGCACACCATCTCCATGACTTTCTGTGCCCAGAAACTCACCAGGTGGCCACACTTGGCTGCAAGGGAAGTGGGAAAATGACGTCTTTTGTCTTTTCTCGGGGTGATTATGGGCCCAGCTAAAGTCAGGGATTCTTATACAAAGGGAAGAATGGTACAACCAGCAGTTAAGCCACAAGCCACATCCCACAATCAGACCCACTTAACAACCTTCAGACTAATATTTTCAACAAGTTGTCAGCCTGCATAGGTCTAAATACCTGCTCCATCATTTACAAGCTGTGAGATCTTGTGTAAATTACCTCATCAGTCTTTGTCCCACTATTTTTATATGTAGAATAGGGATGATAATTCTTTTTTACCCACATCATTTGGATTTGTTATAAGGTTCAAATGGTATAAAATCCCTTAGCCCAAAGCCTAGCACAGAGTTGTTTATTATTAATGTAATTATTATATTTGTCAACAATTACTATCAAAATGCACATCTTATAAATTTTATTACTACTTTGAATTATTATTATTAAAGGTCTACTCTCTGTTTGAGTTTGTATTAGCCACTGAAGATACAGTTTTGCCGTTGCTGAATTCTCCAGTTTCTAACAGAATACAGCATTCTGGTAAGGGAGAAATAGAAGCGATTAGACACAATTACATGTTAGAAGCATCCTGCTCAAAATGAGTAGGAAGTTTTTCTTTGTTGATTTATTAACACAAAATACAGTTCTTTTCACTTTTTACAGAGCCATTACAATGATACTTAATCTCCTTAGCTTGGTTACTTCTCTCACTGTTGTGATTACTGTTTGTTCATGCTATCATGGAGACAGAGAGAGAGACAGAGAGAGAGAGAGAGAATTAACATAACATTGAGAAAGTTGCTTCTTACTCAAGAAAACGTAATTGTGAAGGAAGGGTCGTCCCTGGTGTTCTTCTGGTTTCTTGCAACCCTATGACTCTTTACTTCTGGTTACATGGAAGTCAGTGATTTTTAACAGGTGTGTAAATGGTAATTGGACAATTGGTCTCTGGTTATTTATAACCAGAAGTCACTTTTTCTTCAACACTGGAACATTCATTTCCATCTCAATTAGAGGAAGAAATTTTTAAAATATGATCCATTACAATTTCAACTGTCATCAGCTGGGTGTTCTTTCTCCTCAAGTCCATTCAAGTCATGGAGGAAGATTCAAGTGCCATAAACTAGAGGATTACTTACTATCCCTCTGTTTCTCTTGAATTAAATATTTTTCATTATTTTTCATTTTAATGTTTTAAAGATAGTTGGACACATATTTAGTGAGCTGAAGCCAGTGTAAACAGAAAACAAATTTTTTATTACTAACAAATAATTATTAGTTTGGTTGTTCCTTTGTCATGATACACAACTCACAAAGTTCATAAACCATGATTTAGAATCTTTTTTTTTTCAGTTGCTTACTAGGCAAATATAAAGAGTGTCAGATATAGTAAACGGCTTAGTGCAAAAAAACCAAAAAAGGTTTTACAGGGAATAAAGTCAGGTTTCAAGCTCAGAGCCTTCCTGACTCTGACTTCTGGGTTTTCGTGCTCCACCATGCTGTCTCCAGCTCTCCTGGCTTCCTGGCTAGAGTCCTTTCCAATGGACGACATGACCTCTCTTGTATATTTGAGCTGAGTCTAACTTCTTGAGAGCACAGCAATATTTTTGCACATGTACTTATCTCAGGGCCATGTGGCATGATTAACTTGGTGAGTTTATTTGAAGTTTGCAGCCAGTATCAGTCCCAAGGGATTCCCTACAAGAGGATAAATACAACCCTCACCGCACAACCCCCAGGCCTCCGGATAGTGAGAGAACTAAGTTGGAAAACCCATTCTTATAACTTCAAAAATAAATTCTTGTCTGCCAACTAGAAACAGCCTCCTAATGTGCCACATCCCACATGCATTTGATTTAATTTGTTTGCGTTTTCTCAGTGATTGCTCTTTAATTATTGCAATGTTGAAACAACTTGCTCTGTCTCCAAAAATATGCTACAGTAGGTGGGGGAAAGACGAGGGGGTAAAGAACAGGCAGCCTGGAAGGCTTGGATAACAGCTGCCTGAGGAGTGTTCCAGTGCTCAGGAGACATTTGTTTGGGGCCGTTCATCCTCATTGCTTCACCTTCCAAAGGATGGGATGACAGTCCAAAGGCGACATCCTAGCAGTCAATATACAGTCTTTTGAAAAATTGCAAAGGCATTTTTACAAAGATATGATGGACTAATTTGAGATAAATTAAGCTGGTTAGATTATGTCAGCATCACAGGAAGACACAAATTCCACTTTATCCAAAATCACAGCAATGAGGTTCAAAGCATGATGTCTCCCACTCAAGCCTTCACTCTCCCATATCTGCTCTCTTAAGATGAAATGGTGAAGCCTTGAGCTCATATCAGACTTTTAGCTTCCTTTCTAATGCTGTGAGAATGTTTCATAGGATCGGTATACACTCCGCTAGAGTCTCTACCTTTCACAATCCGTGACAACAATGACAAATGGCAAGAATAATAGCAGGCGATATGATTACACATTAATTTGAATGACTTGTTCCTATCCATTTTTATTGATAGACTGGAGGCTTAGACAAGTTCAGTAATTTCCCCAAAGCCACACAGCATAAAGTTAGTTTGAGCTGTCTATTTCCAAAGCCTGACTCTGTTCATTAAAACATGTAACATTATAGGTTGGGTTTCAGGCACTATGAGATTTGTGGGTGGCAAGTTTGTTGGGGAAAGCTCTTGAGAACAACTTCTCTAAGGAAATGATTGAGTAGAGTAAGATTGAGTAGAGTAAGTAAGATTGAGCAGAGAAGTTGAACAGTGATGCAGTTGCAACAACCAATCCTATAGGGAGTTCTGGAGATAGGGTTTCCTATAGAGCTGTACAGGACTGAGGCATAGGGGTTGAGCTTTGGAGCAGTTTTAGGTTGTAAGCTACCCTCAAGGAAGATGGAGCAGCTCTCTTTGGCCAAGGGCAATTCTTAGAGAGGCACTCAGCTGCCAGAGCTCAGCAGGCAATACTTCCTGTAGCTGGAGAATGCGTGTTTCGCTCCTAATGGGGAGGATTTGGAAAGTGTGCCCCAGCATCCACTATAGCCCACGATTTGCAGCACTTGGATCCCTTTGTTCCTCCAGGATTCTTGTTGGTCTCTTTGCCTTGGGAAAGTTACAAGACGGAGGTTAATAGTATAAAGTAGAGTCCCCTAGCCCCACTGCACCTGGTCTTGAGGAAAACTACAGTCATAGTCTCCTTTTTCTACTGTGGACTCTAGATCTCCTCACCCTTACTGAGCACATCTGTAGGTCTAAGGACTGACCTGGTGGTACAGCCCAGTCTCTCATCCCTGAGGCCCTTGGTTACAAAGCTGTTTTGGAGATGTGAATGCTGTACTTGTCCATTTACTGTCAAAATTGGGCAGGGGAGTACCAAGAGAAACCCTGGTGGATCATTTAGATGCCAAACCTTTCTTTTTCCTTCCTTTCATGTGTTAGACAAGCCCTGCATCTTCTGGATGATTAGGGTCAATTGCCCCTGTCAGGATGGTGACTCCTTTCCCGGCCTGCTGGACTCATGGCACAGGGAACCTGAAGTGATTGGGCTGCAGCTATAGCTTAAAATTGAACGATAATCTCGTTGTATTCCTGATGCAAGCATTTCTTCTATGGGAACTAGACTCTCTAGACTGACAGAGCCTTGTGTTTTGGGAACAGGAAATAGTGCATCACTGAGAGTGATGGTAAGAGGGGCTGTCCTGTTTCTACCCTTTGGTTCTTGGACCCATGTATTCTACAAATTGGAGAGAAGGCCATATATAATGGTTGCATTAGTTTTCTTTTGCTGCATACCAAATTATCACACATCTGGTGGCTTAAAACAACACTCATTTATTATGTCACAGCCCTGTAGATCAGAGGTCTGGGTGGACTCAGCTGGGTTCTGCTTGGGGTGTCACAAGGTTGGAATCCACCTGAATGCAGGTTGGGCTTTTATCTGGAAGTTCTGGGGAGGAATCTGCTTCCAAACTCATTCAGGTTGTTGGCATAATTCAGTTTCCTATAGTCGTAGGACTATCTTATTCTTTAACCATCTCTATAACTCTCTGAAAGTGGGGGTCCCCTGGCTCTCATTCTGACATCACCTCTCCTTACAATAATTGTGCCCACCTTGCTTCTAATGGTCAAGGGTCTCCATTTAGCATCTATTATATCAGGACCCTGATATACCCATTGTTATCATTTTTGTAATGGAATGTCCTATTGTCACCCCTAGGCCACAAAGGGCATCCATGGCTGAGCTCCCAATGATGCTGGTGCCTTTCTCACCGGTGCCTTCCTTATCACTTTGGTAAATGATATATGTCCATTGGAACATGGAACAAACAGCTAGCTGATGTGTTTTTTGCCCTTTAGTGGTATGTACATTCTAGCAGCCTCCCTCCACTGAGCCTTTTGATCCTTTTCTTCACCACCAGCCATAGCAATTCTGGCATTTCTACTTATGTAGTATTAGCCATTTATTTCCACACTCCTAAGAGCCGTCTTATCAGTGTGTGAGTGTTATTTCCTTGCCAGTTTATTGGTATCTTGTATCACAATATTTAACGTCTGAACTTTCCCTCATCCAACTTTATGGTCTGCCCTCCCCCCCACCTTGATCCAACACTTTTGGGATCTAGTCCCTGTGTACGTATGTAGACTCTCATATATTGGCTAATCTTGCTCCTCCTTCAACATCTGGTGCCTTTCCTCCTTTAGCATCCCCACACTTCCCCAGCCAGATTATGTTGTTACTTGACTTATTATTGGTCTGTTGACCCAGAGGAGAGGTGGGGGCAGATCCTGAGAGGGCTCATATTTTTTGCAAGCCATAGGTCTCTGCATCTTGTTCAAGAAACAGGGGGATGCTAGCCTCTAGTAGGGTGAAGTGAGCCACTTGTACAGGCTCATAGAGTTCAACAGAACCTAGGAATTCAAGACTTTCAAGATCATCAACTGCTTTTCCAATCCCAAGTCTCAAAATCCCATGCCTTCCTAATTAGGGACTTAACCTTGGCATAGCAGACTCTCTGGGTTTGAGAATTCAATCTTCTCTGGAGACCTTCTACCCTTATAATTAAGTCCTCAGTCTGGAGGAGGTGAAAATCGCTTTATGTGTTGCCAAGGTGATCCTCTAGCTTCCACACGTTTTAAAGTTGGAGATTAGTCATCCTCAGCCTTTCCCTGTCTTGTTTCAATGTATCAATCAGTAGCCCTCAGCAACACCTATCAATTTCCATAGCCCTTAAAATTACTACTTTATCTGGAAACTTTCAAACACCTAAGCAATTGTGCCAGCCAGTGAACTCCCTTCCACAGTTATCCCACGCCAGTTCTACTGGAGAAATTTAAAAAATTGCACTGTTACAGAAAGCAAACCTCTACTGGTACTTCACCTACCACCAGTGGTGGGGTCCTTATTGCCAGCCATTCAGTGAATAATCTACTTCCAAATGCTATTTTAGAGTCAGCTTTCTACCATCACTCTAAGCATCAGCTGTCTTAGATCAGATCCTTTGGAAACAGACTCTGAGACAGAGATATGTACCCGGGAAGTTTACTGAGAAGTGCTCCAGCTCTCAAGAACAGCTGTAAGGGAGTGGAAATTGGACAGAGGAAGAGGTTGGACTATGACACTATTGCAACTGGGGTTCAGCAGATCCTGCAGGAGGTTCTGGAGCTGGGATTTGAGGCAAAGGGGTCAAGACTACGGGGCCACTCATTGAACAGTCATTGGATGCTGGCTGCTTCCAAGATGGGCACTTGGCTTTGGGCCAGGTGGCTCCCTTCAGTCACTCAGCTGTCAGAGGTCAGCATCTCAGGCTCCCAAGGCAGGAAACAGGTGCCTTGGTCTTGAAAGTGGGATCTGGGCAGCACATCACAATAACTACTCCATGTTGTGAATTCTGTTCCCTGGTCTGCCAAGGACTCACCTTAAGCAGATGTCTTCACCTGTCTGGACTTCAGTTTCTTCAGCCATAAAAGTAGAAAGTGTATGTTTGTGGAAGCTGCACTAGATAATATCTAAGGAACTCCCTTTCCCCCCCAAATATAATGACATAATTTTCCTTTAACTTTATTAATTAGCTTCTTGGGATGAAACATAATAGAGTGGAAAATAATTGACAAGTGTCAGTTAGGCCTGTTTTAAGATCCTTTCCTGTCACTTAAAATCTTTGGGACTTTGGCCAAGTTTTGCAAACTTCTCTGTGCCTCAGTGTTTCCAGCGGCAAAATGGGGATACTGATATTGAGTTCATGGGGTTACTGTGAGGCTTAAATGAGATTCATTTCTCTTACTATCCCATCTCCCTCACTTTCACTAATACTAAGTGAAGGCTTTGGTTTGTAATATTCTGATTTATTTTGACAAAGAAGTCCATTTGTATCATATTCATTAGAATGTATAGCCAAAACATGGGGTTAATATCCAGCCATTTTTCTGCATGTGATTAGCTGTGTCTGAGAAAGTCCACTTGAATATGCAGAGGAGGCTTTATCAATAAGAGTAGTAGGTATTAGTGGTGCTTGGGGAAATGACAGTGCAGATCATGCATATGAGGTAGGTTATCTTGCCTTTGTGCCCCCCTCTTGGTGACGGATTGCCCTGAGACCATCACCATGGGAACATTTCCCTGATAGCCTATCATTCCTTTATTCTGCTTGGATGACTTTGTTTGATGAAACACAGTCCAGTGGCAAGTCTTCAGAGAGAAGCACTCGTGTGGGACCAGGACTTGCTTTCCACAGAAGGGGAGGGCAGAATGTCAAGGTGGGAGGGGAGATGGGCTGAAGGACAAAGGTTACCCATTTTGGGTGATCAGAAAAGCACATTTGTAGTGATATTGACACAATTAATCTTGTTCAATGGAAGAAGCCTATGCATCTATGAAAGGAATAATGGTTAGTCATCCTGAAATGGAATTCCAGACCCAGAGAGGCTCTTGACTTCAGCTCTTCCCCATGGCAGTGACCATTAGATCTGCCCACAGAACTCTCTAGACTAAGAAATGAGGCTCTGTATACCTTGAATATAATTTACAAAGTCAATGATACAGTGGAAAGAACACTTACTTTGGCATAGAGTAGAACTAACTTTGAATTTGTAGCGCTCTTATTTACTTGCTGACAATCAAAGAGAAATTATTTACGTTCTCTGAGTCTGACTATCTTTGGCTGTTAGAAATAATTGTACCTACTGTAAAGAGATGCTGTCAGAAATAAATTAAATCACAATTAAGATACCTGGAAAATAGCAGATGGTCAATAAAATACGTCTTTTATTAGTAAGTCACTCTGGGCACTTCCTCCTAATCCTCATCCTCAGAGATCCTTCTTCTTTATAACAGACCTTCAGCCTTGGTCTCTTTCCCTAAGTCGTTGGCCTGATTCCTGTCCGTGAATGCAGTCCAGACTTGCTTTTGCTTCTCCTTTCTTAGAGAGTGGTGTCTCTGCACATTCAAGCCTGTGGACGTCTCTCCTGGACATTGCCTATCTGGATTTGAGTATAACCCAGTACAGATATTCCCTACAAATTGGAAACCTTGCTCAGCTTAGCTCTCTGTGGTCCACAGCCCGCTTTTATTGTAAATATATCTGTGCTAGCTGTACTGTGCCTTTCCCATGGCACCAAGCTGCATCTTACATGGTTGGGTTGGTTCCTCCCAGCTCTATCTTTCTATCTGTCTCAGCGGGCAAATACAATTCCAGGCATCTCTCTGTCTTCTCTTGTAGCTTTGGAAGATGGATAAACATGGACTGTAGAATCAGAAGATGTATATCCAGATCTAGATTTTACTAATTGGACTTGGGTCAGTCATTTTTCATCTGCTAAGGTTGTTATAAGTATTAAATGTGATGGAAATAATGACAGATCATTTCTTGAGCTCTCACTTATTATGTGCCAATCATTGTGATAAACTCATCACACAAATTATTTAATTTATCCTCATAAATTCTAATATCCTCAATAGGCAAAATCACAAATATTCCCATTTTACAGATGAGAGTGAGAATCAAAGCGAGGACAGGAAGAAGGTAAGACAGATGTGAGAGAAGGAAGATGTAAGGAAGGGGAGAGGATAAAAAAATAAGGAAAGAAAAATTCTCAAGAAGAGGAGACACAATGGAATGTTGAAGCAAGTAAAACTTTTATTTAAATATTCTGTGCCCTCTACTTTGTAAGTAACAACACTTTCTAAAATCTGAAAGTCAAAAAAGAAAAGAAATGGAGTCATAGAATCAGAGTTTGGACAGATTTATTTGTTTTTTGTCCAAATTCCCAAATGCCAACATTTTCCAACACCCTTAAAAAACCAAACCAGTGAATATTTTGTCTGTTTCCTCTAGAGTCTAGTCCAAGATCCCAGATTAGATACCTGATAGACTAGTGGCTGGATTCAGCCTAGTCGCAGAATTATTTCAATGTTCAGCCAACGTCTCATTCATTCAACCAATATTTACTGAATGTATTGTATGGACTAGATGTGGGCCAGCAACTGGGGATAAAACTGAGAGCTATAGGGATATTGTTCAGGTGTAAAGGGCATAAGCCTTAGCTTCAACTTTTGTCTTTGGGATGGAGAGTGGACAGGTAGGCAAGACCATGGACAACAGCTTTTAGAAATACAACTGATTTTACTTGCAAAACTCTTCTTTGGTTTCAGGTTCATCAAATCAACCATTTTCAGTCCTAACATTTAGCTTAGTGATTCTTTTTGACACAATCCAGATAGATCAACTTGGAGCATCTGCAATTTTTATTCTTTTTCCATAATTAGTCATATTTAATCTGATCCTCATCTATAAAATGGACACCATCATATTCATATCTACATCACAGAAGTATTGTAAGTGTTGCCAATGTCCTTTGTAAACTATACAGTGCCCCAGACAGACAGACACACACCCACACGCACACTGCTTTTTTTGTATTTTATCATGTTTTAACATCTTAAAAACTTTTCTGACTGTGGAGAGACTCCCCCCGAGGGGCTAGCCAATTCTTAGAAATAGCAAAGGACTCAGCCAGGAGCACGCCTTTGATATGCAAACTAACCAATCCAGATCCACACCTCCTCTGTCTGGGCCATATACGCTTCCTTAATCATCCCGTCTGGTACCAGGCAACTAGGTACAATTGTACAACTACAATACAGATTAGAGCCCTCTAAAATTATTCAAACTAACCACTGTTAAGATGTTTATCCTGCCCTGTCTTGCCTTTCCTATGAAAATTCCAATAATGGCTGTGGCCTGGGCTCTCCCCTCACTCCTACTCCTAGGCCTCCTGACTGACACTGGTGCTTCCCCATGTAGCCCTACCTGATGTGCCATTTCTCCTGTTGATAGGACCTGTGAGTACAGTAAACTTTGTTTCCCTGAGCATCTCCTGTGTCTCCTCTTGTGGCCGTACCTAACTAACCATCACATCGATCAACATATAATACAAATCCACTACTTTTTGGTAAGGGGCTTTATAGCTTATAAAACAAATTTATATCCACTATTTAAAAGTCACAGCAATCTTGTTAAATGGATATCCCTTTACCCAGTTTATAGATTAGGAAACTGAGATTGAGGGAGAAAGGCAATCTGAGCAAGCTGACACAGTTTAATATATTCAGGAGACAGGACTCAAACATAGGTCTTGGAAACCCAGGTTCCAAATTCTGTGTTTCAGGGTTTCAGCTGCCCTTGTGTAATCTCCTAATTAGCCTTGATAATTGGTAGGACTTTCATGAAAATATTGTGGATCATGCTGAAATAAAACTTGTTATTTTTACATGTTATCAGAAGAAGAGTTGAAAGGAAGCAACATTATTTGGGGACCTACCATGATCCAGGCATCGCATGATTTAACTCTACAACATTCCTGTGAAACAGAGGTTATTGTCTCTGTGTTACAGATGATAAAATGGAGAGTCCTGAAATTATTTCTCACCCAAGGTAATACAGCTGGTAAGTCAGAAAGTACCATGGGAGCCCCCACGCATTTTGGCAACACAGCCCCCTCCTTTGCAACCCCCTCTAGGTTCTCAGGGCAACACAGTCCCCATCTCTGAACTCTTTTCACGATGCTCTGCAATTTCTGATCAAAAATGCCCAGTGGGAACAGACACTGGGAGGCAATTTAGCCAAATATCCTTTTTAGCAAATGATTTATTTACTACTGCTAGGACAGCATTTTCTCCTATTCTTTCTCTGGCCCTCTTTGTTGCTTTCTGTCTTTTATGTTCATTTCTCACCAAGAAGCCTCTTATCTTTGCTGATTTGGGGCCAGTACATCTTCTCCCTACAGTAAATCTGAGGCTAATGGACGCCCAGAAGAAAAGCAAAGCTTAAAGCCACTTAGAAGCACAACTGTTTTCTCTTGGAATAGACAAGTTATTTTTTCTTCAAATTCCTTAGTGGGATGCCTCCTAATGACCTCTCTTCCCCTCACAGTAATCACTTTTTCTCATACACTCATCCTTTTCCCAACCAAAGATAACTGAACAAACTTGGATTATTCTGGGAATAGGAAGTAATTTTGATAAAAATGAGTGTGCCCTTGGTCTTTGCATAAGTTTTAATATCTTAGAAGATGCATTTGAGAGAAAGGATACTATGTTAGAGGCTCACGAAAAAGGAAGAAGACATATAATGGCCTTGTACTCTGAGCTCATATGCTCGATATTACTACCTTCATCTTCTGCATTCAGAGGATCACGGGGCTAGTCAGCTGTGAAGACAGAACCAAAACTCACTGAAAGCCTTGTGCATTTTTCTGTCCATCATATTACCCATCAAGATGAAAAGTATGACCTCACTTATAAGGTTTGATGGAGGCTCCCTAATTGATCAAGATGACGTTCAATAGAATAAGTCCAACCTGGTGCACCCTGGAACACTTCTCCTACAAGTCACAATGGCTTACTCCCTCACATCCTTATGGTTTTTGCTCAAGGATCACATTCCCAGTGAGATCATCCCTGACCACCCTATTTAAAAGGCCCCTCCAACACTCTCTGTCTCCCTTTCCAGCTTTATATCTCTCTGTAACATTTATCACTATCTGACATATTACATGTTATGCTTATTTGTTTACTGTCTTTCTTCCTTTGCTAGAGTGTAAGCAACTTGAAGTGGAGATTCTCAACTGTTTTGTTCACTGCTGCATTCCCAGTGCCTGAAACAGTGCCTGGCACATAGTAGGTGTTCGATGAATATCTGATGAATGAATAAATGAATGACTAGATAAAGGACAGTTAGGTATCTAGTGGTGAGACCCACAGGTCTGTCCTGTGCTGCCTTCATCAGTTTTTTAAAAACACAGAGCTAGAAAATGCATTTCAGATGAAAGGATCTGCATGTGAGCAGCTACTCAGCTGGCTCTCCTTAGTCTGGATGGCTCTTGCCATCAAATTTCTGAAATAAAGATGGGGACTTTATATTCATTCTGTGAAATCTCACCCTTATAAGAAGAGGGCAGATAGCTAGCTAGCTCTCTTTCCACCATACGAGAACACAGCAAGAAGATAATCCTCTGAAAGCCAGGAAGAGGAACTGACCAAGAACCCAACCATGCTGGCACCCTTATCTTGGACTTCTAGCCTCTAGACTTTGATATCTGAGATTGTATTTGCTGTCCAAGGTTATTTTCTGTCCAAGTTATGACCTCAAACCACTAGATAGTTTTGTCTTTTACACCTTCTCCTTAGAACCCTCATCCCTTCTCCTGGTGCTTTGACTCTCCAGCCTTATAATCTATGTCTTAGTCAGTCTGGGCTGCTATAACAAATTACCCTAGACTGGGTGACTTAAACAACAAACATTTATTTTTCACAGTTCTACAGGCCGGAAGTCCAAGATCAGGGTGTCAGCATGGTCAGGTTCTTGGTTAATATGTTCTTCCTTGTTTATAGAGAGCCTTTTTCTTGCTGTGTCCTCGCATGGAAGAAAGAGAGCTAGCTACCTCTCTGGTCTCTTTTTATAAGGGCTTCAATCCCATGAGGATCCACCCTTATGACCTAATCATCTCCCAAAGGCCCCACCTCCAAATACCATCACATTGAGATTAGGGTTCAATATGTAAATTTTGAGGGGATGCAAACATTCAGTCCGTAGTGCCCTATACTCTATTCTTGCAAGATCAGGCGGTCATCTAGCTTCTACAAATCCTATGTCAGGGGTTATCTCATTTCAAAGCAGAATATATTTTAATTAAGTATCTTGGAGAACAGTTCTTTCATGTTTTCATGCCAAGATTCTATTTTTACTGTCATTTATTTCTTTTGTTTTTCTGTTATGATACAAAGACAGATAATTTTAGTAGGCTTATAGATTAAGTTCATTTTTTAGCAAGTCTACTGGATTCATATTTTTTTGTAGCATGTCTTGTGAATCTCAATTAATAAAATAAATTATAAAAGGAGAAAGTAACTGCTCTCAATAATTTGCAGAATGAACTCATTTCTACCTTTTTCTTAGATTCCTTTAAGCCTCTGAGGGACCCTCTATCCATAGGGCCTGGGAATAAGCAGCTTGCCTTCACACCTCGCTTGTTCCTTCAGAATGATCACACTGCTTCATTCTCCATTTTGCACCATGGTGCCGGGCCTTTGAAGCATCCAGGCTTGGTGCCATAAGCTCTCTAGTTGGTCCCCAGTCAGGGAGCTTCGATCAGTAAAGCTAGGCTCATGTGCACAGTCTAAAACCCTCCTACCTACTTCTTGTCCTTCCTTTGTTCCTGACTCAGTTTTAGGCTTGGCTGGTTTCTAAACCTTTGGACTTAATCTCCAGTTTCTGATCTTGTGCTGACCTCTTGTCTTGACATAATTGGCTTGCCTAGTTTGAGCCATCAGCTCTTTCTTACACATTGTTTGTACTTATCATGGAAGCTTATACTCATCTTGCCTTGGCCGTTCTTTGAACATTGAGGCTCACCAAGATCCAGTCTCCCATACCAGCCTGCCTTGGAGGAGAAACTCGGAAAAGTAGAGAGAATGTTAGCCAAGGAAGTACCAACATTTTTGTTTTTTTTTTTTGTTTTGTGAGGAAGATTGTCCCTGATCTAACATCTGTGCCCATCTTCCTCTATTTTGTATGTGGGACACCACCATAGCATGGCTATGAGTGGTGTGTAGGTCTGCACCCCGGATCTGAACCCACAAACCCCGGGCTGCTGAAGTGGAGCATGCAAACTTAACCACTACGCCACCAGCCCGGCCCCAAAAAGTACCAACTTTTTAGCATATATTTTATTCCCTGCTAACAGAAGGAGGAAGCAAGGGAGAGATGAAAGGAAAGATTAAATAAACAAAGAGAACAAAGGGCAAGAATTGTTCAATTTATGGCAAAAACAAAGCAAATGAACAAAAGGAGACTTGCAAAAAATCTCGACAACCTAGTACTAGAAAGAAAGCTCCTAAACTTGACAAAAAGGCATCTGCAACAAATCCTCACCTAGCATCCTACTTAATGGTGAAAGACTGGAAGCTTTTCTCCCTAAGATCATGTCTGCTCTTGCTACTTCCATTCAACATCTACTGGAGGTTCTGGCCAGGGTAATCAGGCAAGAAAAAGCAATAAGACACCCATATCAGAAAGGAAGCAGTAACTGCATCTCTATTCATCGAAGATATTATCTTGCATATGGGAAATTCTAAGGAATCCATTAAAAATTATTAGAATTAATGAGTTCAGTAAGGTTGCAGGATACAAAATCAATACACGACATTCAATTGTATTCCTGTACACTTACAATGCACAGTCCAAAAACAAAACTAAAAAAAAATTTCATTCACAACAGCAGAAAACACAAACAAAAAACAAAAGTGAAAAACTGATACTGTAAAAAGTACAAAATGTTGCTGACCGTAATTAAAGAAGATCTAAATAAATGGAAAAATATCCCACATTCATGAATTGGAAGACTTAACATTGCTAAGATGGCAATTTTCCCCAAATTAAACTACAGATTCAATACAATCCCTTTCAGAATCCCAGATGACTTCTTTGTAGAAATCAACAAGCTGGTTATAAAATTCATATGACCACCTTCACCCAGGGGTCAAAAGGTATAAACTTCCAGTTGTAAAATAAATGTCAGGGGATGTAATGTACAGCATGGTGACTATGGTTAATAATACTGTATTGTATATTTCAAAGTTGCTAAGAGAGATCTTAAAAGTTCTTCTCATCATAAGAAAAAAAATTGCAGTGATGGGTGTTAATTACACTTATTGTGGTGATCACTTCTCAATATGCCAAATCCTTTTGTTGTACACTTGAAACTAATATAATGTTATATGTCAATTATATTTCAATTAAAAAAAGAATATAAATTCTAAAGAAACTTTTATGGAAAACAGCACATTGACTTCCACTCACAGGTTAAACTGTTCAGGATAAACATAAAATGGAAAAAAAATTTATGGAATTGGAAGAAACTCAGAAGAGTCAAAACAATCCTGAAAAGAATGAATAAAGTAGGACCCACACTTCCTCATTTCAAAACTTTCTACAAAGCAATGGTAATCAAGACAGCATGGTACTGGCACAATGACAGATGTATAGATCAGTGGAATAGAATTGAGAATCCAGAAATAAACTTATACATCTATGGTCAACTACTTTTCAACAAGAGTGCCAAAACCATTCAATGAGGAAAGAATAGACCTCAATTGTGGTATATATTTTTTGAAGTTCAACACAGCTTTTTATGTACAAATGGTCAATGGTACAGATGGAGTTATTTTTTTTAAATATCTGCAGCAAATCTCCTAAAAAAGCTGTGAATAGAACCTACCTCTCTGCACAAATGGCCGTCTGTCCCCAAAAGTGTTAACTTCACGAGAGCCTCTTCTTAGCCAAACACTTGTGGGGCCTCCTGGGAAGGACATGGACCAGGCGAAAGCCTTCCCATCTCCACAGAGAGCCGAGGTGACTTGAAGGTCACCTGTTGCCCAGGACCTGGTGTATATATATATCACAATTCCTTTATTCATTCATCTATCAATGAAGGCTTAGGCTGTTTCCATATCTTGGCTATTGTAAATAATGCTGCAATGAACATGTGGGTGCATATATCTTTCTATATATGGTATTATATATAGAAAACATTATTATTATTATTACAGTCATGTGTTGCTTAAAGATAGGGATATGTTCTGAGAGATGCATTGTTAGGCAATTTTGTCATTGTGTAAACATCATAGAGTGTACTTACACAAACCTAGATGGTATAGCCTACTACACACCTAGGCTTGTGGTATAGCCTATTGCTCTTAGGCTACAAACCTGTACAGCATGTTACTGTACTGAATACTGTAGGCAATTGTAACACAATAGTATTTGTGTATCTAAACGTATCCAAATGTAGAAAAGGTACAGTAGAAATACAGTATAAAAGAGTAAAAATGGTGCAACTGTATAGGACACTTACCATGACAGAGCTTGCAGGACTGGAAGCTACTCTGGGTGAGTCAGTGAGTGAGTGTGAGTGAATGTGAAGGCCTGGGACATTACTGTACACTGCTGTAGACTTATAAACACTGTACACTTAGGCTGCACTAAATTTATAAAAAATATTTTTCTTTCTTCAATAATAAATTAACTGTAGCTTACTATAAATTTTTTACTTTATAAACTTTTTAATTTTTTTTAACTTTTTGACTCTTTTGTAGTAACACTTGGCTTAAAACACAAACACATTGTACAGCTGTATAAAAATATTTCTTGACATATCCTTATTCTATAAACTTTTTTCTGTTTTTAAAATTCTTTTTTTTTTTAAACTTTTTATATTAAAAGCCAAGACACAACATAGACATTAGCCCAGGCCCACACAGGGTCAGGATCATGAATATCACTGTCTTTCACCTCCACATCTTGTCCCACTGGAAGGTCTTCAGGGGAAATAGCACGCCTGGAGCTGTCATCTCCTATGATAACAATGCCGTCTTCTGCAATACCTCCTGAAGGATCTGCCTGAGGCTCTTCTTGAGGAGGGGTCACTCTTTTCAGCAATATGTCCATAGTGGTTTGCTTGGTTTGTTTCTTTTTTTCATCACAGACTTGCTTGTAAGCAGATAATACCATGAACATCCCTCTCTATTAAGGAAAACCTTTTGGCATCAGAGCCAATGGTTTTAAACTTTTTAAAGAACTTGTTGAAGTCTACAAAAGATTCTGCTAAACCCTTCACGGTGAATTTTCTTGGGAGTTCTTCTTTTTCTTCTCCTACAGTTTCCTTTTCTCTTGCCTCTTCTTCAGCTAGGAGTTCCTGGTCCATTTCCAACAACTCCTCATTAGTCAGTTCCTCAGGAACCATCTTGAGGAACTCCTCAAGGTCATTTTTATCCACACCCAGGTTTAAGTTGTTTTTCATCTCAACCACAGACTTGATTTTTTGCAACTTCCTCATCCTTGGCAAATCCTTTGAAGTTATGGATGAATCTCTTGGGTGTCTCTTCCAGATGTCATTCATACACTCCTTGCTGACATCACCCCAAGCCCAAGCAAGGTTCTTGATGCAGTCAAAGATGTTGTAATCCTTCCAGAATTGCATCAGTGCCTTCTCAGTGTCTTCCTCAGTTGCAACAATCGCCTGGGCAAAGGTCCTCCTTAGATAGTAGGCCTTAAAAGCTGTTATAACTCCTTGATCCATTGGTTGGATCCAAGAGGTGATGTTTGGAGGGAGAAACACTGCTTTGATATTGGAATGAAGATCACCACGAAAAGGAGGATGTCGGGGAACATTATCAACAATAAGTAAAATCTTGAAAGGTGTGTTATTCTCTAAACAGTACTTCTCCATTTCTCTGGCATAGCAATTCAGGAGGGCATCTTGGGAGAGGAGCTGGGTCATCCATGACTTCTTATTGCTCCTGTAGCATGCTGGCACTCTGTGCTTATTCGTATGCTTGGACACCCTGGGGTTCTCACTGTACCAGATGACAAAAAGTTTCAATTTGTAGCCTGCAACATTGCCCCCAAGCAAAGTTATTACTCTCTCCTTAAAAGCCTTGAAACTTGGCATTGACTTGCCCTCTTTATAAATGAAAGTCCTTTCAGGCATTCGTTTCCAGAAAAGAGAAGTTTCATCAATGTTGAATATTTTCTTTGGCAAGTAATTTTCCTCCACAGTCAGCTTATCTAGAACTTCCAAAAATTCTTCAGCTGCCTCCACATCAGCACTCACAGACTCACCACTAACTTTCATATTATGTAATGAATAACAATTCTCGAATCATTTAAACCACCCATAGTTAGCGGTAAATTCAACGTCGTAGTCAGATGAAGCCTTTTCTTTCAACATCACAAGTCAACTTTTTGCTTTGGCCATGGTCATCATGGTGCTGACAGGAATACACTTTTGTATTTGTTTTCAATTCATATCATTAGAAGTTTCTCCATGTCTGTTATAGGCCCTTCTCAAAGGTTTTGTTAGTTTTCTTGCCTTCAAAGAAGCAGATCCTTTAACGTCGTTTTGTCCTTGTTCTTCAAGATCACAGCTATGGTGGGATGAGACATGCCTGACTGATGAACAATAACCATCACTGATTTTCTACCTTTATATTCCATAGTAACTTTTAACTTTGTTTCTCGGTCAATCACTTGACATGGCATCTTACTGGCAACATTATCAGTGGATTTTGTATGCTTAGGAGCCATGATGAACAAAAAAACACAAGATTAAATCAAGCACAAGGGAAAATTATGCAGTAAGAGATGCAGTAAACACGAGATGTATGAGGCTGCTACTGGCGTAACATGGTATACTGTTTCATAGCAAACTTTTTTTATAAGTAGAAAGTGTACACCCTAAAAAAACAATAAAAAGCATAGCATAGGAAATACATAAACCAGTAACATAGTCATTTATTATCATTATCAAGTATTATGTACTGTATAGAATTGCACTGTTAAACTTTTATATGACTGGCAGTGCAGTAGGTTTGTATACACCACCATCACCACAAACACATGAGTAATGAATTGTGCTACAATGTTATAATGGTTATGATGGCACCAGGTGATAGGAATTTTTCATGGCCATTATAATAGTATGGAGCCATCATCATATATGTGGTCCATCATTGACCAAAACGTCGTTATGTGGTGCTTGACTGTATTATTATTTACCAAATTTGAGGAAATTTTGTCCTTGATTTAATTTCTACATATTTTTTATGCCACATTAATTTTATTCTCTTTTTAGGAGTCTGATTTTACGTATGGTAGACTGCTTAAAAGTATCCTAAATCTCATCAGGACCCTGATCATTTAAAAAAAAAAATCATTTTCCACTTTGCTCATTGAGTTCAGCATTATATTGATTAGTCTTCAAAGTCACTGATTCTTTCTTCTGTTCTCCCCAGTATACTCAGCCCATCTAGTGAAGTTTCTATTTCTAATACTTTTTTTTCTTTCTAGACTTTCCATTTTATTTTTTGTAATTTCTGTTTCCTTATTGAGATTCCCCCATCTATTCACTCATTATGTTCATATTTTCTTTTATATCCTTACATATATTTTATGGCTCTTTTAATGTCTTGTCTGCCATTATCTCCTTCTGTGTTAACTTGTGGTTGTTCCTATTAGCTTCTTTGCCTTGAATTATTTGTCATATTTTCTTGCTTCCTCATGTGTCTAGAAATTTTTGTGGTATGCTGGCTCTTGTGGGTGATATGTTGTAGGAAGTATGGGATATGTGGTCTTCCTTTAAAGGGAAGGCAGTCAAATTAGTGATTTTATCCTCTTCATCCTGTTATGTTTGTTTTTATACATTTTAAGAGGAGTGTCTGTTTTTACTCCTTATTAATAAGGAATGCTCCTTACTAAGGAAGGCCTTATTCTTAAAGTGGGGCCTTTCTGGGGTCTCAACTGAATATCCATAATGGTCAGTGAAGTTTCTCTGCTCTGCTGATATGGCACTTCAATGTCTCCTGTCACTGTGTAACCTCTGGATTGCTCTTCTGCTTTCAGCCCTGCAGCAGCCACTGTTTGTTAAGCATATTGAGTCTCTTCCTGTAAATATCCATCCTAACTTTCTGCTAATACCTGTAGTGACCCTCACACAAATTTCTGGGGCCACTTCTGTGGGCAAATCTGCTCTCTCTGGTGGCTTTCCCCACAAATTCCAGCATCTACAAACAACGTTATACGCCATCTCAGCTCAGCTCAACTCTGGCATCTGCTTGGGCATTGCTCTGTGATTAAGAACATGCACTCAGGAGGTGAGGGTCATTACAGCCTCAGATCTGGTGTTTACCTTCTTATTAAGACTATAGTATTCCTCTGCCTCTTCTCCAGGTCCCAAAAACATGCCTCATTTCTCCTCGTCCTCCCCCCTCCCCCCCTCCTCCCGCCTCCCCGTCCCCCTCCCCCATCCTTCTCCTCTTTCTTTTTCTTTTCTTCTTCTCCTCCTCCCCCTCCCCCTCCTTCCCTCCCCCTCCCCCCTCCTCCTCCTTTTGTATTTTATATTTGTTTAGGGTAGTTGGGTAAGGATGATAACAATTTCTCACTCACGGCCATGGTGAAGTCATTATCCATTGAATTTTTATTTTCCATAAATACATTTCATTTCTAGAAGTTAGAGTATATTTTATATCTGCCCTTGAATTCCTGACAATGTCTTGTTTAGCTCATCTTTGTCATGATGTCTTTATTTCTTTAAACATTTTATACACGGTGATTTAATATTCTCTATCTCACAATGCCGATATCAGCAATTCTTGGAGACTAAATGTGTTCTTTCTAGCTTATCCTGACTCTCACTCATGGTGGTTTGGTATCCAGGGTACTTTCTGATCTTCGATTTTGAGATCATTGCTTGGTCTTAATTTGTCACAATCTGCAAGGCCGACATTGGGGCAGCTTTCCTTCAAAGGTTAGATGTTTCTTCTGGCTTCCAGGGATTGCTACCAGCCAGAGGCCACTTCAACACCCCTCAAAATTCTTGGCTCAGTGTTGGAACCCATGGCTCTCCTCTGCCACCTTGGCTTTGTCCCACAGCTCCCATGAAGACAGCTTGCAGTTATCAGCCCCAGCCTTTAGAGAATCATCCAGTTTCCTGTCGAAATATGGATCCCATCTGCACAGTACTTTAGATCTGGTTCTTTTTTTTCCTTTCTCACTTGGGATGGAGAAATAGTTGAAAATATCCCTTACCTTTGGGAGAAGGATAATGCTTTAAGAGGTATGTGCTCTTCAGGATGGTTTATGTTGGGGGAGAGGATCTGTCAGAGCACTTAGACAGTGAAAGAGCCAGAAATGGACATTGCTTTATCATCTACATTCATCTGCTTTTTGGTAGGATGAGGATTCACATGTCATAGTATTCTAATTTGTATCGGATTTTGCAATTATGTAAAGAGTGGGATCCAAGATCTTATTTCTGATATTTACACACATTTTGATATTTACACACAAATACATATAACAAAAGAGATCAAAAGGAACACATTTTGATGAGTCTGAGAAGGAATGTAATCTGCAGGTAAAAGAATGAGGATGGAAGAAGCATATATTAGGCATCTATCTTATTGAGAGCAAGAAAGATACCTGGACACTGAACTACCACTTCACCACTCTGGACTTCACATTCAGTGTGTCACTAAATGCATGTTTACTTGATCCAATGTTTATGTCCTTGTGTAAAATGGATACAGAAGTAAATCTGCATGTACTAAATATACCTCTAGAGGTCCGGTTGTGGAGACATTAATCTAGTCAAGTTAGACTGGGGCTTGAAAGAAAATAATGACAGACAAGTGGCTGCCTAAGAAAAAGCATGCAATAAGTAAATGCAATTTTTTTTTGAGTGAATGACTTAACAGCTTCAGCCAAATTATGACAATTACTAAAACTGAGTTTCTAGAGTCTAAATGCCTGATAGGTCATCTGACGTTCCAGGTGGTTTTTGTCACAAACAGTTGTTTCCTCTGCTTACACAAAGTGAAGGAGCAGCTGAGTCTGACTTCATACACCTGACGTCCCTCTGAGTATCTACCTCCACATTGTTTTCACACCCCTAAGAAGGCCGTGACTACCAAGAGGACAGGAGTTTTCAGTGCTCAAAGTGGAGGAGAAGTCTTCATGATGAGAAGGAGCACAGGACGTGGAATCAGACAGACCTGTGTTGTCTCCAGGAACTTGGGGAGTTTCCTTCACACACAACTTCAATTTTATCACCTGTAGAATGCAATTAGCAACAGCTCCCTGGTGATAGAATGGTGGTGACAAATGAGAAAATAAAAGTGCTTTCAAAGCGTTTTCATACTATACAAAAGAAATGTGAATAGCATAGGCTGCTGAACGCAGCACAGATATCTTGAGCACAGATATAGCAGCATTAAGATGTGCCAGCTCAGTCTTCTCAAGACTCCTAGTTACCAGGAAAATAGGAAAGAACAATTTTGAATTTAACTTCCAAAGTCACTTAGCAGTGAGTCTGAATCAGAAAATCTCTA